>NC_090436.1:616366936-616672717 GCF_031143425.1 Pleurodeles waltl
GCTGATTTACATATGGCGGTCCAAACTGAGGTGGCATGGTGGGCAAAACAATGATAGATTGGGATGCGGCCAAGCACTCGCCAGTGGCTATTAGTTCTACTATTCTCTCCATCACCTTGTTGTTGTCATGTTTGATAGGCATTTTTCCATAACGTCACACTCTTTCTGATATGCACTTGTTTTCCTGTGGCACTGCATGTAGTGTTTTGTATTTCGGTGCACACTATTTCCGTAGGGACAGTTATGAATTGCTGCAACCCAGAAACATTGCTGCGGAATTTCAGCCTATGGTTGCTATTCACAAAGTTTTACGTACACCCGAGTAAATTTACAAGTTCATATTTACTCTACCCTTTTGAGTAACTTTACTACTCCTGGCTCGAGTGTAAAATTTCCTCAAAAAGTCTAGACTTACTTGTCCCATTCCCTAAATTCAGGGTTTGGAGCCTAATTTACAAGCGTAAAGTTACTACTTGTAACTTTTCACATGTAGTTGGAGGTCACCCACAGGGGGGTAGAGATCTCCTAGTTTTCAAGTATAGGGAAAAGGTTAAAAGTTAATTAAACTAAAATACCTTAATGTTTAACCCCATTGTAAAAGAAAGTCCCTCCCTATTCCTCCCATAACCCCTCCTTAATCTTAATAACTACCTCCCCTTTTATTTGTAAATATTCACCAATTTTCTACCACTCTGACCGCCCCTTTCACCTTTGCTACAAAAACATATACCTACGTGTGGTGAGATCTCCTCTGCTGGGGCAGGGATCTCAGCACATAAAACATAGGAGAGGCGGAGGCACAGACCACTGCACATAGGTTAGTGAATAGAATGTTTTAGTCGTTAATAATCATATTTTTTAGTACTACTACATGAACTAGAAATTGCAGTTTGTGAAAAGGCCCCTATGTATAAAAGGAAATTGTGCGTAAATTGCAGTCTGTCACCGTTTTTTTCCTCACTGTTCTTGGGGACAGCTACTTTCATCTCTATGATTGTGTGAATGGCTCAAAATAAGTCTGGTATTACATTTAGGAGGGCTTTCTTCGGTTCACCTACCACTCCAATATGATTTACGTTCATGGAATTATATTTTACAAAGCATTTCGATACAAGGAACATAACATCAGTACCGTAGTGAAAGCCATGACTTTCTATGGCAGTTGCAATTACAGCTCTTTTGAATTTGCACTTTTGTTCTCTGCCCACTTGTCTTTTCGTTATTAATCAAAAAGCTGACTTGGAATTTGACATTCACATGACGAATACATATTAATTATACATTCAGCAGTTTGATTTGTCAATCAATGTGTTTTATTGCAGTAACATTTCACATTCAAATATTTTTTTTTTATTTAGAATAACTCACGCCTCCAAAGTGTAAAAGAAAATGCCAATTGTACTTAAATGGGTTTATTATGCATCTCATGCAGCGCCATGATACCCTGTAATGTCCTGAGACAATTAAGAGCTGACGTCAAGGCCTCCCAAAACACAGAACATCATTGCCAATATGACTCCAGAAATTTTGACACATTTCTCATTTGTCATTTGTTCACTCTTGGATTTTACAGGTTAAAAAGTTGATTGTTTTCGACCCTAAAAAGCGTCTCACCACTCACCAGGCGTTGCAGCATCCATGGGTCACAGGAAAGGCAGCAAATTTTGCACACATGGACACTGCACAAAAGAAACTCCAAGAGTTCAATGCGCGCCGTAAATTGAAGGTAAGTCGAGCCTTGTGCAATGTCCGGTTCGCCTCAGTTTACGTTAAGTGCATTTTCAACCCAAGAGCTCAATGTAGATGGATTTATTAACATCCAACTGAAATGCTGTTTGGCCCCTTTGGAAATCCATGATTAGAATCTGCCAAGAGGATTTAACATCAGGTGGGCATCCTGCTGTCTGTCATGGTGGCAAAGGACATTACGGCCCTCATTACAAGTTTGGTGGGTGGCAAAATCTTTCCGCCTTCAGGCTGCCTGTGCTGCCTGAACCCTGCCATTCCTATCAGGAGTTCACTGCAGGGCCGGAAGACGGAAACAGTGTTTCCGCCCGCCCGCCCGTTCTGCAGTGAACAGGGTTTAACATTGACGGCGGCTCCTAATGGAGCCGGTGCCAATGTGGCGGTGCAGCGGGTGCAGCAGCACCGTCGCGCATTCCACTGGCCGTAATTTGGGCAGTGGAATGCGCAACGGGGCAGTGCAGGGGCTCCCGACACCCCTTTTCTGCCAGCCTTTCTATGGTGGTGTAACCCGCCATGGAAAGGCTGGTGAAATGGGGACTCGTAATCCCCAGGGTGGCGCTGCAAGCAAGGCTGCCGGATTACAACTGCCTGGACCGGCATGCTGCAGGCTGGCAGCAGCCTGGCGGTGTCGGTGGTCTGACCGTGGTAGCTCTGCCACGGGCATAATGTGGCAGTCCCACCACCAGCCTGTTGGCAGTGGGACTGCCAACGCGAGTCTGGCGGTCATGCGACCACCAGACTCGTAATGAGGGTCTATGTCTGCCGCCTTGATGGACTCCAGACCAACATATTGTGAGATCATTAGCAGCCCTGCAGTGATCCCTGTGCTTTCACAGATGCAACAGCAGCTCTTGTGAAATAACAGAAAGTTTGGTGAGCTGCCACCATTTTTTACGTAGTTGCTGATCACACATTTTTGTTTTCTATCACAACCTCACCAAAGCAGATGTTTGTTTTTGAAAAACAAAAGTCTAATGACTCTGAATGCACTGGGAGTTTTCTCTCAGGGTGGTGGTCATCAATATTTTGATTCTATTCAGAGGTTTTCCAAAAAGGAAAAAATCAGACCACCCGCTCTATATAGGGTGGATGGTCTGATGTGCTTACAACGACAACCCCGAGTCCACCAGGCTATCAGTGTGAGGTTTCCAGCAACAGAGCTAGTGGTGGCACCACTGTTGGAAACCTGACAGACCACCCAACTCTAAATAGAGCAGGCTGACTGACAGTTTGAACTGCAAACTGTACCAATATTTTTGTGATTTGGGTTTTATGCCACCCCATTCTTCTTAAAGTACTGTGTTAAAAAAGAAAAGTTTACTTTTGTTGTTTGTTTAAGGGGAGGCAGTTTTTAAACAAACTGTTTTTTTACATTCACAAACTGACCCTTTCCCAATTCTGTATAAGTTACTACCTACTTTGAGATGTCGTAATGTTTTGCAACTAGATTTTGGTTGCAAAACATTCATACACTAGATCCAGATATGGTATCTGGAAGGAATGCTTACAATACTCTCCTTCCAGAGACCGAATCAGAATTCAAGAAGTGAGGAGGAGGCTCAAATGTGTTGCAGCTGGTTGTTCCATTCATCTGTAGCATTGTAGTAGAATGCTAGACAGCCGGATCTGGTTTTCCGTATGAGTGGGATTTATGCAAGTTGGAGTACGGATGACCAGAGGTGTCTGGAAGGTTTGTAAAAACAGATGCAATTGTTGAGGTATGGTGAGGCAGTGTTATGCAGTGCTGTTGAAATGTGGATGAGGAGTTTAAATTGTGCGAGTTAGTGATGGAGGAGCCAGTGGAGCTCCTTCAGGTGTGGTTTGATGAGTGCTGCGTGGAAGAGAGTGATTCTGACCAACAAGTTCTGAAGGATCGGTAGCCTTTTGGTAGATTTTTTGTTGATCCTTTAATAGAGGGTGTTGCCATAGTCCAGCTGGCTTGTGACCAGGGCGTGAGTGTTTGGAAGCTGTTTAAAATCTTGCTCAGCATCTTCAAGGTAAGGAAACATGAGGCGGTGGCAGCATTGACTTGGGTGGCCATTATGAGTTTGCTCTCGATGATGATCCCAAGGTTCTTGGTGTGGGTGTCAGTCCTAGCTCTGTAGGCCACCAGGTAGAGTCTCATGATTTTGTGAACTTCCTGAAGATCATGATTTTGGATTTGTCAGTGT
The DNA here is from genome assembly GCF_031143425.1 of Pleurodeles waltl. Lineage (NCBI taxonomy): Eukaryota > Metazoa > Chordata > Amphibia > Caudata > Salamandridae > Pleurodeles > Pleurodeles waltl. Next base: position 616,370,854 of record NC_090436.1, read on the forward strand.
TCAGCTTTTGATAGCTGGTTTTCTTCCAGTGGATGATTTCAGACATGCAAACATTGAACTTGATCTGGGTACTCTGTGTCTTGTACATGATGGAGAGAATGAGTTGTGTTTCAGCGTAAGAGAGAGCATTAATATCCTGAGAGAGTATGATGCTGGCTAGAGGAATCAGGTATGGCTTGAAGAGGGTTTCTTCAGCAATGGAAGAACCATTCTGTGTTTTCAAGCATCTGGAAATGTCGTAGAAGAGGTGGAGTCATTCAGAATGGTTGTGAGCATGATGCTGATGTGTTGCAGTCCTCTGGAGTGGGTGTTGTGTGTGTAGTGGTCTGATGTGGCCCCTTAGTGGATGGACTTCATGGTGACGGCTGTTGCTTCTGGGGTGATGGCAGGCCATGTGATTAAAATTGATTCTTTGGATAAGATTGGGAGGTGTTTGCCAAGGTCTGCCACGTCGGTTGTGGAATGAAGCTGCTGTAAATCGTGGTGATTTTGTTGCTGAAAAATTGAGATTGTTGCAGAGGTCATGCGAGGGAGTGATTGAGTTGCAGGTGGCAGATGGTGAAGTGGAATCTTTCACAATGGTTAAGATTTCTGTTGGTGTTGGCATCTGTGTGGTTCACCACAGCAGTGTGTTTGGTGGTCCAAATCATTTGGTGGTAGCGACTCAGGGCAGATTTGAACATGCGTGTTTCTATATTCTCCTGTCATATTCTTCATTTGCACTTCAGTTGTTTGCAGTAACCTTTCATCAGTCTGAGTTCCTCCATTTATCAACTGGCATGAGGTCTGGATCTTGTTGTTTTGTTGTGTTTGAGGTGGGCCAAGGAGATGGCACAAGAGGTGATCCAACCATGAAACTACTTGATTGCTTTGAGGACGCTGTTTGCTGTGTTCGGGTCAACGGGTGTTGAGAACAGTGGTCCAATATTTATCAGTGATGCTGTTACAGTTTCTGTGGACTGGTCCAAAGGTGGTGCATGTGCGAAGGACTGGGAAAGGGATGCTGAACTTGATGATGGTGTGGTGTTTACAGGGAACTTCTGCAGACTTGTAGACTCTGATGTTGCTGAAGTTGGTGAAAATAGGGCCCAAGGGGCGTCCAGCGATGTGGGTAGGTCTCTTTACTCATTGGGTGAGGCCCAGGCTTCCAAGGTCTTCAATGAGTGCTCTTGAGTTGGGGAAGCCTGATCTTCTAGGTAAAAGTTTAGGTCTCCAAGTAGGATGTAATTGCTAGCATTGAGGATGAGTGGCGCAATGAAGTTTGTGATGGTGTCAGTGAAGCTGGTGCGTAGTCCTGATGATTTATAGATGAGAGTATCACTTAGGGTGAAGTTGGCTGTGGCGTGGAGCTTGAATGACCAATGTTCCATGTTAGAGGCTGACGTGCCTGTGGATATGGTGCGGCTGATGTTGCTCTTGTGGATCATGGTGATTCTGCCTCTAAGCTTGTGAATTCTGTCTTGCCTGGTAACTTTGTAGCCAGTAGGGATGGCTGTGGTGATGTCAGGTGCCGATGCAGGGTACAGACAGGTTTGTGTGACAAAAATTAAGTCAGGTCATTGTCGTGCAGCAAGTCCAAGATCTCTGTGGCATGTTTGGTGAGTGAGCAGGTGTTGGGGAGCATGCAGGCGAGTGTGGAGTGTTGTGTGGGTGGTTGCAGAACTGTGGGTGTCTTTGAGGGTGAGGTGTTAGGTGCTTTCAGTATGGTGAGTGTTGGATTTTGGTAAGTGCATGGAAGTTTGCAGGAAGCACTGGAGAATGCTGTCTCAGTGTTGGATGGTGCGGAGAGGCAGCAGTGTATGAAGCAGTGCCAGGGTTGAGGGCATGGAGGGTTGTAGCAGGGCAGACGTGGGAGGGGAGAGGGCTGGGGTCCCTGGCACTGACGCGGTCCAGGCGTGTACGGGCACAGATGAGCTTGCCTTTGACGCACCAGTGGCGATCCCATTGTGCATCCACCATGTGTCAACCATTAAGTAGGTCCCAGAAGGAGAGAGGTGTGATATCACTTCCTATACAAATGGATGACAGGCGATCCAGTGATGTCACTTCATGTGCAGATGTATGATGCAGATTGGTGATGGCAACAACTCTTTTTTGTTTGGTTTTTACCTTTAAAAACAGTTTTGGCGGGAGACCAGTGATGTCACTTCTTGTGCTGATTGATTAGAGGAAATCCAGTGATGTCATTTTCTGTGCAGATCGATGATAGCAAATCGAGTGATGTCACTTCCTGTGCAGATGGATGATGGAAGAAAAAGTTAAATAGAAATGAGGATAAACAGTCTGTTCAAAAGCTCTCGTGAAATTAAGCCTAACGATAAATAAATACCTTCACTATTATTAACCAACAAATTTACCTGTAGGGAAAGTGCTTAATATGTTGTGCAATTGTATGTGAAGTGTATGACGTATGATTTTTAGATTTTTGCAACCTGCCAAAAGTAATGCTTGTAAATGACTGACACAAGTATATTACTTATCTTTTACGGTTTTTCTGTTCTAAGAGCATAGTGGCATGCTTGGAGCTTAAAATGAGGGAAAGTGCACTTGGCTACTTAAGGCTTTCCCTTCACATGTCTCTTCACTGGGCATTCAAGGTTGTCATTTAGCATGGGGGGATCTGCTAGGCATGTGGGTGTGTGCGCAGTGATTGGCTGGGCATATGAGACTAAACCTGCCAATTACGGGGGTGAAATTGACCTTTGAGACTGTTTATGCGAATAATGAGGCTGTATCTTTCTTAGTTATTTGTGCCTGGGTATATATGAGTCATGTGCCTTGGTATTTGGGGCAGTACATGGGCATGTGAGGCAGCGCCTAGGCTTTTGGTTGGTCCACTTTTGACTTGTGACCGATTATTGGTAGATGTCAATCTTTGGTGCCTAGGCACATACGGGCTCTGGCTGGGCATTTAAGTTTGCATCTTGACAATTGAGGCTATGTGTAGATTGTGCCATATGCATGTAAAGGGGTGCCTGAGTCTTATAAGCTTTATCTTAAAGTCTTTGGTGCTTTCCTGCTGCACATAACTATAAATGGGTATTTGGAGCTATGCCTGTTCATTTTGGGCTGTGCCCAGGTATTTTGCTCTGCCCAAACATTTTAGGTCATGTGTTGGTAGTCGGGTCTCTGTCAAGACATTTTTTATTGTGCCACAGGATTTTAAGCTATAATTGGTAACATCAGCATTTGGTGCCTGTTTGGTGTATGATGACTTTAATTGGGTAGGTGATGGCTGCACCCCAGGCACACCGTGGCAGCCACCTAGCTAACATATGAATCAGCAGTAAGCTATACCTGCTTTAGTAACTTTTCTATTTTATTAACTTTCTCTTATGTTATGTTTTTGTTAAAGTAATCATGTCACTTCCTGTGACGTCATTGTTGTCAAAGATAATGTGATGCCATGTGTACAGGGGCATGTTGTGCCAATTATACTATTCAGTCTTACTGAATGGTCTAAAAAGAAAACATTGCAGAGCTCTGAAATTTAGCTCACAGTGGGCTTTTTTATAAGGCTCTTCATCAAGGCTAAGCTTTTTGTCTGTGTCCTCCGCAGGCTGCAGTGAAAGCTGTAGTTGCATCAACACGCCTTGGAAGTGCTGGAAGTCACAGCAGCCATGACAGCAATAAGGCAAGCCGAAACCCCTCGCCAATTCAGGACAACGAACATGAAGAGACACACACTCAGGAATCAGTCGAAGACGCACCAAAGGAGGGCTCCTAGGCCACATCTGCTAGGAATCGAGATGGTGCCTAGCAGTTCATGTGCCAGCCACAGTAGCGGGTGGCTCAGTGAGAAAGATTTCAAAGCATGGCATCCACAGGCCTACCTTATGGCGGAACGAAATGCACAGACCGGTGGTGACCCAAAGTTCAATGCATGTGACTGCTCATCAAAATTGTCCACTCGCCATGGAAGGCATGCACAGAGTACAGTGGCACTTCTCTCTGTACCAGGAAGCGAACTATGAGAAAGAACCAATAATACTTCATACATTATTTGATATGCATTTGCTTGGTGTCTGAGCAGTAGGACATTTTTGACGTGGATATAATTTTTTGTTTGGTTTATTTCAATAACAAATTTCCCTGTAGAGCAGTCCCACTTTTTTGCATTTTCCTTTCACCTGATTCTGCTGATTACTATGTTATTTCAAAGTTCCTATATGTTATATGTGTACATTTTGCTTTCTGACCCTTATATTTGAAAAACTGTTTACAAGAATATAGTATAACAATGTATATGCAAAAACATTCCACTTAGTGCTGGTAAGCTTTGACTCAATCCATGGGAGGACCCAGTGGTAGGGAAGCTGTTGGCTTGTCCAGCTTCTGCTTTGAATGCCTTACCGTGCTGAGAGTTTATATACAGTATTTTAATAACAACCAAAAACTCTCTTTCCTGTCGGTGTGTACAGCTGTAGAAAGCAGAAACTAGTGGAAAAGAGAAACAGAAATTACCTTCTTTTGAATGCAAGTCTATTTTATTCTAAACTTTTTAAAACGCGCAGTTACATTGGCAACTCATCGCAAAGTTAAAAACAGCAACACGATGAAGATTTTTGATTTGTGGAGAAATCGTTTCGGAGGATGTTACACGCAAGACGGGCCTGGTTCCAAATGGCGGAGACCTTGCTTTCTTTCCTCTCTGTAATATCCAACATTATGCTACACTGAGAAATCATACGCCTAGATTCATTTAATTTCTTAAAGGACTTATAAGCATATTCTAGGGCAGACACATTATGCCAAAGTCATTCATGCTTGCTGCATGTTTTTTTAACCTTTATTTGAGCAGTGCACGGAAGGGCCAAATTCACTAGATTGTATTCCTTCAAATTCCACTTCAAGTTGGTTTTGTTCTGCATGTCATTCATTATAATTCATGCACCACATTTTTTGAATATTTCACAATGACTTGTAAAATAATATGTTGCATAAAACTAAAGTAAATAAACCAAATAAATTTTTCGGTTCAGTATAATTGCGGGTTATGGTCTTTTTTGTTGGTACTAGAGTTCTGCAAGAACCGGACAGAACATTGCATCTGCAAAGGTCACTGGAAAAGCACGGAAGTGGTTGCACTTTGAAAACACAATTTATTTATTTTTCATGTGTTTGTAAAGTAAAGCGCGCTGATACCCAGGGAGCTAGGCGTCCTGTTGCTGCCACGGCCGGAGGACTACAAGGCAGGAAAGTTTGGCTGCAAAAGAACTGTACTGTTTTGAGTTTCTTCCTGAAGGCTAGATGATTCTGGGGAGATCTGTGAAGGGCAGGAAAAGCAGTTTAAGCTTTGGCTGTCAGTAAAGAGAAGGCCCCGCCCCTAAGTGGGTCTGATGGATATTAGGACCAATGAGGAAGTTACGGCCTCTGAATCTAAGGGGCTGACTAGGTTAATAGGCAAGGGACAAACTATTTCCCGATAAACAGGGAACCGGGTCCTTGAAGGCTTTGTGACAGAGACAAAGTGGCAAGTTGTCAGGATCCTGCCAACTCACACGGTGCCACTGTGTGACACACGATATTGGATCCCCCCACATGGTCACCCGGTGAGAAGGCACTATCACATGGTGTCAGGGAAAACGAGTTGAAAGCTACCATAAACAGTGGTTTTCTAGTCGTTTTGGAGGCTTTTAACTGTCGATGTCCATTAATGGGTGTGAAAACATCCCAGGTGATAGGCAGCAGCATCAGCAAGCTTTTGTTTATTATTTTAGAGAATGGGGTTTGGGGCCGGGGTAGGGGCAAAAAAGTCTTTTAGGTGCTGCTCGGCACGAGGCCACGCCTCCTCCAAGGCCCTGCCTCCTCCTTACACTATGAGGTTTTTGGTGAAGATGGCAGGTCTGCCAGTGGAGGGAGGCAAGGTTAGTGTAATTGTGTGAGAGGCGGTATAGACCCAACAATAGACTTGTTATAGACTTTCAAATAAGATAGTCAGTGAGTTCCAAACTGAGAAGACAGTGACAAAATAATTCCCTTCAGACTGTCACAGGGGTGTTAATAATTCCAAACCTCAATTCTGAACATAACCTCGTAAGTACGTACCTCATCCACATACCCTGAAATGTTTAAATAGTGCCCCACATCCCCCTATTGCGCTCAACTTGTTCCTCCTAATTTATGGAGTAAGTCTGGTGATTTTGTGTAATTGAGCTAGAAACCTTTGTACCTATTTTCATAGAAAAAATATTCCAGTTTTGTCTTTTGAAATTTAATTACTCCTGCTTGTTGCCTGAGTAGTTAGTTATAAATATATTTCTTGACTGGGAATACAAAATATATGAAAATAACTATAAGCTTCGAGTTTGCTGGTGTTCAATGCATTTTGCTCATCTGCCCACTGACACAATCACATGTTTTTCCAGCCCAAACCCTAAATTTCGAAATTCAGACAATCTGTATAGTAGCGGATTGTCTGCACTAATAAGTTCTGTCTACTGGAGTAAATGTCAGCACATCCGCAACGCTCACTATGAAGGAATTGAAATTCTTGAAAATCATGCTACAAACCACGATAGACAGAGCAATACTTCTTAATGTTGTAGAAGATGAGCAACAATATGGGACCCTGCAAAATAATCTAAAGAAACCCAACCTACACAATAATAACAATAGTTCAGACCCCTACGCCTGAATGACTATGGCCGGCATAGACATCATGGTTGTCTCCTGATAGGCAGATGGTGATTCCTGTTATGGCAGGTGGGCACAAAGACTTTTCCCTAACCGTTATTTGTGTAGTTTTCACTCTGGCCTCCCCCACAGATAGCAGTATGAGAGTTCAACTGCGTAGTGTTGTGCTGAGCAGGTCTCTTCCACTTCACTAAGAGATGCACACCTCTCAATGCTTACATATGGTTCAACAATTCATTTTAGGTGACATTGTGTAGATAGGACTGGAGAGAGCTTGGGGGCAAAGCAAACACCAGAATATAGGGCTAGATGGACAGTGCATTTTACCGGTTGTAAACTTCCCATCGACGTTTGCGACTGGTAAAATGCATTTTGGCATGTTCCAAAGGCAAAATGTGAGTCGGTAACTTGTTACCAACACACATTTTGCTATTGCTTTTCGGTATTAGAAAGGGACGTGTAAAGGGCGTCCCTTCCTAATAGCGAGTCGCACTGGTATGTATGAATGTTTTGCAAACGGGAATGCGGTCGCAAACCATTCATACTTTACCAACTCCTTGAAGGAGGCGGTAACTGTTAGAAATTGGGTCTTTGGTTGGCAGTCAGGTTGCTCCCTATCCAAGCAAGGACCCTCACTCTAGTCAGGTAAAGGAGAATCACACTCAGTTAATCCCCGCTAACTCCCTTGCTAGCTTGGCACAAGCAGGCAGGCTTAACTGGCAGGCTTAACTCAGAGACATTGTGTTAGGTATTTGTACCAACACACAGTAATACACTGAACTACTACAAAATGACACAAAACAGGTTTAGGAAAAATAGTAAATATTTGATCTAAATGATCAAGACCAAATATGATTTAAAAAAATCCACAGTACACCATTAAAAATATGATCTTAGCACTTAAAAACACAAATATAGTGCCTAGAGGCACAAATGCTGCAATTTGATGCTAAGCGACGTCTAGCCGGAGTCGTTTCCTATAATGCGACGCCACTGCAGCTGTTTACGGAGTCGTACGGACCCCCAGGTACAGTACCTTTGTAAGACAAGTAGAAAACTGTCCGGTGCACAAAGTCGGGGAGCGAGGCATCGCTGGATCCGATGCAGTGTTGGTTCCAGTGCTGGGTGGCAGAGGAGCAGAGACGTCGCACATCAGCGTTGGGTCCTTACTGCAGAGCGATGGAGGTGAGGTGGCCTTGGTTGCAAGGTGTTGGTCTCTTGGTACCTCCGGCAGATACAAAGCCCGGTGATGTCACAATGCTGCGGGGTGACCTCACAGGGTAGCGCTCACGTCACAGGGTCACAGGCGCCGCGACGGAGTCAGGTGTCAATGACATCGGTGATACGGCACTCCGATCTCAGCAAAGTCGTGTGGGATCAGTGCCCGCGGTGATGCAAGGGCTGCGGAGTCGTTGGGGTTGTTGCGTATCTACGTCTTCAGGTGCAGGCGGCGTAGCGGGTTCCATGCAGCAGCATCCTTAGCGAAGTCGCATGGTGGCGTTTGGCAGCGTTTCAGAGGGTTTCTCCTGAAATTCACTTCCAGGGGTCCAGGGACTGGAATGGCACCCTCTGGCAAGCTAGAGTCCACAGCATGTAGACTCAAAACTGGATGGTGAAGCGTTTGCTGTCCCTGAGGCTTCAAAACAGGAGGCAAGCTCTACTCCAAGCCTGTGGAGATACCTCTCAAGCAGGAATGCACAACAAAGTCCAGTCTTTGTCCCTTTTCACAGGCAGAAGCAGCAACTGCAGGATAGCCTAACAAAGCACAGTCACAGGGAGGGGCATCACTTCTCCTCAGCTCTTCAGCTCTTCTCCTTGGCAGAGGTTCCTCTTGATTCCAGAAGTGATCTAAAGTCTGGGGTTTTTGGTCCACTACTTATACCCCTTTCTGCCTTTGAAGTAGGAAAACTTCAAGGGAAAGTCTTTGTTATTCACATGATCCTGCCTTGCCCAGGCCAGGCCCCAGGCACACACCAGAGGGTGGAAACCGCATTGTGTGAGGGCAGGCACAGCCCTTTCAGGTATGAGTGACCAATCCTCCCTCCACTCTAGCACAGATGGCCCATCAGGATATGCAGGCTACAACCCACACCCTTTGTATCACTGTCTAGAGAAGATGCACAAACAGTCCAACTGTCAAACTGACCCAGGCAGGGAATCCACAACCATGCAGAGTCACAGAATGGTTTAAGCAAGAAAATGCCTACTTTCTAAAAGTGGCATTTTCAAACTAACAATCTAAAAACCAACTTCACTAAGGGCAAGATGTATCATCCATTTTTGCATTCGCAAACGGTGCGAATGGCCATTTGCGAATGCAAAAATGCCTTTCAGTATTTATGAAAGGCATTCGCACCGCAAATTTAAGGAAACGCTAAAATAGCGATTCTTTAAAATTGCGAGCCCGTTTAGAGAATCGCAAATTGCAATTTTCTAAATAAGAAATCGCAAATAAGGAATCCTTATTTGCGATTTCTAAACCACATGTAACAAGCAATTCCGTAATCTGAATTGGGTATTAAGGAATCGCTATTACCACCAAGTTGAACTTGGTGGTAACCATGTGCAAATTTTAAAAATGCATTAAAAATGCATTTTTAAAATTGACATGTAACGCACACATGCCCCTTTGGCATGTGTGCGCCTTACATGTCCTTAAAAAAATTCTTGGGGTGCAGCAGAGGGGGCCTTAGGCCCCCAACACCATGGGGTTTGCATTTCCAAAATTTGCAAATTCCAGTTAGCAATTCGCAATTTGGGAAATGAAAACAATTCGCAAATATGGGCCTACAGGCCCATAGGTGCGAATGGGGCCGGTATCGCAATTTGTGATTCGGTAATTGCATTTGCGATTTTTAAGAAATCGCTATTACCGAATCGCAAATATGATACATAGCATTTTGCGACTCAGATATAGCGATTTCTTAAAAATCGCTATTACCGAATCGCAAAAGGCTTTTTTGATACATCTTGCCCTAAATGATGTATTTTTCAATTGTGAGTTCAGAGACCCCAAACTCCATATTTCTATCCGCTCTCAAAGGGAATTTGCACTTTAATAATATTTAAAGGCAGCCCCGATGTTAACCTATGAGAGAAATAGGCCCTACGCAGTGAAAACTGAATTTGCCAGTATTTCACTGTTAGGACATGTTAAACACATCAGCACATGTCCTATCTTTAACATACACTGCACCCTGTCCATGGGGCTACCTAGGGCCTACCTTAGGGGTGCCTTACCTATAAAAAAAAGGGAAGGTTTAGGCCTGGCAAGTTGGTGCACTTGCCAAGTCATCGAACTGGCAGATTAAAACTGCACTCACAGACACTGCAGTGGCAGGTCTGAGCCATGTTTACAGGGCTACTCGTGTTTGTGGCACAACAAGTGCTGCAGGCCCACTAGTAGCATTTGATTTACAGACCCTGGGCACGTCTAGTGCACTTTACTAGGGACTTATTAGTAAATCATATATGCCAATCATGGAAAAGCCAATACATACAATTTCACATAGGGAGCACTTGCACTTTAGCACTGGTCAGTAGTGGTAAAGAGCCCAGAGTAACAAAAACAGCAAAAACAGAGCCCAGCACACAGAAACAACCTGGGAAGTAGATGCAGAAAGTTGGGGGAGACCACGCCAAGGATGCCAGGTCTAACAGTAACCAATTTGCAAACAGGAAGGGGCCCCCAAGGGGCGACTTTCCCCTTGTGAATGGGGGCACCAACATTTTTTCAGAGCAGGCAGTGGTCTCACAGACCACTGCCCCCTCTAACAAAATGAAAAGAAAACTTTTCATTTTTATTTTTGAAATGCTTCCCGTTTTCCTTTAAGGAAAATGGTGTATGTTTTTTTTTTTTTAAACTGCTTTCTTTAAAAAGCAGTCACAGACACGGTGGTCTGCTGATCCCAGCAGGCCACCATCCCTGTGAGTACCCGCCATTCCCAATGAGTCAAAAATTGCGACCTGCCTCAGGAATATTAATGTGGTAGGTCCCTTTCAAAGCATTTGGAATCACAAACAGTGTCCCAGACACTGTAGTTCATCAGTGGTTGCGACTCTTAATTTGCGTGCCGCAAAAAAATGCAAATTGTGAGTTGCAAACACTGAGGGTCGTACATCAGGCCCCAGGTTAAAAAACTGACACCAAATTACAACCACGTCAGCGACGATTTAGAAAAGAGGGCCAAACGCCCAAAGTGCTGCAGCAGAATACTGACCAAATGTTGGTGCAAATGCCATAAAAACAATGTTACACAAATTCCAGAAAAGTTGAAACATACAAAAATGGGGCTGGGAGGAGCAGTAGAAGCCCTGTTGAAAAAGAAAACTACATAACTGGAAGTTGGTTATGTGTGTTCTGGCGCCATTGAAGGCACAATGGTGACCATGTTGGTCGAGAGCACTGCAACTGCAAATCAAGCCATCACTGATGAAGTATGCAAGGTGTAAATGTAATACTGAAACCAGCTGCTGCATTCAAAACGCTTGGATCAACAAGAAGTATTCTGTGGTGCTCTCCTTCACTGGAAGGCCCCTAGAACTTTGATGGAACATCTTAATCACCTCACACTTGCACACTCTCTAATAGTGCTCAACAAAACCCTCAAAGATTTTATGTTGAAGCTATATCTTGATAGGGTATTCTGAACCTGCATCCTTTCCCTTCCACTTAACACCCTTGCTCATGTTTTGCAAATGCTACATCTTGTATGTTCATATGTAACCTGCCTCTTTTATTGTTGATTGTTGATTGATATGTTGGCTTAAAATAATAAATAGGAGTTGCAGACTGTGCTAGACAACAGTATGGGAGATTTAGAACTGGACTTTTGCTCTCTGGGTCTGTGGCAACCTCCTAAAATTGAATGATTGCACCATGTGGCGAAACTAAAAAAACAAGACTTTATCCATTGTGATCATCCCCATCAGTATTTAGAAAAGTGGTGTGCACACGCACACCTGTGCCTGTAAAGACAGTGCTATACTCCATTAGGTTGCAGGAAATGTATTTCTAAGCTCTGTGACGTTGGCTGAGAACAGCAAGCACACTCCACAGTCCAAGGGCAGGATTTATAAACAAGGTCACCTTTCTCCACACCACCCATCATGTGAGGTAACTGCATTCTGATGTGATGCCAAAGTACAGGAACCTCAGTCTCCCTAGACCTGAGTTGATCTCCACCTAGTCATAGTTGAGATCCTTTTAGGAACCATCCTCACCAGCATAAGCCTAGCTGGGTTACCAGGGATTGACTGAGACCTTCAAGATAAAACAAAGGCTGCAAATACGTGACATGTCATGTGCACTTCCGCAAAGCATGTGAATCACTACATTGGCTTTGGAAGTGCAAAGAGGTCAAGTAAAGTATACAGTGACTCTTGTAATGGGTCAGCTGGGAGTCAAGTGCCAGGGAAACAACCCAGTCAACCACCCAAATTAAGAAACCACCCCACACATATCCTTTCCCCTGAAACTACTCCCTAAAGTGTACCAACAACAGTCCCCCTGTAAATCCAACCATGAGACATAGGTGGTTACAGGTGAAGGCATTGAAAATAGAGATAATGATATGCATACACAATTCTCAGAAGACACAAGACACAGAAGAAAATATGGAAGAGAAGACCAGTTACAATCACAAGCAGCATGTGTACCTGAGCATGTCTGCAAGCTCACATTGTCCCTCAACGCTAGCAGCTAGGCATTCCAGAAAACCCAGCTTGAGTAATCCTGGGAGTAGCTCTGTAGCCATACAACTCTGCTGATGTGCTTTGTCACTCAAGCTGGCAATGAAGGAAGAGGGCCAGTCCAGCTGTATGTCCTGAGAAGAGTCCATCATGGATAGGCCTACAATTGGACAATCATTGTATCACCTCATGAAGTCCAGCCTTCCAGGCTGTCAGCAGACTTACACGGGTAATTATATAATTTGAGGGTCTTTTGAGGAGCTGATCAAACGGACGGGGCAGAAAAATTTATATTTTCACTGATTTTTGCATTTTATGCCAGTCAGGAAGAGTCCTACTTTTCTTGGCAAGATGAGATTGGAAAGGAATGCGGCTATGCAAGGTGGTTATACCCCTGAGATAATTGGTGTGGGTATGTACTGCATAGTTCTAAGGTGGAGCAGTTGCATCCAGCTGCCTGTTCTCATGCGTCTTTTTCAATCTTAGAATAAAATGCTGTAAACTGAGAAAATTAATTCTGCTGTCATCATTACAATTGTTGGCGATGTTGACAAGAATATGAACCTGGTCGTCTAACTGGGGTAATTTAATTGGAGAAGCTAGTGTATACTCTAACTCAATGCGAGCAGACCACATTATATAACAACATTTTACTCACTTGGTGAAACATTTGGAAGTGTCAGAGGAGCAGAGTGGCTGACCAGTGGTATGAAAGATGGATCAGCTGGAAGACATACCATGCTCAACCGCATTGGGAAGTTAGCTGCAGAAGGCCACTGGAGCATTGTGTATATCTACAGAGTGACACACCACTGACATATGCTGATGAGATATGGGTTGTCTGGTCTATGCAAGAGAGTGATTAGCCTATAAGACATAACTGTGTAAGTGCCTGTCTACTGCAGCATGCAGATGAAGCAGTAGATGATCTTGTTTACTGTCCCTTTGTGAGTAGGACTACTGGCTCTCCAAAGTTGTACAGGCATTAGGCCAGAGAACACATCCATATTGAGTTAGGCAGATAATCTATGAATTTAACACAGGCCGACTGGAGGAACCCAGTTAGGCCAGATGAACAGAACCTTAATTCCTGCCTTGCAGAGTGTTGTGACGATCTGCGTCGAAGATGTATCCTGGAACCAAAGAGATGTATCAGGTTTGAGATGCAACAAGGCTGTGATGCAAGGGTCTGTATTGTTGTCGAGGATGCAGTTGACGGGGCTCGCAAGACAAAGTCCGGCATCAAGGATGTGGCACGCAGTTGGGACAATGTGTTGGTTCCAAGGAGCTGTGAGGCTGCGATGCGGAGTCTGTCATCGTCATCGAGGTTGCTATCAATGAGGGATGCGAGGACCTGCAGCAAAAATGCATCATACAGTGGCACTTCAGAAGGCATTGCAGGCTGCAGAGGTGATGTGGGTCTTTGCGATAACTCCAATCCATCCAGCAGTGGAGAAGCGTTAGTTCTCCTCAGAGTTATGCCATGCAGTAGAGGAGATGTGTCCGTTTCCCACTGCCAAGGGTCCTGGACTGGGCTAGCACCACTTGGCAGGGCTGACTCACAGATATCAGAATCCAGGTGCTGGTGCAAGGGTTTTGGAAGCCTGTTGGGTCCCTGAGGCTTTAGATCAGGAGGCCAGCCCATCAGCCTGTGGGGTCAATCTGGGGGTCTGATTCAAGAGATGCAGGTCCAGTCTTTCTAACCCAGGCAAAAGGGGCAGCAGGTCAGCACACCAGGGCAACAGTCACTAAGAGCATCAGTCCAGCAGAGTGGCAGTCTTTTCAGAAGCACAAATAGTCCTTTTTCCTAGCAGAGTATCCACCGGTCTAGAAATGGTAATGTCTGAAGTCCAGTATATGTATCCTCAGTTGTGCCTTTGAAGTGGGGAGAAGCTTTTAGAAGCATCCCTTTAAAGCGCAGAGATGCCCTGCCTTCCCTGCCCCGATCCCAGACAAAGGGCTCCATACACCCAAACTGCAGGGTGCATGGAGCCCTTGGTGTAAAGACAGGACATAGCCTCTTCAGGTGTAAGTGGGGCTGGGTCCAGCTGCTCCCTCTCATCCTACCAGGTATGGCCCATCCAGGCACACCTAAGCTCCCGATTGTGTGTAGCTGTCTAGGAGTAATACACAAACCTCAACTGTCATCCACACCCAATCATGACCCAGAGACAAGCTGCAGGCACCTAATGGCTAAGGCTAAAAAATGACAACTTTCTAAAAGAGGCCTTTTCAAAACTGCACTTTAAAATCCGGCTTCACCATAAGATGGTATTTTTCATTACAGTTTCAAAGACACCAAACATGAAGGGATTTCCTGGTCCCATGTGGAAATCACACTTAAAAAATGTAATAAGGTAACTCCAATACTATCCTATGGGAGAGCTAGTCCTTGGAGTAGTGAAAAATGACTTTAGGAGTTTTTCACTACCAGGACATGTGAATCTTAAAGGTACATGTCCAACTATTTAAATACACTGCACCCTACCAACTGGGCTGTTCAGGGCCTTCCCTTTAGGTGGTTTATATGTGTTTAAAAGAAAGTTTGGCCTAGCTAAATGTTTATTGTGTCTAGACAAGATGGCAGTATAAACCTGCACACCCCCAGATTGCAATGGCAGGCCTGGAACATGTGTAAAGTGCTACTTAAGTGGGTGGCACAAGGAGTGCTGCAGGCCCACTAGTAGCATTTAATTTACAGGCCCTTGGCACAGGTCGTGCCACTTTACTAGGGGCTTACAGGTAAATTAAATGTCCAATTGGGTAGAATCCAATTTTACCATGTTTTAATCAGAGAGCTCAACCACTGTAGCACCGGTTAGCAATGGTAAAGTGTGCAGAGTCCTAAAGTCAGTAAAAACAACATCAGCAGAACAGGAAGTCTGAAAGCAAAAAGGGGGAAAACTACACCAAGGAAGCCAGGGCTAACACATGTCCCTTTCTCCTGTAAGTTCAGGTAATCTACCCAACCCCTGGGGAGCTCTCTTCACTAAGCCGGAAGAACCTGGAGAGACCATCAGCATTGCCATCATCTGTTCCAAGATGGTGTTCCACCATACAGTCCATTCCCTATAGTTTGGGATTCTGACTCCTCATCTGCATTAATCATCTGAGGCACCTGTGGGCTTTCTGAACTCGGAAGTGATCATCAAACAGGTATGATCTCAGCTTCTTCAGTGCCGGACCAATGCAAAGGCTTCCGTCTGTATTGCACTCCACCTCTATTCCCAGGGAAGTCACCTCCTACTGATGAAGGCTACAGGTTGGTTCAGGCCCTCTCCATTCAGCTGTGAGAGCAAGGCCTTATACCATGCTCTGAGGCACCTGTCTGCACAATGAATTCCTTGGAGAAATCAGGGGCTTTGAGCACAGGTGCTAGGCACATGGCTTTCTTCAGGGTGTCAAAGGCATTCTGTCAGGACACTGTGCAGATCACCTGCTGTTCCTGCTTCTTAGAAGTCAGCTTTGTCAGGGGGCAACAATGGTGTAATTCCCCTTGACGGATCTCCTGTAGTAACAAGTGAGGCCTAAGGAGGCTCTAACCCTGTCTGAGACTTAGGGGGTTCCCAAGCCAGGATGGCGCGGATTTTGGCCTGGAGGGGCTGCACCTTGCCTCTTCCCACTTAGTGACCCATGTAGACCACTGAACCCTAGCCTTTGTAGCTCTTACTGCATTTGATAATCAAGCCTGCCCTTTGCAGAGCCTGAAGCACTTCCATGAGGTGAAACAGGTGGTTCTCCCAGCTAGAACTCAAGACTGCAATGCCATTTTGATATGCAGCACTGAAGATCCCCAAGCCAGTCAGGACCAGGTTGACCAACCTCTGGAAGGTGGCAAGGGAGTTCTTCAATCCAAATGGCATTACCAGGACTGGAATTGCCCTTCTAGGGTAGAGAATGCAGACTATGGCCCTCATTATGACTTTGGCGGTCTTTTCCTAAGACTGCCGAAGCCACGGGCACCAGAAGACCACCAGTGCTGGTGGTCTTCCGACCACCATATTACGAGTGCTGAAGGATTTCTGCCACAATTTGGGCGGAAATCCTCCAGTAGTCGTGCTGGTGGTCGGAGGCGCAGAGGCGGTTCCACCACTGGCCCCATCCCGCCAAAAGGACTCCACTAGCTATATTGTGACCTGTAATATGGCCTGGCGGTGTCCTGATGGCTCATCGTGCCGGCGGTGGAAGCGCCTTTTTCCTGGTGGATGACCTCCTCGTCGGACAAGGTAAGTCTATCATCCGACGGGGGTGGGAGGTGTTTTATGTGCATGTGTGAGTGGGTGTTGTCTTTGTGTGTGAATGTAAGTGTGTATGCATGTGTGTATGGGTGTGTGTATAGGTTATTGAATGCGTGTTTGAATGCGTGCGTGTATGCATGTGAGTGAATGCGTGTGAGTGAATGTGTGTATGTAAGCGTGTGAGTGAATGAGTGTATGTATGCGTGTGAGTGAATGCGTGCATGTATGCATGTGAGTGAATGCGTGTATGTATGTGTGAGTGAATGAGTATGTATGCGTGAGTGAATGAGTGTATGTATACGTGTGAGTGAATGTGTGTATGTGTGTGTGTGAGCGAATGCATGTATGTAAGTGTTGGTGAATGAGTGTATGCGGGGTGCGTGTGATTGTGTGTGTGCGTGTATGCGGGGGAGGTTGGTGCTGTTTAGAAGGGGGTGGGGAGATGGGGGTGCTATCATGGAAGGGGGTTGGGGGAGAGGGGTGCTGTCATGGAAGGGGGTTGGGGGAGAGGGGTGCTGTCATGGAAGGGGGGTGGGGGGAGGAGGCTGCTGTCATGCAAGGGGGGGTGTTGGAAATGCAGGGGGAGTTGGGGGAGTCATCTGCCAGTGAAAGGAAAGGAATTTCCTGTCACCGGTAGCCTTTCCGCCAGAGTTTTTGTGGTGGTGCTACCGCCACGGAAACCGTGGTGGAAAGGAGACTTGCGATCCCGCCGGCGGTCTTCAGTGGACCGCCAGGTCGAAGATGCTGATCTCTAGCCCGGCTGTCCAACCGCCCTGGCGGTACCAGCGGGGATGTGGCGGTTTGGCAGAGGCCAAATCCCCACACTCATAATGTGGCGGTCTTCACCGTCGGCCCGTCAGCGGTGAGACCGCCACCGTGGCAGGGTCGTAATGAGGGCTTATGTTTGGACCGTCTCGGTCAAGGCAGTCTATCAGTGTACAGATGTTAAATCAAACATGCTGAGAAGCTTCGCAGCTACCAACTGATCTATGTGCTCATCAGCTCTGGGGATGGGGTATGCACCAGCGTTAGTGACCGCATTGATCCCTCGGTAATCCACACAGAAACTAAGCTCTGGGGTGGTGCCAACGACTACATCACTATGTTATCTTTACATAGTGCTATCAAATTGTTTGAAATCATACATCATATGGTTGTTTGTGCAACCAGTAACCTGGACCATTTTCACTCCTTGTCATATTGTTTTCCAATTTTGGTATTCCCCTCTGGGTTTCTGCCACACTCAAAGTTCTATACTATTGTTTTAATATTACACAATAAACATAATTGTGATTACTGAACCTATTAGGAACACAGATTTTCCCTCATCTTTTTGGTTCAACAGTAATTGTGCTCCGTCTATAATGTATGTGGTTAAATGAGTTCCATGAGAACAAATGTACAAGTTTTACTTAAATACCCATGTTCACATGGGCAAGTGGGTCGCTCTTGTCTTTCTTTAGTATCCTCAGTATCAATGTTTTGGGTGCACCATGTGGTGAGTCCTGGGGTAGGGGAGAAGAGAGAAGCAAACTATCCAAACAACTGGTAGCAGTCTGTTGTCCTAGGGTCGGTGCAGGGGAGAGGCTGATTCTCACCACTGTCCCATCCTGCTTCTTGAAGGTTGAGGAGAGGTTCACTCTCCTCCTGCACCCCATCTTCCATTACCAGGAGCTTGGTCACTTCAGACCTCTTGAAGTGGGTTTGAGGGGATTGATGTGCAAAACACTAAAGGAGTTCCTGGGAGTGTTGAGGTCCACCATGTTGGTGACCTCAATCTTGCCCCCTTTCACTTCACAGGGCTCAAGCTATCAGTCTTGTTGGGCGCTGGCCTCCTCAGTACTTCATCTGGGTACAGAATGCCAGCATGTAGCTGACTATATTCTTAGTAGGGTTTTCGTGGGAGCGTGCTCTCAGCCCTGGTTCATCAATCTGAAAGATCCTATCAAAGGGTACTCATACAGAAGCCCAATGGGAATGAAGTCAACCTCCTTCTGTTGTACCTCCCTGCAAGCAAATAAAAAGCATGACAGGTGGATGTCCCACTTCCACCTCAAGGGTGCTGACAGTATCATGATCATACCCTTCAAGGTCTTGTTGAACCTTGCAAAAAGCCCATTGGTTTGGGGTGGTAAGGAGTGAAGAACTTGTAGGTTAACCCACATTCCTTCCACCTGGGCTTCATATATGTCAACAGGAAGGTGGTACCCCGGTCCACTACCATCTTCTTAGGGAACTCCACACAGCTGAAGATCCTCATCAGTGTCCTGGCCACAACAAATCCTTTCATCGATCTCAGAGAAATAGCCTCCAGGTGCTAAGTGGAATAGTCCACCAAGACAAGATGAACCTGTTGCCAAGGGTTTTTTTGGGGTCCAGAGGAGCAAAATATCAGTGCACACCTGGGTGTGCCAATGATAGAGAATGCCTTCCCTGATGACTTGATGCCTTAATCCCTGATGTCAGGCAACTAATTCTTCTTCTGTTGATCAGGTGGGGATTGGGAGTTTTGACCCTGAGAGCGAGTTTGAAGACTTTTCCAGAACTCCCTGTTTTTTTACTTGTCTCCCCCCTTTCTTCCTGTGGAGGACACTGCCCACCCTTGTAGTGATTTGACCTCAGATACCTTCTTGTGGACCCTGGTGCTGATGTAGCCGTCTGTCTCCTTGGCAAGCTTCCCGAGGTCAGGGCACTTACTATCAATAAGGTGCGGGCACAGATTTGCAAATCAAAGACTGAACATATGCGTTCTTGCAATCAACTTGTACAGCCCCTGATAATTATTTACTTAATTGCCCTTCACCCAACCATCCAGTGGCTTACAAAAGAAGTCTACACAACCCACCTGTGACTGTTGGGGCAGTTTCTGACTCCTGCAAAACTTCTGCCTTTACTTCTCTGCAGTGAGGGCATATTTTCTGGCAAGAGTTTCCTTCATGAACAATACCTCATCCTTCCCCACTTCTTTCAGGCCAGCAGGGCTTCCCTCCCCTTGCTAGGGATATGCTCCCAAAGGCTAGCCCCCAACCTTCCTAAATGATTCTATGCATCTGCAAAGCTATTTTATAAGCTTCAAACCATTTGTCAATGTTGTACCGGACAAGAATTTCAGGCACCAAGCCCTTTGGGATGTGGACCCTCCTATCTCCAGATGTGCTGCCACCATCACTGCTTTACTCTGCCTGTCTGGCCTTGATGTCCAGCTCCATAAGGCTCCCCTTATGAGCCAACCATTCCATAGTGATTCTCATCTCGATGGCCAGTTTCCTTTCCTCAATGGCCAGCTTCATCTCTTCCATTCTCAACTGGACCAGTTGAAGCTTGAACTCTCTGTCCTCCCTCCTTTTCATCAGCTTCTCTGGGGACAGGCTGAGGGAACAAACACTGTTCTTTGCCCTTGCAGGGGCTCCACTTCAGGGGTCAAGTTATCCCCCTCAACAGCAGGTGGTACCACATGAAGGTCCTCTCCAGGCCCTCACAATCTAATTATTTTCTCCTGTGGCTTAAACCAATGACTGATGAGCTTCCGTCCAGGCCCTCAGTGCCTTTTGGAGCTCCACCTTCCTGGTGGCACTCTTGGCTGGAAGTTCCCTCTCCTTGCGGAACGTCTTGAGCTGGGCCACAGTGTATGTATCCATACTCTTTTCCTTCAGGTGTAGATTCAAGCACAACAGTTAGGAAGAACATTTTGAAAAGGCAAAAAGCCAGTCAAGGTGAATGTAAAATTCGAATTGGTCTCAGATATGGGATTTTAATGTACACATAATCACTTTATGGCACCGCACAAACACAAGTCCTAATCCTCACTGCTGATCATCAGTTTGAGCAATTGGTTTGTTGGTTGACTGAGGTTTGGACCCTGGCCAAACAACAACCACAATCCTTGTTATGGTGAGGCACAAGCTAACCCTAAATTAACCTGTGCTCAATCCTCCGGTAGCTTGACACAGAGCAGTCAAACTTACTTTAGAGGCAATGTGTAAAGTATTTGTGCAACACTTCAAACAGTAAAAATGCCACACAAAAATGATCCCACACCAAATTAGAAAAATAGACCTTTAATAAATAAAACAAGACAAAAATGACCAAAAAAAACCCGGAAAACCGGAGATTTGCAATTTTGAAGATTTTAGTGAGAACTGAGCCAAAAAAACACAAAGCCCCCATTGTGGATATCTAGTCGTGCCAGACTGGGGCAGAGTCACATATTAAGACCAACCGTGATGGAGCACGGGTCGGCTACAGGGACCCAGTTAGGCCAGCTGAACAGTTTCTTAAATCCTGGTTTGCTGAGCGTTGTGATGTTCTGTATCGTAGATGTGCCACACAGCTAAAGCACTGTGTCGGTTTTGAGATGTGGTGAGGCTGTGATGTTGTGCCTGTATAGTCATCAAGGATTCTGTCAACAGGGCTTGCAAGGCAAAGCCTGGCATTGAGGATGCAGTGTGCAGTTGGTGTGATGCGTCAGTTCTGAGGCGCTGTGAGGCTGCCATGTGGAGCCCAGCAGCGTCATTGAGGCTGATGTCGATGAGGGATGCATGGGCCTCCACCTAAGAGATGCGTCGCACAGCAGACGTTCTGAAGGCCTTGCTGGCAGAGTGGCAGTATTGCCCCAGTGGGCTGTCCAGGGACTACCCTAGAAGTATCTTATATGTATTAAAAAGGAAGGTTTTCGCTTGGCAAAAGGTTTTTTGCCAGGTCGAAATGGCAGTTTAAAACTACACACCTAACTGGTTGCAATGGCAGGCTTGAGACATGTTTAGAGTGCTACTTAAGTGGATGGCACAAGCAGTGCTGTAGGCCCACTAGTAGCATTTAATTAACAGGCCCTTGGCACCAGTAGTGCCACTTTACTAGGGGCTTTCAGGTTAGTAAAATGTGCCAATTGGGGATAGCCAATCTTACCATGTTTTAAGCAGAGAGCACAACCATTTTAGCACTGGTTAGCAGTGGTTAGTTGTGCAGTCCTAAAATCAGCAAATATTAAGTGAGCAGAACAGGAGGTCTGAAGGCAAAAAGTTAGGGGAAAAACCACAGCAAGGATGCCAGGTCTAAAACTCTGACTATGTGCACACGCTATAATATTAATGCAGACACAGAGGCATGGAGGTCACCAGGAGGTGCACTAACCTTGCACCACAAAGAGGTGGTGCAGTCAGTGTACCCTTCTAAGGCATCATTTGATCTTTATTTCAATTTTCCTTCGCTTTCGGTTGTTCGGATCCCTCTGTAAGTAATTTATCCTGAGTATCCGAGTGACTACGTTAAAGACTATGGCCCTGATTTAGATTTCAGCGGATGAGTTACTCCATCACTGTGGTGATGGATATCCCGTCCACCGAAATATAAATCCCATTGGAAATAATGGGATGTATATTTCAGCGGATGGGATATCCCTCACCATTGTGACATAGTAACCCTTCCGCCAAAATTTGAATCAGGCTCAATGTTACTCTTCTCTGGTAGTAAAGAGGCTTCCAACATGGGACTGTGAGGTTCCTCACAGAACAAGTGAATTGAGAAAACACAGACTCAAGTGCGGAGGCTACAACTTATGAAAAAGCTGCTCAGTGTGCCAGTGACTGTACTTTGGAGAAAATATTGTACTCAGCCATTGAAGCACTGTCAGCCATAAGTATGGTAATTTCTGACTTCACTTCATGCCAATGTATTAAAGGTGACATGCCAGCAGCCGACCTTATTGTCGATATTCTCTGCTGTCTCATAGTCCACAATTGATAAATAAGAGATGCAGTCTAGATTCTCATTACACATGGAGAGAGGAAGAGGGAGGAGGGGGGATAAATATGGAGGAACACTCCGTACTTAGCTCCCTATAATTCAAAATACACACGAAAGTACGGGGTTCTCTAAAAGAGGACGTCGCGGATATTAGCGTAGCCCTGGGTTGTATGTATTCCTATTTGGAGGTGTCCCAACCCCCCTTTTTAACTACACCAGTCAGACACCACCATTAAATTTGTTGCTCTTCACAGGTGTCTGCTTAGGTGTTTTTAGTTTTTTCAGTAGATTAGCTGGATCACGATCTTTCCAGAAACAAGTTTATTTACGCACTCCCTCCTGTTCCTTTAACAGTGAGGTTGAGTCCGCCCAGGTGGCATTGTCCTACCTGGGTGGGTCTAGGTGGTCAAATGATGAAGCATGACACTATATAGTGTGTGAGACCACCTAGTCCGTAAAAGGAAATCCCTTTCTTCCCACCCCCCGTTGTTCCACTCCGTATATGTACTCGGCCATTTCCAACTGACATTCCACTGACTTTACCCTTCCAAATAGGAATACATACAACCCAGGGCTACGCTACGCTAATATCCGCGACGTCCTCTTTTAGAGAACCCCATACTTTCGTGTGTATTTTGCAGTCTAGATTCTGCCATGATGTGCGCAGTCTTATTTTAGATCTGTTCAGTGAGGGAGGGTTACATATCCTAGTTTCAAACTCTTGATGCTGTTTTAGAGGTTATTTAAATCAGTGATTTTGATTTATGAGCCTCACACATCACCCTTATAGACATAGCTCCACTGTCAGCCCTTGCAGGGCAGCACCTGCAGCATGTATTGTACC
Source organism: Pleurodeles waltl (assembly GCF_031143425.1). NCBI lineage: Eukaryota > Metazoa > Chordata > Amphibia > Caudata > Salamandridae > Pleurodeles > Pleurodeles waltl. The sequence continues at coordinate 616,394,005 of NC_090436.1, forward strand.
AATTTTAGACAGAGTGCATCACATTGAAGTTTCAGGCTTTCCTTCTAATTCTCACTAATGGGTAGGCTCGGGAAGAGGGGTGTCAGCACAGTGTTTCTTCTTTTTCACCGTCTCTTCAGACATGTCCTGACGCTGCTGCTCACATTTGTCTGGTAAATAATGGATTTTTAGCATGCTGGTTTGTTTCTGGAGTCTCTGAGTACACCTCCTACCCAGGAGCTGCAGCTACTGCCTCAGGTAAGTCTTTGACATGGGGTCTGGGAGGGCTGCTGTCGGTTGTTCTGAAGTTCCTAACACATGGTCCTGCAGTAGCTGTGGTTTCTCAAAGCTCCTCCAATGCTGGTCGCCAACTAAGCTCTACACGCAGACTGTCGCCCAATAGCATGGTAGCATTTTTCACAGAAGCCCCACATGGCATTCGGGGTTGCTGACTTATAACCTGCACATGGACGATGACCCATTTGGTGCGGCAATGATCACAGTTCACTTCACGGTAGGCCTCCTCTGGCATACAGGGGTCTCTTTCTTTCGCCTGCACATGGGCAACAAAACAATTGGTGCAGCAGCCATCTGCCCGCACCTAGCTACAGGGTTCTAATTGCCAAAATCCCCCGCTGGAGCTCACTCCATCCAACACTCTTCTGTCCCTCACAGTGCACACTGGTCTTGGCAAAGAGGCAGGTGCTGGTGCTACAGGCTCCAGGGGCCTCTGACATTGAAGTCCCTGAGTGATGTCCCCTCACCCAGCTGGAAGGCTGACAGGCCTTCACCCCAGTTCTGGGCACAGGCAGAAGTCTTCCAGAGCTTCTCCTCCCACAGCCCGACTGGCTACTTGACAGTTGGCAATTCTGGGGGCCTCGAGCGCCCCTTCTCATAATCCATTTCCAGATACCAAATATGATTTAGAGGCTGAGACTTTGAAGCTTATGTTGGGGGTGTGCTTACTCTTGAAGTGTCACCTTCTCTGCTCTGCCGTTCCTCCAGAAAGCAGTCTGTCACAGTACCTCCAGAAAGCAGCCTGTCATACTAGGAGAGACTTCAAATCTGATACCCCCACAACACAGGCTATGGAAGTGACTAGACGTTCACATCAGGTTTTCAGACAATGTATCAAAAGGTTACCACAGGGCTTCTACCCTACCATTTATGATTTTTGTATCCGCCCCATCTCCTTCCTGATGTGTGCCCAGGCCCAATCGCACTGTCCTCTCTCTCTAAATCAAAGAACGGTCTTTAAACTGCACTGAAGATCCCGGCTCCCCCTTCCTCTAGTGTGCCCCACCCAGCATACAGGAATGCAGCAAACCACACATCGGTTTGGGAAGAGTCCTCTGCCTCCTCTATTTATGTTCCTCCAGTCAGCCCTGGATCTTCCAATTGGAACCCAGAGCCTTCCATGTATTGCACCATTCACGGACATACATACTCCCAGCAGATGCATATAGCATACATGCACCGCACAGTACCACATCCTTCATGCCTTGTACAATTCACAGGTACACATACACCGAGCACATGCATATAATTAATATGCCACGTTTTTCATTGTACAAATTTTTAGGGACACATTCAGACAGACAATCATTTATTTTTCTGTCTGTATTCGTTTTTAAATGTGGATAAAAACAGAAATAGTGTTTTTAGTGATTCTAAATGAAGTCAGTCATGACTGGGGAGCCAATAGCTATGCGGATAGACAAGTAAGAAAAAAGAAAGGAATTTGAGTCATGAGGCTTAAACAGCAGGAGACGGCACAGTGTTGATACTAATATTTGCATGTTCTCAAAAAATATAAATATGGATAAATACAGATGGAATGTCAAAAAATAAATGCCATAAACCCAGGAGACCTGCATGTATACACGCATTGCACTGCATTAGCCCTGTATTGTACCACTCACAGGCACACGTATACCACACAAGCACTGTGCAGCAAACTTGATGTAGGCCAAAGGTGAGTTTGGCACACAGCAGCAGAACTTTGAATGAGTGAGCCTGTAGGCCTCACTACAGTGACACAGGTAACAAGCATTTGCAATGCAATTAGTCACGCATTTGCGGGACTTAGAGCTATTAGCATTGTAAAGTCCTAACTGGACTTTTATTGCCACATAAAATGAAAATGAAAAGTAATACAGTTTTACATAAGCGAGTAGATTAAAGTACCACACAATTAGCGTGAAGGAGCACACTAAATGAAACAGAAGTTTATTGACAAATGTTCCGCGAGATCGCGCTGCGTAAGAAATAAAAATAAAAAGTAGTCCAGAAACCATGCTGAAAACATGGAGGCTCGTATGTTTTCAGTAGTTGTCAGGTGCGCTCGAGGAGAGCTAAACACTGGAAAAGGCATGACATAAGCATGCCTTTCACAAATAAGATCAACCAATTTTTAAAAGGCAAGCCCACGAACCAACTAAACTGATGGGTGTGGTTAAAAGTCCACAGAGCGATTACAGCAGGCTAGAGCACTTGCATGCTCGACCCTCAAAAGGACCTGTTCACTCCAACTCGTCACTACACGGTATGCTGACACCAATGCACTTGTGCTGCTTAACTCCTGATAATGGCAGTAACCTTTCACTACTATGAGGGTAGCACTTTTCATGCCCCTCTAGTCCCAAAAGACTGTAATCTATGACATAGCCCCTGGTCATGGCACACATGTATGGTCTGTGTTCGCCCATGACAACAAAAATCAGCATTAAGGGATTTAGACATCACTCAATCAATCAATCAATCAGAGTATTTGTAAAGTGCACTACTCACCCGTGAGGGTCTCCAGGCGCTGAGAGGAGGTGGGGGGGCTGCTACTGCTCGAACAGCCATGTCTTGAGGTGTCTCCCGAAGGTAAGTAGCTTGTGGGTCTGACGCAGGTGGATGGGAAGAGTATTCCACTTCTTGGTGGGGAGGTGGGAGAACGATCTGCCACCGGCGGTCGTTCTGTGAATGCGTGGGATGGTGGGAAGGGCAAGGTCGGCGGAGCGAAGCTGTCAGGTCAGGGTGTAGAAGGAGAGGCGTCTGTTGAGGTATTCTGGTCCAGTGTTGTGCAGTGGCTTGTGAGCGTGGGTGAGGAGTTTAAACATAATTCGCTTATAGACAGGGAGCCAGTGTAGGTCTCTCAGGTGGGATGTTATGTGGCAGTGGCAGAGGATGTCCAGGATGAGGCATGCGGAGGCGTTCTGTATGCGTTGCAGTCTTTTCTGGAGCTTGGCCATGGTTCCTGCGTAGAGGGCATTGACGTACTCCAATTTGCTGCTTACAAGGGATGGGGTGACCGTCCTTCTGGTTTCAGTGGGGATCCATTTGTGGATCTTCCGAAGCATGAGGAGGGTGTTAAAGCAGGGTGAGGAGATGGAGTTGACTTGCTGGGTCATTGATAGCGATGAGTCCAGGATGAATCCCAGGTTGCGTGCTTGGTCGGTGGGTGTCGGTGCGGTTCCCAGTGTGGCAGACCACCAGGAGTCGTCCCATACTGAGGGGGTGGAGCCGAAGATGAGAACTTCAGTCTTGTTGGAATTCAGTTTCAGGCAGCTGTTCTTCATCCATTGGCGATGGCCTTCATTCCTTCGTGGAGGTTGGTCTTGGTGATGGCGGGGTCCTTGACGAGGGAGAGGATCAACTGGGTGTCATCAACGTATGAGACTATGTTGAGGTTGTGAGATCGAGCGATGTTAGCGAGTGGAGCCATGTAGATGTTAAAGAGGGTCGGGCTGAGGGATGATCCCTGGGGTACGCCGCAGATGATTTGGTGGCTTCAGAGCAGAATGGAGGGAGGTGGACTCTCTGAGGGAGGTGGACTCTCTGAGTTCTGCCAGTGAGGAAGAAGGTGATCCAGTCCAGGGCTCTGTCATTACCACTGAGTTACTCAGGACAGTAGTGCACACCCATCACCATGCGAGGGACTTTCCCATCCCAACATCAGACCCAAGGTGTTATGCTATACATAAATGGAGGCACTTTAAAGTGTGGTCTAAATTTTTACGAGAGGTCTAGTCCATTAAAAATCTTTAACTACACAAAAGCAACAAAAATACACTTTGTTTACATGTTTTGCGATGTTAATATTTCATTCACTTCATGAACTAAAAATAGCATTTTGTCGTTTGTGGTGTGAATATCAGAGTTTCACAACACAAGGAAGCAGGAGCACAACCTTCCCTAGCACAAGGAATAAGAAAAGGCGAGTAGCATTAACAGGAGGAACATCTCAAGATGAACCCATACAGGGCAGGAAAAATTGGAAATTCATAGAAAGAGGGGGTGTGAGCAGGGCTTAATTAAAAAAAAATAAGTGCAAGTAGCCACGTATTTAATTGAACATGACTGTAGGCTGTATTGCCCCTGCCAGCGCTGACAAATGCCAGTGCCTCTGCTTTCTACTAACCATAACATTGTACATATGTCAAATTTAGCTATTCCAGCTCACCCAAATATATAAAAATTGCCTTTCAGAGTTATTCATATTTTAATGTTTAGTTAATTTTTAAACACTCCACTGATGTCCTCTGTTGATTGGAATAAAACAAATGGCTGTGGATGTCAAATTATGCTTCAATGAATAAGAAAAATGAAGATTTATATTTTAATCACATGACGACATTTGGAAGTGCTCTTGTTTACAGGCGTTTAGACCGAAAACGCAGAAACAGAGCAAGCTTCCCTACTTCAGATGACAGATAGTGTTAGGGCAGCAACATCACAAGCGTTTTCTATTACAGGACACAAACAAATCAGTTGCGGTGTGACCTTTGCTTCCTCACGGAACAGATGCAGTGTGGCTGTAACAAAGCAAGAGTCCCTTTCTCACGAAAGGCAGAAAGTGCAATCTCCTATTCTTCGTAGAACAAATTCAGCAGGGGAGACTCGTGCACGTTTACGTTGCTCCCATTCTTCGTAGAACAAATTCAGCAGGGGAGACTCGTGCACGTTTACGTTGCTCCCATTCTTCGTAGAACAAATTCAGCAGGGGAGACTCGTGCACGTTTACGTTGCTCCCAGAACATGTACAGTTAAAGGGTAAGTGACATTGAGATCACATGCAGATGTCTGAAGTGGACATTTAAATCAGTCAGATGAATGTATGAGTGTATAAATAAGTGAATATGTGAGATTGGACACCATTCTCGCTTAGGTGGTATTCCATGTCAGTACCCTTAGAGTTCTGCTGCTGTCCCTCAAAGACCTGCTACTTGTACTCATTCTTTTGTTTTCCACATATAGAGAAACAACCCTTACCAATACGTCACTGTTATTTGGGGCAGCCCTTGCACAACTTAAACCACTATGCTCCAGAAAGGCATACAAGTGCCAAACTCTTCAAAAAGGTTTTGAAAACAGGCACACCACGGGCTGTGCAATTCCAGTCTCCGTGCTGCACCTGTTCAAAATATTCAGGGGAGCCACTCGAGACCTCGGATCACCATAGACAATCCCCAGTCTGCTCTCCCTTACCCACTGGGCCTAAGATTTCATGAAATATGCACAACGCAATGTCCCCTGCATATGAACAGAAAGGGGCATGGTACCGCCACGACGATGACATGCACTACTGGCCTAATATAGAGTTTGGCGGATGGGGTTACTCCCTCTCAAACGTGATGGATATCCCGTCTGCCGTATTATGATCCCATAATATCCTATGAAAATCATAATAGGCGGGCGGGATATCAGTCACGTTTGTGACAGAGTAACCCCACCCGCCAAACTCTAAATCAGGTCCTTTGTCAGTATCGCCTTGATGAGGAATCTGCTCAATGTACCACCACCAGCTATGGATCATGGTCTAAGTCCTGCACAGATTTTCCATGTGAGCAGCCTTTCCACTCAATTCCTTTATTTGTAGCGGCCAAATATCGGTGGTGGGGTGGAGGTGGGAAATAGGAGTATCCCTACTTTGGGAATCGGACACCTGCAACACATCTTGGTTCAGGCACTTTGTTAATGTTGATCCAATAGCGCCGGTGTACCTGCGCATTGGCATGAAGGGGGAAAGAAAGATATGCCCAGGGCATAGTGAGTTGCACAGTTGAAGCCTTCTCCTCAAATACAGCAGTAATGTTGACACATGCAGCTAAGACCCCCCCCCACACCACCAGAAGCATTCACATTTACTGTGCATTAAGAACCAAAGCAATCATTCACCATATACTCAATCATTTCACGATCACCACCCCTAGCGTTATTGGGGCATATTGTATGGACACATGTATTTCCTGTAAGAAGACCGTATGAATATTGCCTAAGGCACTTGTCCAGTCAGGCTATCCTTAGCATCACACAAGTGGAATCTTATTTGTTCCCGTCCATCATTGGCTTCAATGACACTTAGGATGGGATCCAAATGTCCCCACTCTTTAACCCGAACCTCTGTATATAACAAATAACCATTGTGTCTAAGGGGTAGTGCGAATTCCTGGAATGCATGTACCCCTGTACGAAGTATGCTGACAAATATCCCACTTTGCCTCCGTTCTGGGTCAAAGGATATATGATTTGAAAACACCCACATAGAGGGCATTCAGCCATGTGCATCTGTTCACAACACTGGTTCTCTGGGGGCTCTATTTCCGTCCATCTGTCATATCTTCAGCCTCGTCTCTATGGGTAACGTTTTTCAATAAATGCTCAGTATGTGATCCAGCTCTCACTTGGCAAAGAGGATTTAATCTCCTCATATATTCCTTCTTCTGGGGCAGTGGTCCCATGCTCAGTCATACCTTAGTGCTTTCTCCAGGAGTCATCTTTGTGAAGTCTCAGACTCAATGGCCCCAGGCAATAATGTGTCAGTGGCCACGGGCACTGCTGTTAATCAATATCCACTGATAGTAGTGTCTGTCCTTGTCCTCAGACAGCAATGGATCTCTGGCCCCAGTTGTAAATACATGAATGGCACCAAGCAGTTGTGGCAACAACAGGTAGGCCGCTTCTATGGCCCAAGCAGTATTGATCACTCAGGGCTCCAGGCAGTAATATACATCAGGAGCCCCAGGCATTAATAAACAGTAATGGTCATAGGCTTTAGTGAGCCTCAATTGCAAAATGCAGTAATGAATAAAAGTCCCCCACATTGATACAAGCATCAATGGCCAGAGACAGTAATGAACATAAAAGGTACCAAGTAGAAATTAGCCTAACGGGCACAGTCATTAATGCTCATGATTGGCCAAAAGCAGTAATGATAATCAAGGACCACACACAATAATGTACCATGCCACTGTTGCCTGCCGTAGGTTTGTGCTGCCTAGTCCCACAGACATCAGTGGACCCTAGCATAAGCCTCTGCTGTGCCTGTGCAGGAGATGGTCGTACGGCCATCTTCACTGATGTGTGATCTAGCACAGTGGTTCCCAACCGGTGGTCTGGGGACCCCTGGGGGTCTGCAAAGTCTCCTCAGGTGGTCCGCGACTACTTAGAAAATTAAATCATATTAACAGATCAGGGCCCACATGTATGAACTTCAGGTTTTGCGACTCGCTAATTGCAAGTCGCAAAACCTGATGCACAACAGTGTCAATGACACTGTTTGAGATTCCCAATGGGGTCGCAAATGACCTAACTCATGAATATTCATGAGGGAGGTCGCAATTTGTGACCCCATTGGGAACGGCCGCCCTCACAGGGATGGTGGCCTGCTGGAGACAGTAGACCACCATGTCTGTGACTGCTTTTAAATAAAGCAGTTTTTGTTTTTTAAATGCAGCCTGTTTTCCTTAAAGGAAAGCGAGATGCATTTCAAAAGCAAAAAATGAAAAGTTTTCTTTCCCTTCCCGTTTGCGAATGGGTTAGCACCAGTTTGAAGCTGGTGCTTACTGCAATTGTTTTGCGACCGCATTTGCGGTCACAAAACAATCATACAGGGGACTGCGACTCGCAATTAGGAAGGGAACACCCCTTCCTAATTGCGACTCGCAAACCCTTTTTGCGATTCGATAAATAGATTACAGAATCGCAAAAATGGGGTTATACATCCCAAATTGCATTTTGCACGTCGCAAATGTCCAGATTCGCCATTTGCGACGTGCAAAATGCTTCGTACATGTGGCCCTAGGTCCCCAGGTTTTAGTAATGACTCATTTGGTGGTCTCCGGATTCCATTAATTATTTAGTGGGGTTCTACGGGATCCAGTAATGATAAAGTGGGGGTCCACAGAAGTCAAAAGGTTGGGAACCACTGATCTAGAGCTTCCTTTGTTAGTGCATGCTATACAGGCAGCGCAATGTGTGTTGATGGTCATGGGCAGCTGCAGGCAGTGAGGACTCTGCAGACCGCCATCAGTTATACATGCACATCACGAAAGGTAAAAAAGTGCACCTCTTGCTATACAGAGCTCTGAGTAATCTTCTTATGAATTGAGAGTGAGGAGGAAACCTCCATATACCATGACTTCCAGTTAAAGTCAAGGAAGAGATGAGAAATGTGGGCTGGTTAACATCTGGTTGTCACTAGTAGCAACCAACGGCTGCCTTAAATGGCGCAGGCCAGTTAAAGCCAATCTAAAAAACACATATTTACGTCCTATCATCTTGAGCTCCTCAAACTATTTTAAAGAATTTGCCATTCATACTACAGTAGTTATGTCTTAAAACGTTCATCTTCACTTTGCTTTCAGTTTAAACTCTGCTTTTAGTTTAAGCTTTGCTTTTAGCTTTGCTTTTAGCTTAAACTTTGCTTTTAGCTTAAGAAAAGATACTTGTTCTGCAGAAAATCACAAAACGAAGGGCTTCCAAAAACAAAGAAAAAGGATGGTGAGAGTGGGTCAGAGGTCTGTAGCTTAAGGCAGGTAGACAAAGACACACAGACAGAGCAGCAGGCATATACATTAGGTACAGCACAGATGCCGACGTGCAGCGAGACACACAGTACTATATACAGTGAGGCTCAGACAGCAGCTATCAGCGACACACAGTTAACACAAACAAGTATGAAAACACAAGTACCCACCGGGGGACAGCAGCAGATACGGACATGTGAGGTACTTTGCATAGGCGGTGACAGGAAGCTACAGGCAAGTACAACATGTACGAGCTATTACATGTGCCCACAAGAAGGCAAATGCGGATAGAGACAGGCGTGCTGATAGGATGGAACAGTTGCTGATTGGCAGATAGACACTTAATGCACAGGAGTCAGGTGTAGGTGTTGTCAGGGGTAGGCACAGGTATGCAGACTGGCAGGTGCACTTATAGATTGGTATTGATAAGCAGATACAGACAGGTACAACTACAAGAACAAGGTGGTGATAGGCAGTTCCAGACAAGTACACACAGGACAGAAGTCTCCTCAGACAAGGAAAGGTGCCGACAGGTTGATAAACACAGGTGCAGGCAGTTACAAGTACCTATGGATAGGTGCTGATATTCAGGTATGAAGTAGTGCAAACAGGTGCATGCAGGAGCTTAGAGACAGGTGAGGACAGGTAAAGGCAGATACAAGTGGGCACAGAGATGTTCCGACGGGGAGGTACTAAAAGACAAGCAGGTACGGACCGTGCCAGATTTCTGCACAGGCACAGTAGTAATACATATATTTTAAATGTATATTCACAGTAAGCCTGTTAAAACATGTCAAGGATTTTCAATTTGTTTCGGTTTTCATTGGGACAGTCTCAGATAGGCACTACTTCTCCTTTTACGCAAATATTCATATTAAATAAGCCTAAACAAAGGTAAATTCAGACGTTTTGTCTAAACTTAGACCAAACATCTAAGTTTATGACTAGGAATTCCCAAAGGGCATTCACAAGTAGTATCTTTACGCCTGCACTAGAGGCGGAGATCCGCACTTGGATCTATGCCCAAGTGTGGACGTAAAGATACTACTTGTAAATGCTCTTTGTGGATTCCCCAAATCATAAACTTAGATGTTTCATCTAAGTTTAGACCATTGCTTAATTTGTTTAAAAAAAATGTGCAGGTGCCCAAAGCTTTTCTTTGAAACACGCAGCTGATGCAATTAATTGTGTGAGCACGAAATACTGAGGCAGCTCAATCCTTAAGCCATCATGGGCCTCTCCAGTCCATTTACAGTCACTCCCTCCCCCTTCAGCTTACACTTGCAGCTTTCTGCTTTCTCCCTTTGTGACACTTTTTCATTTTTCTCTTCCTCCGTCTTTCCCATAAGTGTCTTTTGCTCGCGGTAAATGCTTGAGGCAGAAAAATAAGTGCTGAACCTCAAAAAAAAGTGCTGGTGTCCTGCATTGGAAACCACCGGCTCAAATTAAGCACTGGTTTAGACCAAACGCCTAAGTTCACCTTTGTGAATTGGGCTATATGAATTAAAAAAAAATTGCAATACCTTTTTTGCTAGAAACTATACAACAGCAAACTCACTAAACAGGATTGCCCCCATGAAACTGAAAAGACAGAACGACCAATGATTGCCAACTGGTAATCTGTCAATCTGACTAAGAGCTGCAAACTGATCACTCATATGTTAGATGTTAGAGCAGGACCTGACCAAAATGTGTCTCAATAGCATTCTTTCTTCTTCCTCCCATTACGACTAAATAACACCACACTGTCCAGCTAAAACTAAAAAGATTAGTCTGGGCCCTACCAGAACTGGATTCTCCTCCTAGATTCTTAGGATACGGGACCAACTCTATTCACAATGCATCCTGAATGGTAACAAAGCCCCCTACAAAGAAGACGTAAGTGTACTCAGGGAGGAAAAGTGGCTCCTTGAGACTGGTATAAGGAAGAGGTTATTGAAGTACTGGTATAAGTAGTAAGTAATCAAGGCATTACCTCATCTTCAACTTCCGAATCTAAATCCAGCACGTCTGCCTTTCTCCATCGAGAATACTGTGTGATCGAAAAACAATTAAAAAAATGTGGGTGGATATCCCTTGGTGCAGTTCAGGGCATGCCGCCATCCCAGGTGTGGGGTTGGCATAGTTACACATGGTAATAAAATCTTTCTTTACAGTAAAAAAAAACTAGAAATTCACTGACAAAAACAAATGTTAAAGTGACATTATAGTGCAGTATGGTAATAATGGCTTACTTTACATTTAAAAACATAGCCAGTCACCAAAAAACAAAGGCTAACATGACAATATAGTTAGGTGAAGATATCAGTTAATGTAACACTTTAAAAAAACACATTCGATTGTCTAGCTGCGGTTAACTGAAGTAACTATAACTCATGACCTTGCCATACACTACTTATAACCTCATATATTTCATGACATGATCTATGGCATCATTGATAACATCTGAAATGACATCATTGATGACATTAATGTGCACACCACGAGCAGAATGTAATTATTTGTTTTCTAGATGGGGCATGAGTGTATTTCACAAATTACCAGTAGAGATCACAGAACATTGGAGTGATTTTAAACAAAAACAACTGCCTGGTTCATCATTCAGAAAACAAATAGTTAAACAGAATTAAGTTTAGAATTTGCATAACTACATTGCATGAGTTTTGGACTTTATTTGAAGCAATTATCAAAAGGCACTATTTGACGGTTCCCTAATTGGGAAAAGCTGGTACTCCCAAACACACTTATGGAAATCTGTTTCATTAAACAGATTAGCAAGTTATCTCTCGCCTTTTTGAAGGTTGCTTTCAAAAGTGTGATCCACTTTCAGATTTGGTAAATTGTGGACACAAGAAGTGTCAAACTGTTACTGGTGCTCCAGCTTGCTCAGTGGTTTCTTCAGCACCAGCCAACCAGTAATGATGTACAGGTGCTCTACAACCTCAAGCTCATTTGTTATTCACTGTTTAAGACCAGCCCAGATATTCACATATATTTCCTTTATTGCAGGTGCCAGAGATACTGTGATACTCAAAGACATAGAGTAGCTTTGGACACATATCAAATTTATCTAGGTGTGACTATACTCTGAGGCGGAAGAAACATTCTTTCACCTCTTGGGGCATGGATTTAGCAGTGATAATTTGACAGTGGTGTGTCTTGCTCATGCATTGTTGTCTAAAGGAGGAGAAATAATTTCGATTTTTGAAAGGCAACATTAACAAAGAAATGGTGCAAGATGTGAATACTTTTTGAATATGGCCATCAATATTAGGGTGGCAGTTTAGTGTTTGTTCAATAGCAATCCGTTTGTAAATCATGGGAGACACTAATTAAGCAAGTGAGCAGCAGTGGCTCATCTGTAGGGCCTGAGGGGCCACGTCCACACCTTTTTCATGACAAGGAGAGTGTCTGCCAAGGCCGAGGTAAGGTCAGCCTGACATACACTCTTCTTGCTCAGGTCAGGCACCCATTAGCTAGACATGCTCTAAATGTGCAGGTGTCTGGCTGCCTGAGCTGAATTTTGTTAATCTGAGATTTTCACTGTCCTATGGGCTTGACCTCCTCAGCCTGGCAAAAGTGCCCTATTCTTGTGACAAGGGGGAGGGGAACTGATTGCCTCATGCCTGGGCGCTTCATTTTTAAGGCTTGAAGTGCCCAAGTCCGAGTGTCAATCAGTGACACCTCGTCACAGAGTGGGGTCAGCAAACTCAGTGACAGTGGCCACCTGTATTTTTAGCAGGGAAGGGGGCGGTCAGGGCACAAATGTATACATAAATACTCACTCACACTTCAGCATTCACACACATCCACTCCCAAATGTAAATGCACACATGCAAGTATGCACCAAACATTAAAAATAAAATCATACTTACCTGCATGCACAGTGCTCTGCCTTGGAGATCCACGGAGGGCTGGGTCTGGGGTCAGTGAGAGTTGCTGGCCTGCTGGCCAAGAGCTGTGACTTCTTCAGCCCCTCAAAGTTCAGCTCAGGCAGTCAGGGGCCTGCACATTTAGTGCATGTCCAGCTCCTGGCCACCTCACCTGAAAATAAAGTATCTGTCAGGCTGATCTTTGCTGACACTCCTTATGGTGAACAAAAGGTGAGGGGCCTCAGCACATTAGGACGGGCCACAGCTGTTCACTGACTCCGCCCCACTTTGTGACAAGTGAGGGACTGCTGCCTTCTAAAACTGGCTGACCCAAGGTCAGCCAGTGAGGGAAGTCAGCAGTCCCAACCCTTCTGCGACCACCAAACCTTTTTGGACGTTTGGTGCATGCGTGCATCTATATATATTTGAGTGAGTGATGTGAACAGGTGTGTGTCTGTGTGCATGTGTGAATGCATAGTTGTGAGTAACTGTGTATGTGTACTTGTGTGGCCTCCCTCCCTGCTAAAATTACCTGCAACCACTGCAAATGATCCATACGCACAGCCCATTTCACAAAATGTTTTGTGGTTTTAAGTAAACTCATAGTTGCACAAAGATAGATTTAGAAAGTCAATTACGAAATCTGGTTTCAATCAGGATTTAGGTAACGTTCCAAGCCTATATGTAATTTACAATGAAAACTCTACAGGTATGGCAGACTTTCTGCTTCCGTAAGTACTGAGTTAGGGCAGGAAATATAGATATTCAAAGGAGTGCCTATTGTGAATGTGAAGAATACCCTAAAGGTTGTAAAATTCACAAACATCCTCAACAACTTTCACACCCAATTTACACAAGATATGATACGTTAGTGTTAAGAATGCTGAAGTAAGTATGCAAATTAGATGTGAAGATTTTCCTTTGTACCCTCTTGTTTTCAGCAGGTTCTGGGCAATGATTAGGGGCCTTATTAAGAATCTCGTGGTCCAAGGACCACCAGACTCGCAGTGGCGGTCAGACCGCCACACTCCAGGCGGTCCGACTGCCACATTACAACCCTGGCGGTTGGACCGCCAGTGGACCACTGTCTCCACCCCGAACGTGGTTCCCAACAGGCTGACAGTGTCGGACTCATGGTCAGCCACGGCGGCGGTGAACTCGGCGCCGCCATGCTCATCAAAACTCCTGTCTCCGCCAGCCTTTCCATGGCGGGGCCCCGCCATGGAAAGGCTGGCAGAAACATAGTGGTGGGCCTCTCTGCCTAGCACACTCAGAATGCGCACTGTCAGCATTCCGAGGGTGCTATAGTGCTACTGTATTGGTCTTGGCTCCCTTAAGGGAGCTGAGACAAATACCATAGCACGCTTCCCGCCAGGCTGACCAGTTCAGTCAGCCCAGTGGGAACATCTTAATACAGTGGGGGGTGAGGTAGCCAGGTTGATGGTCGCCTCATCCCCACGAGTTTGTAGTTTCGCTTGTCCGACCGTCAAACTGTAATGAGCCCCTAAAGCTTTTCTCAACATAGAATAATGTTTCTATGTAGAAAAAGTATTATCTGAATGCGTACATTCCTGACACACTGAGAACTGTTTGCAGTGCCACCGTTTGGAGGAGTAAGTGTGAGAGTATGAGTACTCTGGAAATATACAACTCACGCAGATTTACAAGGTTTAACAAAAAGTGGGAAATCTATGAAAACCATAGACAGAAAACTACAATGCAAACATGTACTCCTTTTTCTGTGAACTTCGTTGTTGCGACTAAAGAAGAGGGTGCATATTGTAATGGATTTAAACATGATTATGCTTTGCTTAAGGGAAAATTCCAGTATGGCGATGATGAAGCAACTGAAACAGCATAGTACTTCATGCACTGACGAACAACAGAATTATTTTTCAAATAGCTCACAAAACTGCCACAGTCAAAATCAATTATGTATTTATTTTAACATAATGCTTTTTACACGTCATGAATATAACCAAAACATATTAAAGTCATAATAAATTAAATAACAGGCTGGTTTAAAGGGAAATACAGTGCTTTTATAAAGAGGTTTACTCAGACACCCCACACAACAATGCCTCTTCTGTGGTATATCCTGGATAGAGACTACATGGTCCATATGTAGTCCACAGACTTAGCAATACCTCTGTTACTCCAATATCTACATCCTGGGTTTGAACAATAACATTGTATTGTAATCCTTAAATGTCTTTGGGTAAACTAGTAATAAGAGAGTGAAGATTGCTCAAAACATATTTATGCATTTATTGATAGACACACATGAACAAGCACACTCATATGCAAAAAGTTGCAAACTGGTACAAAGTCATAGCTTTGATTTCTGTAGTGATGAGGTAGAGGCTTGAAATGATTGTCACAGTTCACTCATCAATCCAAACTGACGCATAAGTCATCATAATTGTGAAAGAGAACGGATTTCACACATAGGCCCTCATTACAAGTGTGGCGGTCTCAAGACTGCCACACTCACGCTGTCGGTCCGACCGCTGCAGACAGGGCAGTCCAACCTCCCTATTATGGCTGTGACAGATGGGCCACAGTCTGATCGCCGGCACTACCAGGTTGCTGCCTGTCGACAGCCTGGCGGTCGCAATCCGCCAGGGCAGGGCTGCAAGCAGCAAGCAGCACTGCCCTGGGGATTATGAGTCCCCTTTCTGCCAGCCTTTGCATGGCAGTCTCGCCGCCATGCAAAAGCTGATGGAAAGGGAGTGTTGGGGGCTCCATGGGGGCCCCTGCACTGCCCATGCACTTGGCATGGGCATGGGCAGTGCAGGGGCCCCCATGGACAGCCCTGTTGCTAATTTCACTGCCCGAATCGCGGGCGGTGAAATGCATGACGGGTGCTGTCGTACCCGACACACCACAACATTGCTGCCGGCTCGATTACGAGCTGGTGTCAATGTTGTGGTGGGTTTTCCCTGGGCCAGCGGGCGGAAAGGCTGTTTTTGCCCGCTGTCCCAGCAGAAAACTCAGAGTAGGGCGGCCAGAATTCCGCCAGCACTGGCGGTATGCTGGCTGGAGCGGCTTCGGCGGTCTTGAAAAAAGACCGCTAAAGCCGTAATAAGGGCCCTAGTCTGCAGACTGCAGTTAAGGAAACAGAAATAGGAGGTGTTCAACTCAGAAAGGGCTGAGACAGCTTTCTGTTGGAGTGGAAGAGAGGAGGGATGTGGAGGAGAATAAGGTCCACAAACACGGTTGGAGCGGATACCAAAGTGCATTTCAATGTCTCTTTGTGGTATAGGGCCATCAAATCCACAAATCTTCCCCCATTGCGTAACACGCTCTCTTTATCCCTCTTTCTCCTACTCTTGCTATACTTAGCACCAATCATGTTCGGCCCTCAATATGTAAGAGCTAAAATCGCACAGACTAATTTGTGATTATTCTGGATTATCATATTAGCGGAAACACAACCTGTACCACATTACATGTCTGGCACTTTGTAATCGGGAATAACTTCCCACCGTAAACGTTATTCTCCATTTGAGCGTGCACAATTAGCGAATGTGCAGCACTTCCTTCTGTGATGTGTGCAAGGTTTCAAAAGCTGCAAATTGAAGCAGCAAACACCTGCCGTTTACCACCCACGACGACCCCACTGTGGGAACAACAACGTTCTATCCCCAAACGGGAATACCAGGTTGATGGTGATCACAACCTGAGCACTGAAAAACAGCTCTGGAGTTCTTATGGCAAGGTACACAATTTGCTGATACAGAAAATAATGAATGCCTAATGTACAAAGACAAAGCAGATAATCTGAATAAATGCTCAAAAGTCAAAAGAAAAACGAACATCAGAATCAAAGGTTAGCTATATCTTGCTAATTATTGCAAAATTACTTGGTCAGAAAGTGTAAAGTACAAGATGGGAGCCCCAACATTGCACAAGTGCACCTCTTAACAAACAGTTGTAGCATGCATTTTTCGAATAAAATGTGCACCCACCTATTGTGCATAAACAATGCAAGGCGAAGCATTTGATGCTTTGCATGCAGACACAAAAGTGTCTCTAATCTGAGTTTGGCACCATGAGGTATTACTAATTTAAAAATCAATAAAAGAAAAACTGATTTCAAATAGCATTCCTACATCGGGGTAGGATATGGATTTAGGTCATACTTTTAATAAGCAGTACATTACACTCGGTCATACTTTTAATAAACAGTACATTACACTTGAAAGTAAAGCTCACCATAAGTGTTTAGATGGGCAGCAAACCCAGAGGACACCCCCATCTAGTGTCCACAAAACATACATGTGCATCATAATAGTAGAAATGTTGCGAGGACAAAATTAAAGAATTCAGACACCTTACAGTCTGTTAAAAAAATTAGTGCTGGAGTGTTAATCTAGGTGTTGATGCTTGTGACATTTCTCTGGCCCTACACATTGTGTAAAGGTTACTCCACCGAGCTCAATTTCGAGAAGTAAACTGGACATCAAACGGTGTCACATACTAAGAATGTGCAGTGTGAATGTGGGATCAAGAATGTGGTGCACAAAATATTTAACTTTACTTAAAGTGAAAACATGTTGATATTTCTAAAATCACTATTTTTGGTCCTTTTCAGTTATACAGTGAAGGGACTGTATGAAGAATGGGAACAAAGTAAAAAAGAAGATGTGGGGCATTTTAAAGATACACAGATGCTCCACTAATAATAATAATAACGGCACTTCTTCTTTGATCCAGTGGACCACCTCTGACGAAACTGGCCAACATGCAAATGTAGCAAGTCTTTCCTTAGTTACCCTGCTTTTTGTGAAAAATGTACAAATTAAATAGTGGAGTTGGTGGAAATGTGAGTACTGCCCTGGAGTGAACTCTTTGAAACTATTTTACTAAGGCTGTCTGTGATACAAGTGTAAAAACTCGACTTAGTGCTGTCATTTTGTACCAGTATTAACCATAGTGATCAAGCTGAATGCACCTTTATCACCATCTGCAGCCCTAGTATAAAGGTCATCATGTATGGACAGATTTTCAGATTTTATTTAGACATATGTTATTTAAAAAACAAAACAGACATCTTTGTCGTCAGTTAATGTGTCTGTTGTGCCTTTTTACTATTTGATTCTAAACTAGAGAAACAAATTAGATAATTCCTCAAAGTTACGGCACTTCTCACATATTCTTAAAAGTGCATCAAAAAGTCGACCCTGGAAATGCGGTATGTGTACTGGAGTGTAAGGGTGAAGGGAAGGGCAAGCTGGCAAGACATTGCAACAAACAATGAACATTCTGTTTTGGAAATATAACAAGATGTGTGGCAAACCCAACAATAGTTCAACAATGTATTTGTATTCTGTAAAACTGAAAGTGCAGCACGGTAAGTACACAGTGAGTACTCAACTACACGACTAGGATCATTGAGTGAGGTCCTGTCTCGGGGAAGCGCTTGAGCAAAATGACTCCAATAGACTGTGTTTTGGTAGCACTTCGATTTTAGTAGTGGAACACTTGTCTCTGAAATATCTGACTGTAAAGAGATACTGCTGTTTTTTAGTATGAAACTGCAAGCATTTACGGCCTGGATTATATCAGTATGGCAGGGCGCTGACAGTCCAATGAAATGCAAGTTAATCTAGGCATGTTATTATTCTTTAGTGCTCTAGGAGTGCTTTACAGACACAATCTGACGAAGAACTTCATCGAATGTATTTCAATGTAATTGTATACGTAATATGGTGCAGTAAAAGGGTGATCTTAAAAATAATGAATCACAACCTAAATTGGGATTCCCAAGGCAAGAAATAATCTCATTATTTTGACGGCAGCATCGTCTTGGATGCATGGTAAACAATAAATACACACAAATGGCATTTCCACTTGACAGAGAAAAACCACAAAATATTTTTTTTTAATCTACCATTGTCCTTTAAAGGAACTCATTTTCTTTCATTCTGTTCTCTTCCCTTTAAGCCCTTTTTTCTTCTCTTCCCTTCTGTTCCGTAGCTCGTTCCTTCTATTTGCTTCTTTCCTGTGTCATTTCCTTCTTTTCTTGCTCCTCCCTTTGTTTTTTTCTTCCTATCCTTTCCCTTGCTTTTCTTCACTTCCCTCCCCTCCCCCCTTCAAGTGTGTATGGCCCTAACTGACTAGGCCATGTCAAAAGGCCAAAGAGGACTTTGTAAATGTGGCAAATTACCGGAGTGGTGGGCAGAGTTTGTGGGGTTCCTGTAAGAAGAATGAGCTGTGGTAACTGAGAATATCATACTAAAAATGGAATAAGATACTTTTAGAGTTGCATCACAACTCAAGACAATATCCAATGATCCAAGCTTTCAATGTATACAATGAATAGTCCCCACTAGTGGATGCAATGCAGCACGTTCCTACTCAATTTAGAAATCAAAATAGGTTCCTTCATTTTGAGAAATTTTTTAAAAATCCTGTGAGAAGGAAGTTACCTGCTGTCTCCAATGCAATTCGATAGGAACTGGATCATATAAAATGTTAACAATAAAAATCATAAATTACATATGAAATAAATAAACATTAAAATAACATACATTCTCCAAAATCCTATTGTTAAAAATTGTGGAATGATCAGGATTTTCACAATACATTGGCATGCCGCAAACATTGAGGAGATTCTGGTGTGCAATGAGTTTCACCCAGATTTAGTCCCATTGCTTACATTTACATACATTTTGTTCTCAGAATCCCTCTTCACAGATGATCTGGTCAGAGTGATTGCTGCATCCATTTTCCAAGCTACTCTAAACTATAAAATATAATTTATATATGAAATGACAGACCGTTTACACTCAGATCACGCACAGGTACCACACGAGCTGCCTCCAGGGCAGAAGTTGTGGGCTTTGATATCATACGTTTCAAAAACCATCAAGGCATCTTTGTAGATGAACAACCACCCAGACTGTCAATTAAGGTAAGAGTTCGTCAGATGTTTTCTTTAAACCACAGTGAACATTCAAAACAGCTAATCACAAACTAGCTACTGATTAAGAGTTACGTTACCATTTCCAAAAGTTACTTTCATATTCCAAGCTTCACGCTTTGGTTAAAATATTAGCTGTATTGAGTGTAGACTAGTTAACTATATTTCGTGTTCGGCAATGTTCAGCATATACCTTCAACAGCTGAGAGCAGGGAGATCTGGCGTGATAATGGGAAAGCTCAAATCTGCTGCATCTCTTGCCATCTACTAATACAAAAATAAAATCTGAGACACTCATGTTTTATGTGGAAATATTTTCAAATTCCACTAAATAAGGGAAAAGATAGAAAACTGATGCATTCTCTTGTTCCGTGTCCCAACTCATCGAAGCTCCATATGAATGCTGGTAGGCAGTCCTACTGATGCTAGCAGTCAGAAATGCAGACTGATGTTAAGTTATGGCCTTAAACCCTTTCGCAGGTCGCAGAAGAAACTGACAAGAGAACTGGCCATAGCAGAATCGACGGCAGATTGAGGTAACATCCCGCGAAGGTCAGTCTGAATGTAACCCGTGAGCAGACTTTGATCTGGATTGCTTGCCAGTGGCACGCAGAACCAACCACATGGGTGATTAAATCCGCGTACACAGTTAGGTTGTACAACGCCGTAGTCAACACTAACACCTGAAAAAGAACAACACATATTACAATTGCTATTGGAAAGTTATATCATAAATCAAATAATATGTTTACATTGAATTTAATTAAAAACAGCAAAAGAATAAATCAATGCATGCCTGGAAAATGGTTATAGTATGATAGAGAAAAGGGGTTCATATCATTGCATCATTGTGAGCTGAATCCATCTATTTTGATCACCAGTAAAAGTAGCCTGTTAGCGAGATGGCTGCATTTAGTTACTGTAATGATACCGCTCCCATATAGCTTTCCGTGGTCTCAAAAAGGATCTGCGTAAATAGGATTGTACAAAAGATGGGCGTAAATTAGGCACCAATCTACAGTGCTATGTGGGCATTGTAAAAAGGCCCTTTTTTAGCGGGGACCATTTATGAGGCAAGTATATGTTTCATGTTTATTAACAAAAATAATGTAGACAACTCCTCTTTGCTAATTTTTTTAAAATAATTTTTTGCATTTAAAAAAAATTACTTTTTATTTTTTCAAGAGTTTAAAAAAAAAATCATGAAATTAATGCATACAAAACAGGAGGGTATGCAAATACACACATATCTGGATTGCATTTATCAAAGACACAAATTTGCAACAAATTGTATCAAATATTTGTATGCTTACTCTAGGTCTTTTTGCGAAATTTTGTGAAGATCCATAACCTACAGATACATTTATTGAGGGTTCCAAAGGATTTTTCTCTATTTAGACAGGTGTTTACTATGAAGAAAAAACCGAAGAAATGCTATAAAGACACACAAAAATTTTGTAGGTGATGAAAGGTTACTCTGAAAAGGTCTTGCATCAGGAATGGCAAACTTTGGTCACAGGTTTATTTTAAGACATTCTGCAAATGAGAGGCCCCCACTGTCCATAATCAGGAATAAAGATAATCTGCCTATTAAATTTGCCGAATCAAAATTTCCAGATTGGCAAATTCAAATTTAAATATTTAAATTTCAGTGTTTGCATCCATGAATTCTGTTGGCTTCTTTGGCAAAGCCCTATGTTTTCTATCTTTGGGGTAAGGTCTGGGTTGAGATCGGCTTCATAAAGTGGTGTCTCAATAACATGAGGTTTATTGCTCTCACTGAAGCTGAATGATGAGTTTGTTTGGGATGCTGGTGTAGATTATGTTGCAATAATGCAAAGGGTGCCAGAACCAGGGCTTTATGTAGTTCTAATACATGACAGGTTTACAAAAGCGGGGGGTTTTCTACAGGAAAAATGTTTGAAAGTGTGTTCTTTTTTTGGGGGGGTAGCAGAGTGCCTGGCTACAAGATGGCTGTACACCTGTGAGGCTCCTTGTGCCAGCAGCTTAATCCACACAAAACCGGGAGGCAGAGATGTTTGAAGGAACCATCTGACACTCCCTAGAAGCCATTCACGCGATGCAATATTGAATGCAACCCCTACGGGCTGTAGCAATGCAGGATTGAGCCAGAAGCCGTGTTGGAAGTTTGAGGTAGACCAAAGATGGTGGCCTGCATGACACTGTACTAAGATCCTGGGCACGCACCTGAAGTAGCAGCTCCACAGAGGGGAGATCTGGATGAGCCACCTCGGTGGTGGTGAAGTGAGTGGTGGCGGGAAGTACCCGGCATGACCTGCCTGAGTCTTGCTGGTGGGCCCAATGCGGTACACTCTGCACTGATAACACAGTTGACCCCATCAAATGAAGCTGTTCCATGGGCAGGGTGTGGGGGTCTGATCGCACGCTCCAGTGCTGCAGACTAATGGGACCCCACTGGCTGCCTATGCCAGTGGTGGTGAGTGGAACAACACAATGCTGACCCTGGGCCTGTGTGCCCACCCCGACTGTGGCCTGAGCCTGAAGCCTTACCTACAGTTGAGAGCCTGGCCCCTCCGCATAGCCAGGGGTGAGCTACTCAATGCTACCGTGTGCAACACACACTGGGATAGAGGGCCTGCTAGGGCCACCCAGCATCATGGAACTACCCTTGTGGCAGGGCTCCCCGATTACCCATACTGTTGAGACCTGCTAGCTTACAAAGCTTGCAGCCCAGGGGGTCGCTGATAACTGCCACTGCCATTGATGCCCTATATCCTGGGCACATCCCAGGAGAGAACAACCCACCAGAGAACCTCTTGAGTGTCGCAGTTCCACACCTAAGAATCACAAATGGATGAAGCTTGGCTCACGAGAGCTGAGGGTGTCTGGAATGCTTGGCTGTGGGAACTAGGAATAAGATATTGTAGAGAAACCACACAGTGACCACACCCACTGAGACACCGGTCAACCAGCCAAGCCTGTACTTGCTGCAGTTTGTGGCACACAGACTAGACCCCTTAACCCATTAAGGTTATAATATTAACGGTCTGGCACATAGCCACAGAAAGCCACTGACAGCCATGGGGAATTTATACCTGAGGCAGGTGAAGTTGCAATTCAAGGTCGAAAAAGCAAGGAGGGCCCACTGCTAGGAAAGACTATCTCAGTGTTAGACCTGGCATCCTTGGCGTGGTCTCCCCTGTCTTTTTTTCCTCTGCCTCCCATATTCTGACTGTGTGCTGAACTCTGTTTTTGCTGTTTTTGGTACGCTAGGTACTTTACCACTGCTGACCAGTGCTAAAGTGCAAGTGCTCCCTGGGTAAATTGTATGTGTAATTGGTTTTTCCACAATTAGCCCATTTCATTTACTAGTAAGTCCCTAGTACAGTGTACTAGAGGTGCCCAAGGACTGTAAATAAATGCTTCTAGTGGACCTGCAGCACTGGTTGTGCCACCCACATGAGAAGCCCTCTAAGCAGGGCTCAGACCTGCCACTGCAGTGTCTGTGTGTGCAGTTTTAAATTGAAAATTCGACCTGACAAGTGTACCCACTTGCCAGGCCTAAACCTTCCCTTTTTGTACATGTAAGGCACCCCTAAGGTAGGCCCTAGGTAACCCCATGGTCAGATTGCAGCGTATGTTAAATGTGGGACATGTTATGATGTGTTTTTACATGTCCTAACAGTGAAATACTGCCAAATTCGGTTTTCACTGTTGCAAGGCCTATTTCTCTCATAGGTTAACATGGGGGCTGCCTTTAAATATCTTTTAAGTGTAGTTTCCTTTGAGAGTAGACAGATTATGGAGTTTGAACTCACAATTTAAAAATACATCTTTTGATAAAGTTGTTTTTTAAATTGTCAATTTCAAAATGCCACTTTTAGAATGTGTGCATTTTCTTGCTTAAACCATTCTGTGACTCTGCCTGCTTGTGCATTCCCTGTCTGGGTCATACTGACAATTGGGCTGTTTTTAAATTCCCTCTAGAAAGTGACACAAAGGGAGCTGGGGTGTAGCCTGCATATCCTGATGGGCCATCTGAGCTAGAGTGGAGGAAGGAGTGATCACTTACACCTGAATGGGATGTGCCTGTCCTCACTCAATGCAGTCTACAATCCCCTGTTGTGAGTCTGGAGCCAGGCCTGGGCAAGGCAGGATCTTGTGAACAACAGAGACTTTCCTTTGAAGTTTGCCAACTTCAAAGGCAGAAAGGGTAGAAGTAGTGGACCTAAAAATCCAGATTTTTAGATTTCTTCTGAAACCAAGAGGAACCTCTGCCAAGTAGAAGAGCTGGAGGAGCAGTACTGCCCCTTTTCCTGTGACTGTGTTTTGCTGGGTTGGCCTGCAGTTGCTGATTCTGCCTTAGAGAGGGCATAGACTGGACTTTGTGGTATATTCCTGGGTGTGAAGAATCTCCAAGGGCTTGGATTGAGCTAGCCCTCTGTTTCAGGGCCATCAAAAACCTCCTATGCCAGCACCTGGACTCTCTGCTGGGACTCCTGCCCTGCCAAGCTGTGCCCCATCCAGTCCCTGGGCCCGTGATAGGTGAAGTTGGCAGGACAAGGACTGAAATCCATGCACAGAACACCGTGCGGGGAAAATTGCGGCGCACCACCTGCAACGTGGCTGAATAACAACATGCAACCTGCTTTGCGGCTAAAATCGATGCTCCACCTGCATCGCAGCTGGGAGATCGATGCATCGCGGCTGGAGAAACGACGCAACACCAGCTTGCTGCTGCTGATAACGACGCAAACCCCACGCAGCACGGGTTTCTAACATGTGCAACCGGATTTCTCACGCATCATTGCTGGGCGTAAAAAACCAACGCAAGCTGGCGCCGATCCGAGGTGCCAGTCCAGAAATTGACGCATCGCTCTCTTTCGGGAGAGAAAAATTTCACATCGCCTAACCGACCGAAGAAGACATGATGCACGACCTCTCTTGCGTGTAAGGAATCAACGTATCTCTGACTTTTTTGACACGCGCTCGCTCCTGCAGCTTTATTTTTGAAGCAAACCAGATACTTTGTGTAACAACAGCGTCTCCATTGTTTTAAATGGAGTAAGACTCTTATTCTTTTGAAAATTCATATCTTGACTTGTGTATGTTGGGTTTTTGTCATTTTGGTCTTGTTTTATTTAGAAAAATATTACCTATTTTTCTAAAGTGGTGTGGTGTACATTTTGTAGTGTTTTCACTGTATTACTGTGGGTGTTGGTACAAAGACTTTACACATTGGCTTTGAGATAAGCCTGACTGCTTGTGCCAAGCTACCAAGGGGGTGAGCAGGTGTTATCTTAAGTGTGTATTTCCATTGTCCTGACTAGAGTGAGGGTCCTTGCTTGGACAGAGTGCAAACTGACTGCCAACCAGAGCCCCATTGCTAACACTCAGTCAAAAGAACATTTGCTGGATGCAGATGAAGTCGATATGAAAACACTACTGCTCCACATACAAAAAAGCCTCATCTCAATGGACTCCAAAATGAACACTCTAACAACGGACGTGGAGAAGCTCACCACCACACTAGATAAGCAAGAAAAATATATCATTACTGCCAAGAGACATTATTCACTCAGCGCCATATATAGCGGGCACCGTGAAAGTTTGCTGAACATGAGCAAAATGCTCAAGCCTATCAAGGTGAAAAACGAGGCTCTAGAGGTCAGGTCAAGGCATAACATAGTGGGTCGTTCAGAAACAACTGACACAGACTACATGGCAGACGTCATTGAATCTATGTTGAAGAAAATACTGGGAGAGGAGAACTTCTCACTACTATTGACATAGAGAGGGCGCATACATCCATGGCATCAGGCCCCCTTTGGAAGCTCCTCTACACCCTATCATCACTAAACTGTTTAACTTCCAGAATAGGGACACAGTCCTCCGTTTGGCCAACAAGAAGCAAATGCTTACATACAAAGGCTCTGTGCTTTCAATATTCCCAGACTTTACACTGGCAGTCTAGGAGACCCGCTGGGAATATTTACAGATCAACAGAAAACTACACCAGACAGGAGTGTGATACGTCGTGCTCTACTGGGCACACCTCCAGATAACACATGTAAATAAAACTCAAGCCTTCCTCTCATCTCAGTTAGGTGAGCCATTTGTCAAAGATTTGCAAGCTACTACATGTGGCAAAGTGTTCCCCTAAGAAGGGGAATGGAGTGATGGGGAATAAATCCACTACACCTGTTTCGGAACACTTGCAAAACACACAGTCCTCTGCTTGAGCGTCCAGATCTACATGCAGAGGGTGCAAGTAAAGTCCACCACTGCCGGAGAGACTGGATGTACGTCATGTCTTCATCAAGAATGACACCCAAAAGAGCCACTGTTAGACCTGACAGCCGTAGGGTGGTCACCCTCAACTTTTTGCCAGCCTCCCTCCACTTTTTGGCCCTGTTTTTGCTGGTTTTAGGACTCTACGCACTACGCATATGCTATTTCTCTTAGAACAGTGGTCTTCAAACTTTTCAATACCACGTCCCCCCAGTAGAAAAACAAAATCATCAGGGCCTCCCTCCGAATTTTTCACAATTAATCTCATAAATTGGCAAAGGTTAAATAGGTCTAGACGTATTTAAACATTGCAGTTAAGTTGTGTCACTGTTTTAAAACTGCGATCAAATACATTATACCAAAAGTACTGTTCTGCTCAGGCAGGCCTCACTAACGTGGAAAGGTGTCCACAGTGTGATTATTGGGGGTAGGGTTTTTCAAGAGTGTTTGCAGTCTCTTCGCTTTTGACATACACTTGCAGCTTGGATATCAATGACAAACATATTAGAATGGCCAATTACAAAGCGATTTGATGCTGCTCATGTCTTTCATCTTAAACAAAGCCCTGTTATCAGCATGATGCTCATTTCGGCCAGAGTCTGCCGCCCCCCCGGGAAACATGGTGACAGTGGCTCATACCCATTTGGCTTATTTAATTTACTTATAAGTCCCTAGTAAAAAGTGCACTACATGTGCAGAGGGCCTGTAGATTAAATGATACTAGTGGGCCTGCAGCACTGATTGTGCCACCGACATTAGTAGCCCCCTAACCATGCCTCAGGCCTGCCATTGCAAGGACTGTGTGTGCAGTTTCACTGCCAATTCGACTTGGCATTTCAAAATACTTCCCAAGCCTTAAACTCCCCTTTTTCTTCATATAAGTCACCCCTTAGGTAGGCCATAGGTAACCCATAGGGCAGGGTGCTATGTAGGGAAAAGGCAGGACATGTACCTGTGTAGCTTATAAGTCCTGGTAGTGTAAAACTACTAAATTCGTTTTACACTGCTGTGAGACCTGCTCCTTTAATAGGCTAACATCAGGGCTACACTTGTGTACTGTTTCAGTTGTAGATTCTGATCCGAAAGGAGTAACAAGGTCATATTTAGTATGGCCAGAATGGTAATACAAAATCCTGCTGACTGGTGAAGATGGATGTAATATTACTATTTTAGAAATGCCACTTTTAGAAAGTGAGCATTTCTCTGCACTTAAATCCTCTGTGCCTTACAATCCAAGTCTGGCTGGGTTAGTTGACAGCTCCCTTGTGCATTTCACCCAGACAACCCCTAACACAGGATGCTCAGTCACACCTGTACACATCTGCATACTGAATGGGTCTTCCTGGGTTGGGAGGGTGGAGGGCCTGACACTTACACGTCAAAGGTCAGTGGCCTCCCTCAAACAATGGGCTGCCAAACCCCCTACTGGGACCGTGGCAGACAGGATGGAACTGAAAGGGGACCTTGTGCACTTCTAAGCCACTCTTTGAAGTCTGCCCAACTTCAAAGGCACATTTGGGGATTTAAACAGAGCCTTTGACCCTACCAACTCAGACCACTGGAGAAGAAACTCTGAACCACAACCTGCAACCTGACGAGAGAAGCTGCCTGGGTGCCCAAAGGACTCACCTGACTGCTTTGCTGAAACGGACTGCTGCCTTGCTGCCCTCTGGCTCTGCTGAGAAGTGCTTGGATTGAGCTTGCCTCCTGTTTTCTGAAGTCTCAGGGCCAAAAAGATGTAATCTCTGCAAAGAACTCCTTGTGCGGCGAAAAATCGACGCATAGCCTGCTGGAATTGATGCATATCCTGCATGCGGGTGAGAAAATCACCGCACGCCGAACTGGAACGAAGCAGCCCGGCTCCCCGAGTGGAGGTCAACGCAAAACCAGTGTTGCGACCGGAACTTCGACGCACGGGCCACAGGATCTACGCATAGACAAGCCGGAACGATGCAGCCCGACTTCCTGCGAGAAGAATCGACGCAGCACCTGCCGTGCGACTGAAATTTCCCAGCATCGCCCACCAGATCGACGCAGCTCCTGTGACTTCGCTCCGCATGCCCAGGATTTCTCTGCATCGTCCCCGGGGCCTCCAAATACCCCGCAACCTGAAGAGGATCCAAGTCCATGCACCAGAAATCGACGCAAGCCCTTGCTGCGTGGAAAATATCAATGCATCGTCTGTGTGCACCCGGAGAAACCAACACACACCTCCTAGTTTTCTACGCATCTCTTCCTCTGCGGTCCCTTGCAGATCATTTAGACGCAAACCAGGTACTTTGTGCTTGCAAGAAATACTTACTGCTTTTTAGGAACTTGACTCTTTTTATCATTTTCTAAAGTGATATTCCAACATGTACTTATCAAATCCTGATCGTTTTGACCTTATTCTACTCAGATAAATATTCTATATTTTTCTAAACCTGTGTGCTGTATTTTTGTGGTGTTTACACTGTCTTATTGCATGATTTATTGCACAAATACTTTACACATTGCCTTCTAAGTTAAGCCTGACTGTTCAGTGCCAAGCTACCAGAGGGTGGGCACAGGATAATTTGGTTTGTGTGTGACTTACCCTGATTAGAGTGAGGGTCCTTGCTTGGACAGGGGGTAATCTGACTGCCAACCAAAGACCCCATTTCTAACAGCTACTCACTGTTACAACTGTCAAGCACCTCTAAATAAGAGGTGTTGGAAAGCCGGCATTCTGAACTCAACCCTTATTTAGTTATTAGCCCTTTTGTATATCTTCCTTTGTTCATGGTGTTGTTTTTTTTTGTTAAGTTGTGGCAGCTCCACCGTCTGGTTGGACAGACTGATGTTGGAGGGTTAGATTTCACAGCTTACCGTGTTCTAAAGTATGCAACTAGTAAGTGCTCAGTGCTGATGATCCGTCCGATGACAAATGCGACACACAACTAGACTTGCGGGCGTGCGATTGAGTGTATTTCTACTGTCAGCATACCTGCACTACTTCCCTTCCGCTAGCGACTAGACAGGTTGACTCTGACACTCTATGTCCACTGACCTGGCATTTGTGAGGGCTCAATAAACTTGGCAAAACACAACAGGTATTAGCCTGCTTCGATTGTCACAGAATTGACATTGCCCTCTTGCAGAAGACCCACATAGAGGTGCATGCTATGGCATCCAAATGGAGTGGCCTCTGCGCAGCCTCTCATTATTCCATGTATGTCAGCGGGACAGCTGTGCTGCTTAAGACGCAGACTGCCAGTCCACTTACTGCATGAAGAAAACGATCCAGAGGGTAGATACAACATCCTTCAATTGGTGATAGGAGGTAAACATATCATGCTATGGTCCCAATACAGACAATCTGGACTTTATTAGACGCTTGTAGAATAAATGTTGTGCCCTTGCACTGCAAACAATACTTTTGTGGGGCTTTAATCTGGTCCTACATAGGCACCTTGACTGCTTGAAAGCCACAATACAAAGTCACCACTGGGCCACGACTGTGTTGGCCCACATATTGACTACCCATGGCCAAAAGACACCTGGGGAATGCAATCCCTTAATTCGAGTGAGGGCACCTATGTCTCCATTGATTACTGGCTAGGCACACATGACAGATGTGGTTGGACACCTCCAGTGCACACAAACTCCACTCACTCACTGAATAAACAGATCATCACACCACCTACCCTGAAACACCGCACATTCACATGGCACTTTTGCCCCAATCTCTCTTCAAAACCGCATTCGTAGAAGATCTAAAAAACAAAATACTCAATTATTTCCTAACCAATAGTCTGTACGGTCATCTGGGAAGTTGCAGGGATATTTCAAGGCTTACATGAGAGGAATCTGCATCGCAAAGCAGCATGGCATCTGCAGTGTCCTAAACAATAACCTTGCATGACTTGAGGCTCCTCTAGAGCTTAAGGTTCTAGAGGGACAATACTTTATCGGACCATCATCTGACATACTTTCAAAGATACTGACCAAACACTCAGAATAAGTCAAAACTGCAGAGTTAGGTGTCAAACGAACCCAAGGATATGCCAAGACTAGGGCATATGGCAAGACAGGGAGACCGAGCCGGACCATGGCTGCAATGGGATTTCCTGACAGGCACATGTCAACGATTACTAATTTGGTGAAGAAAGACGATACTATGCTGTACTGCTCGATTGCATTAATAACTGAACTAGCAGGTTATAACATCAGATTGTACACATCATGTGGGTCCCGAAACTGGGAAGAAGTCACAGAGTACTTCAAGCGCATTGCTCTAGCCTGGAACGAGGAACCACGGAGGCAGTTTCTTAAAGAAGCCCTTGCAACTGAAGAAGTTAGAGTCGCAATAGGAGGGCTCAACATGTATAAAAGTGTGAGGGGCAATGGACTCCCTACAAAGATCTAAAAGATGTACGCAGCACTGCTCACCCCTTGACTCCTGCAGGTCTCCAATAAAGTCTTACAGCAGGAGACCCCCCACACTGCAAGAATCAATAATTGTCACTGCTTAAAAAGGTATAAAACCAGAGTATCCAGACTCATATAGGACATTCTTTTTAATAAACATAGATGCCAAGATATTAGCCAAAGCGCTAGCCTATAGATTAAGGCCCTCATTACAACACTGGCGGTTGGTGATAAAACTTTTTTCCAATGCTGGTGTACCTTCTCATACACCAGGAACACAAACGCCAGTGAAGACGACCACGGTGAGTACTGCAACTCACACACAAGGGAGGGGGGAGGAAAAAGAGAGTGACACACACATATGCAACACCCCAACCCCCAACACCATACACACAAACAGATGCAATAATATTACATATACTCCCTGTAACCCTCAGGAATAATGCAAGGACAAAAGGAATGGAGTAAAATGAGTGTAATAGTGCAGTTTTAGATATATACGTCCTTAAACAATAAACAGTATGTACAATATATACAAAAGGAGGGACAATGCCCACTCCAAAATGTCCGTGGCCCACTGAGCCATAACACATAGGCCAAGGCCACACTTGACTCCTGCCTCAATACGGAGAGAACACTACAGGGGCATCAGGTCGAAAATACACAGGCACCTCAGGGGGACGGGGAATGGGGGGCACCTCTGCCAGAAGATGGTGCGACGCCACTGGCCTGGAGGGGGCTCCATGCCCACTGCCTGGTCCTGGGGAGTGCAAAGCCACATTCTCTCAAGTGGGTGGTTTGCCCACTGCTTGGTCCTGGGGAGTGCAAAGCCACAGTCTCTCAAGTGGGTGGTTTGCCCACTGCTTGGTCCTGGAGAGTGCAAAGCCACAGTCTCTCAAGTGTGTGGTTTGCCCACTGCTTGGTCCTGGGGAGTGCAAAGCCACAGTCTCTCAAGTGGGTGACTTGCCCACTGCTTGGTCCTGGGGAGTGCAAAGCCACAGTCCCTCAAGTGGGTGGGTTGCCCACTGCTTGGTCCTGGGGAGTGCAAGGCCACAGTCTCTGAAGTGGGTGGTTTGCCCACTGCTTGGTCCTGGGGATGCCTTCTTCCACTGGTTCTGAAGGGGGCCTTGTGCCCAGTGTGCTTCATCCTGGCAAGGAGGGACTGAGTGGATGCCTTCTTCCACTGGTTCTGGAGGGGGCCTTGCGCCCAGTGTGCTTCATCCTGGCAAGGAGGGGCTGAGTGGATGCCTTCTTCTACTGGTTCTGGAGGGGGCCTTGTGCCCAGTGTGCTTCATCCTGGCAAGGAGGAGCTGAGTGGATGCCTTCTTCCACTGGTTTAGAAGGGGGCCTTGTGCCCAGTGTGCTTCATCCTGGATGGGGCAAGGTCACACTCTCTCACCTGGGTGTCACACCGACAGGTGTTGAAGGGGCCAGAATGCACTGCAGCCCATGTAGTCACCACTACACACTGCTCGCCGGCGGTGACGGCTGCTCAGTGGATGCCAGTTGCGCTGCAGGTGGCGGTGCTGTCAGTGGTGGTGGTAGCCTCCAGGCCTTCACCTGCAGCCTCGGACGGCTGCCCACTGGGGCTGCTGTTCCTGGCAGTGGTGCTGCTGGTGGCAGTGCATGTGGCGGTGCTGGCCGCGGGGCAGGTGGCGGTGCTGTCAGTGGTGGTGGTAGCCTTCAGGCCTTCACCTGCAGCCTCGGAAGGCTGAAGTGCCCTGTCTGGTATTGTGTGCCCCTTCCTGCCCTTGGAGGATGGTGGTGCCTCCTTGCTTCTGCCAGCTGGTGTCCTTTTCTTGCCCTTGCTGGCTGGTGTTCCCTTCTTGCCCTTGCTAGGTGGCGGACCCTTCTTGGCCTTGGCAGATGGTACTGGCACACTGGCTGGGCTGACAGGTGCATACTTGGAGCCTCTCACACCTTAGAAACCACAGTGGCCGTGGACTGGGTGGCTGAGGTGCTGGGCTGGGTTCTGACCACCCTGGCCCGAGGTGAAGGACGGGGGGAGGGGTAGGGAACAGGTCAATGTTGGTGAGGAAAAGCTTCTTAGGGACACTGGGGTGGGAAGAGGGTGAAGGGTGAAGGGTTGGGTGTGCAGGAAGAGAGAGTGGTTGTAGGAGGTGCATAAACAAGAGCAAACCAGGGCACTCCAAATATAAGTCCAAGATGAGTAAAGTTACAAAAGAATAATTTGTAATTCTTTATACTGAGTGAAAACGAAATAATACTGAAAGATCAACATGTCCATATACAGTAGCATGGCATAAGAGAGAACAGAAAAAACAGCCAACATGTGTTTCGTCCTTTCAGACTTTTTCAAGGCTTATAGAACGAGGTTACAGAATCTGTTCAACAGTAGCTTCTGTTAACCACTTGGAAATGGTACTACATCAAAAATGGTGGAATGATCTTGCAGTCTAGTCTAGAAAAACTCTTATGATAGAGAGAAGGAAGATTTCCAGAATAAATAAACTGTGCCCAGTACGCGTATCCGAAATACAGGGATATCAACAGTAAGATTGAGGTCTAAATGGACCCAGCCTGTAGCGTTTAGTTCCAGCATGCAGGAGAAACAGAAACGGGTATCACTGATCCCACGCAGCGCATGATAACGCTGCCATGATGAAGTGTATGAGGTGTCAGTCTGCTGTGTTTGGGTGCAGGTGCATGGGCTGGATGCTGTTGTGAGGTGGATGGCTGTTGGGTGTCTGAGTGCTTGCGTTTGTGTACTTTGGGAGGAGGGGGCACAGACACAGTGGGAGAGGACATAGGGGACGTGTGCATGGATGTCACTGCCAGTGAGGGGCATGTAGTGATAGGCGTTCTGGTGATAGAGATAGTGGATGAGGATGTAGTGCATGCAGGTGTGAGTGGAGACGCTAGTGGGAGGGAGGTGGACGACGAGGAGGAGGGGGACACAGTGGAGGCAGTGGATGTTGGTGTGTATGCATGTGGATGGTGCTTGTGTGAGTGCCTGTGAGATGAAGTGTGGTGCTTGTGTTTCCCTGAGCCACTTCTGTGTGTTGATTTGGGTGATTGCTGGTCTGAAGGTGTGCTTGGGATAGGCTGGGGTTGAGGGGATTGGGACTGGTTAGAGGAAGGTGGAGGGGGGAGGCTGGAGACAGGGACAATGGCTGCCATCAGTGAGTTGGCCAGAGCCTGGAATGCTCTCTGTTGGGCCGCCACACCAGAGTGAATGCCCTCCAGGTATGCATTTGTTTGTTGCAAATGGTTATATCTCAAAACCATGAGTGCTTCAAGCACCCATGGCTCAACAACGAGTACAGAACAATGAACTCGTTGGTATCTCTAATGCCTTTACCACGAATGCCTTTACAATGATTTTTTGTTGTAAAGGCATTCCTGGTAAAGGCATTAGTGATCAGCATGCACGGTTCCAGCGTGCTTCCCCCCTAGACCCCACTCCTAAAAATTGTCGCTTCCAGACACAGGTCACAGCAGCACTTGCAGTGTAGGTCCTCTCCTGTTGAAGGTCAGGTAGCAAGTGAGTGAACAGATAGAAAGTGGCGTACCGTCACCGCCGGCGTACATCGCCATTGGCTCCTGGAAGCCATACGCCCCAATGATAACCAATGCGGTGATGCACGGCGGACATCGACTGCCGACCTCAATGGCGCACAACACCAGCGGAATTCCCTCATTTCCACTTGTCCCTCCTCACAGGTCAGACAACCGCCATTTCAGGTGGGCACAGCCATGGCACCTAACTGCATCACACCAGACACTGCCACCTCAACTGACTTACGAGTTCACATACTGTTTCTGTAAAGCAAAAACTGCATAATAATGTTGAAATATGTGTGACTATGACCTTCTGCTCA
Organism: Pleurodeles waltl; assembly: GCF_031143425.1. NCBI lineage: Eukaryota > Metazoa > Chordata > Amphibia > Caudata > Salamandridae > Pleurodeles > Pleurodeles waltl. The sequence goes on from NC_090436.1 coordinate 616,428,083, forward strand.
CTGTTTTTCACCCTAGAGTTCAACCACTGAGGATGAATAGGAGATGGAGGCATTCCCCCGTGTCCAACCCTTGGTGGACCTGGCGACAATGGAGGACAGGCACATTATTAGGTTGGTGATTAGTCAGTAATTATAAAGCACTTGGAATCTCCTGCTGGTTTCTCAAGGAGGGCAGTGGTGATTACTCTTCAAATCAATTGGGACTATGCCACGAAAAAAAGAGATGTTGATTAGGTTTGTGAGTGATGGATTTTTTTCTTTCATGCTGCTGGCACGGTTCACTGGTCATCTTGGAGACCTTTATTTTCTCCTTCAGATTTGCAGTGCTCTCAGTCAACATTTTGAAGGAGACGAGAGAGGATTGAAACTGAGCAGTCGAAAGCGGTGTATAACGTGGCAATATAGTACTGCAAGCAACGAATTACTGAATGTTTACCATTTTCACTTCAAAAAATTCATTAGATCGTTACAATGTTGCTGCAATGTGCTAGAAGAATTATTCAGCACCATAGGGCAGTCAATTCTTGGAAGATACTGAACATTTACTTTGGTTGGTTCGGGCTGGTAAGATCCGTTTGGCGAGATAAGTCTCTTACTGCACTTCAATGACACGCTGTATTTCCACCTCTGAATTGTGCCACAGGCTTTGAGTGCTTCTGATCTAGATGTACACTATTTCCAAACTAGATATTGACATTTCCTTTTCATTTTAAACGTAAATGTCACTTGATGAAGGTTGTATTTCTGTTTTTTCATCATTTGCTGGGGAGCCAATACATCCAACGTGTGAGTCATGTTGTAATACATTGTCAGTCAGTCAGTCAAACAATATTCACTTGGTAAAAAAAGACCATAAAAGACAATACAGCTTTCAAAGTATTAAAATATAAAAATAATTAAAATGACCACAAATACATTTCAAATATAGGCAAACGAACATACAGGTATCACTTCTCCACCAGCCCTCTAAGTTTCACAGTGACACAGATAAACGTATAAATACTCAAGCATATATATTCAGACTGTAGAAGCTGGAGATAAAACAGGGTAGGCCTGCACGTCCTAATGTTCCCAAGTAAAAAAAAAAAAGGTAAAATGCAAGATGGACTGAGTGCAGTAGGAATCTCAGGGCTCAAGGGCGGACTCAGAATATACATTTCTTGGATAAGCTACTAGAAAATGTGAAATGCCAATCCTGAATTTGATAAGATAAAACTTTTGATAAAAATGTAAAGGATATAACTGGTAAGGCTTGATAGCCTCCGTGGTAACCAATGGAAAATACTCCTCCATCCTCCTCTTGCCCGTCATGATGGACGTTCTACGCCCTGCAAATAAGTTCAATATGTCTTGCTTCAATTGAAGTCTAGAATCCAATACCAAATTTGATGGTAAATCAAAGCAATCTGCTCTGCCCAGGGTTGCCAAAAGTTCCTTTGCATATCTGAACCCTGGGATGTTCCGGGCTTGCTGTAAGAGTAGACAATCTTGCACTATTTCCCGATTCAGAGAAGCCTCATCTTTAGTTCAAATTGAGTGCCACAACATAACTGGGACCAGCCCGATACGATCTTCGAAGGGACAGATGCCTAGCTCTATCTGACACAAAAACCCTGGAAGACTATTAGGACTGACAGGAGCCTCCTCAGAAAAACATTCTCTCTCACTTGTAACTTTGAGACATCCATGTAGTCCCACATACCAGACCCATTGGTAACTGTCGAGGAACACCATGCCTCATTGATGGCGAGCAAAGAGTCCAGAGATCCTAACATCTTAGAAAACTTAAAAATGGCCTCCACGGTTTGTACAAATCACAGGCACCTAATATTAATGAGCTGAGACGAATTACTTTTACAATCAAAAGGGAGACTTAAGTAAGTAAATGTACGGACCTCTATTAATTTTTCACCCTTGATGTAATATGATTTGCGGCCTATACAAGCATCGCTCATAACCAACACATGGGACTTGGTCTTCAAGTCAAGATCGCTCATAAAAGAAACTAATTTATTTAAGAGCTTTTAGAGGCCAACCCCTGTCCTAGATATCAGTACACAATCATCAGAATAAAGTAGAGCCTGTAATTTCTTAGCACCCACCCTGGGAGAATCTGTTTCTACCTCTTTCAAACATTTATCCAGATCATTAATGTAGAGGTAAAATAAAAAGAGGGCAGGCACACAGCCCTACATCATGCCATGAGACATCTTAATAGGGTCTGTACATTTGCCATCTGCACCATATCTGATCCGACCTGTGACATCCTCATGTAGCTTTGCAAGGAAAAAAAAATGATTCATCAATGTCCATAGCTATCATCTTGTTCCAACCCAATCAAAAGCAGAGGCCAAATCCATAAATGCAAGATGCAATCGACCTTCCTTGACCAAAGTATATTTGCTAATGAGTAGGTGAAGATTAAGACACTGCTCCACTGTGCCCAGGCCTTTCCTGAAGCCATACTGAACTTCAGAGAAAAAGCCCTGGTCCATCACCCAAGATTTCAGTTGTCCCAACATGACTCTGCCCAGAATTGTGGAATCAGTGAGTGAAATAGGGTGATAACAGCGTGGAGCTGCCCTGTCGCCTTTTTTATATATGGGCACAGTTACTGAACTGACCCAGGACTTAGGAGGGCCATTTCAACAGCAGAACTTAATGCGTTAGTCAATATAGGCACCCATAGATCAGGATTGTCAAGAAATAAATTCAAAGACACCCCATGTGGCCCAGGGGCCTTATTTCTTGCACACTGGTCCCGGGCAGAAATTACCTCATCTAACGAGGGGCTTAACAGCTTGTTGCCTACCTGAGTATGATGTTGATCAAAGAGGCCAGAATCTCGGAGGGACAACCACATCAATGGGGGTGTTATGGGTGTCAGAAAAATAAGGGGAATTCACCACTTCCCAGAAAAGCCGGGTATCATTTCTGTTTGTTGCAACATTCAACTTTTCCCAAGCTTCTCCCCTGATCACATTCTTCCTCTTGGCAATTACTATTTTATACTTTGCCCTGCAAGCTCTCATGGTCTCCTAGTCTATAGGGACTCGTTTCAAAGCAATAATAAGATCCCTATGAGCTTTTGAGCACCTTGAATCAAACCACATTTGAGGCTTTGGAGCTCATAACCGTTACTCATTTGTTGAGAGGGCCGAGACACTACGGCAAATTGCTTCATAGGCCTGGAAAACAAGGTTGGTGTTGGCCTCAGAATCCAAGCATGTCATAAACTCCTCCCTGTTCCACTGTAGGATATTTCTTAAAGCTACCTGAGGATCCAGCTATGCCTATTTGTGTAGAATCCCCTTATTTTGATGAGAGAGGAGTGGGGGAGCACTAAAAGCAGCTTGATGGACCACCCCGCCTATAACAAGGGAGACTGACAATGGGTAATGATCGCTCAAACGATTATGTAAAATGACAATGTCATAAGCCCTTTGCCTGTGAGTATATGGCAAAGCAATGAAATCAATTAGGCTGCCCATCCCCCGACCAAAGTAAGTAACATCCCCTAAGAGACATGGGCCTACTAGATCGACTGCAATAAACATTGCCCATTTATTCAAAATAGCATTCAGATGGTCCCCACAAGCTGTATGTTCAAAATGTGCAAGATCCTCCAGATCACCGCAGATCTGCCCACATATGACATTCTTGGCAATCTGACTCAATTTACAGGTAAAATGTCCCCCCCCCCAATTTATGACATAATCCTAGTTGAGATCACACAAAATTTCATCCAGTGCATGATCAAGGGAGACAACTGTGTCTGTCATTGTAGTTACAAAATCATGACCACTGTTTCCCCAGAGTTAGCTCGAAGTATCATGATCTGTAAGTGGGGAGGATTAAGATACTTTTTGGCAACTGTCCAGCCTGTAGTAGCTGAAATCAAAGTCAATAAGACCCCTTTGTGATGGCTCCCACTAGAAGGTATAGCCGGACTATGGATAGAATGAAACACATTGATGAATACTGTGTCACGGGACCAGGCATCCTGCAAATTATGTTTAGTTCCTAATAAGATCATGCCAATCAGCGTTATCCAGTATACTAGAGAGCCCAGCCATGCTCCAAAACAAATACTCACAACCAGCCTTAGAGGCAATAGGGCTAAGAGGGAGGACTGGCTGTGACCCCACAGGGATGTCCCCACCAGTGTCCACATGTCAAATGTCAGTTAGGAGGAACAACCATTTGCAACAAATTAATTTGAACGTTGTTGTTCTGCTTATGCTCAATGAATGCATCTTCCACAATTAGGCCAACCGGATGACAAAAATGAAAAGAAACAGCCCAGCCACTTCACCTAGACTAAAAGGAATCAATGACTGCATAAAATTACCTTCAAAAGTCAGTCATTGTCCTCAATGTCAGATAGTGGCATAAATCTATTGCTGAGAATTAGGGGATGTTAGACCTGACAGCCTTAGGGTGGTCACACCTAACTTTTTGCCTGCCTCCCTCCACTTTTTGGATACTGTTTTTGCTGGTTTTTAGACTCTGCACACTTTACCACTGCTAACCAGTGCTAAAGTGCATATGCTCTCTCCCTTTATACCAAATTGGCTTATTTAATTTACTTATAAGTCCCTAGTAGAGTGCACTATATTTGCCCAGGGCCTGTAGAATAAATGCTACTAGTGGGCCTGCAGCACTGATTGTGCCACTCACTTAAGTAGCCCCTTAACCTTGTCTCAGGCCTGCCCTTGCAAGGCCTGTGTGTGCAGTTTCACTGCCAATTCGACTTGGCATTTAAAAGTACTTGTCAAGCCTAAAACTCCCCTTTTTCTACATATAAGTCACCCCTAAGGTGTGCCCTAGGTAAGCCCTAGAGCAGGGTGCTGTGTAGGTAAAAGGCAGGACATGTACCTGTGTAGTTTACATGTCCTGGTAGTTTAAGACCCATATATTCGTTTTTACACTACTGTGAGACCTGCTCCCTTCATAAGCTAACACTGGGGCTGCCCTCCTACAATGTTTGAAGTGGTAGCTGCTGATCTGAAAGTAGTAGGAAGGTCATATTTAGTATGGCCAGAATGGTAATAGAAAATCCTGCTGACTGATGAAGTTGGATTTAATATTACTATTTTAGAAATGCCACTTTTAGAAAGTGAGCATTTCTCTGCCCTTAAATCTTTCTGTGCCTTACAATCCACGTCTGGCTGGGTTTAGTTGACAGCTCCTTGTGCATTCACTCAGACACACCCCAAACAAAGGATACTCAGCCTCACTTGCATCCATCTGCATTTTGAATGGGTCTTCCTGGGCTGGGAGGGTGGAGGGCCTGACACTTACATGACAATGGACGGTAGCCTGCCCTCTCACAAAGGACTGCCACACCCCCTACTGGGGCCCTGGCAGACAGGATTGAACTGAAAGGGGACCTGGTGCACTTCTAAGCCACTCTTTGAAGTCTCCCCCACTTCAAAGGCACATTTGGGTATAAAATCAGGACCTCTGCCCTACCACCTCAGACACTTCCTAGAGAAGAAACCTGAACCAGAACCTGCACCCTGACAAGAAGAACTGCCTGGCTGCCTAAAGGACTCACCTGACTGCTTACTGAAGAGGACTGCTGCCTTGCTGTTGCCCTGCTGTCTTGCTGCTCTCTTGCTTTGCTGCAGAAGTGCTCTCCAAGGGCTTGGATAGAGCTTGCCTCCTGTTCCCTGAAGTCTCAGGACCAAAAAGACTTCTCTCCTTCAGCTGAAATCCCCATGCGGCAAAAATTTGTTGCACCGCCTGCCAAGAACGACGCACAGCCTGCTCGTGGTGAAAATTTCACCGCGCACCGAGTCCGGAACGACGTAGCCCGACTTCGCAACAGAAGATCGACGCAGCGCCAGCGACGCGACCGGAACTTCAACGCACGCAAGCCGACTCAGAACGACGACGCCCGACAGAATTGACGCAGCGTCTGCTGTGCAGAAGAAAAATCCACGCATCACTTACCGGAATCGGCGCAGCCGCTGTGACTTCGTTCCGCAAGCCCAGGATTCCACGCATCGTCCCCGGGGCGTCTGAAAACCCCGCAACCCAAAGAGGATCCAAAAAAACGCGCCGGAAATCGATGCAACGTCTTCTCCCGTGTGGAAAATAATGACGAAAGTCCGTGTGCGAAGCGGCGAAACCGACGTACACTTACTGTTTTCCATGCATCTTCTCCTCTGTGGTCCCTTGCGAGGATTTTTCAATGCAAACCAGGTACTTTGCCCTACAAAAGAGACTTGTTGTTTCTAGGAGAACTTAAGACACTTTTTATTGCTTTTACAGTAATCTTTGAACTCTAAAGACATTTGATATCACTTTCAGTAATATCCCTACATTTGATTATTTCAACTTTTTTTTGACCGGCATTTATTCAGATAAATATTATATATTTTTCTAAACACTGTGTGGTGTATTTTTGTGCTGCTATATTGGGTTATTGTATGATTTATTGCACAAATACTTTACACATTGCCTTCTAAGTTAAGCCTGACTGCTCCGTGCCAAGCTAGCAGAGGGTGGGCACAGGATAATTTGGATTGTGTGTGACTTACCCTGACTAGAGTGAGGGTCCTTGCTTGGACAGGGGGTAACCTGACTGCCAACCAAAGATCCCATTTCTAACATTGGTGATCAGCGGTGAGGATATGACTTGTATTTGTGCAGTGACATACAGTAGCTAAGTATTTCACTACCTAGCCACAGTTGAAGGTCAACTTGATTTTTATCTCTTTTTGCAAATTTGTTTTTCCTGACAATTTTCGAAACCTAAATCCTCACTCAACATGTCTCAGGGTGGGTCTCAAGCAGGAGATGATTTTGACCTAGCCCTGTTGGAGACATATACTGTCAAACAGCTAAAAGGGTTCTGCAAGGAGATGAGTGTACCCACCCAAGGGGCCTCCAGAAAGGAGGACTTTCAAGTAGCACTGAGGGCCTGGGCAGATGCCCATTTAGAGGATGATGCTGACGATGAGGAGCCAGAAGATGGCCCCTCAGAGGATTTTTTACCATCAGTGGATGAAGTTACCACTGCAATTGTGCCCCCTTCCAGACCAGGGAGCAGTGCCTCTGATCAAGGCCTGACCGCAGATGAAAGGAAAGAGGAGAGGGAGTTCCAATTGCAAATGGCAAGACTGCAAATTGAGGCTCAACAGGAGGAAAGGAGAGCAGAGAGAGAAGCGCAAGCAAGCTGAGAGAGCCTTGGCTGAAAATAAACTTTTGTTGGCTCATGAACTGAGTCTCAAGGAGCTGGATCTTAAGGCAAAGCAGTTTGAATCCAGCAGTAATGGTGGCAGCATACAAGCAGGACCTGCTGGAGAAAAGAAGGTTCATATACCCAAAAATGTGGTGCCCGGTTTTGTGGTGGGGGATGACATAGATAAATGGCTCGCTGCTTATGAAGTTGCACTAAGGGCTCATGAGGTTCCTGAAGGGCAATGGGGTACAGCTATGTGGAGTTATGTGCCAGCATTGGGGAGGGACACACTTCTCACATTGGACCCAAAGGATCAAAACACATATCCTCTTCAGAAAGCCATTTTACTTGCCAAGTTTGGGCTGACCCCTGAGAAATACCGTCAGAGGTTCAGTGACAGCACCAAACAGTCCACACAAACATGGGTAGATTTCTTTGACTTTTCCAGTAAGGCACTGAATGGATGGGTGCGGGCTGCAAAGTAGATGATTACACAGGATTGTATAATTTGATTCTGAGAGAGCATATGCTCAGTATTTGTTTTACAGAGTTGTGCCAGCACCTAGTAGACAGTAAGCTTACTGATCCCAGGAAGCTTGCTGAGGAGGCGGACCTCTGGACTAGTACCAGAGTGTCCAGAAAGGTATCTGGGGGGGACACCCACAAAGGTGGTCAGGGTTCCCATCAGAAGAAAGAGGGGGGAGAAAAACTTAAAAACAAGGAGTTCTCAAAAGACCCCCAAATTAGTTCCCAAGGGAGTAGTGGTAACCAGTCCCAGTCTGATTCCAAAAGGAGAGGTTTTACTGACCATAAGACAGGGAGGTTTGTACCCCAATGTGCAGAGTGCAATAAGTATAGGCACTCTGAGGGTGACTCCAAGTGTCCCAAGAGGGCACAGCCCACCAAAGGAGGGCAGACACCTGGGTTGGCTAGCGTAGCGCTCGGGGAGGAGATGCTCCCAGACATTGTTGGGGAGCAGGCAGAGATAACCCTAGTGTCCCTGAGGGATGCAGAGATGGTGCCAAAAACCCACATGCTTGCCCATACTTCCAAGTATAGGCAGTGGGTCACCATCAATGGGAAAAGGGTGGAGGCTCTGCGTGACACAGGAGCCAGCATGACTACTGTAAAACGTCAGCTGGTGTCAGCAGAGCAGGTCCTCCCAAATACATTCCACTAATTCATTGTCGCCGACAATCGTGAGAGCCACCTTCCAGTAGCTTTGGTTCCCTTTGAGTGGGGGGTCTCTGGTACTCTAAAAGTAGCTGTGAGTCCTGCCTTGCCTGTAGATTGTCTGTTAGGCAACGACCTTGAGCACACTACCTGGAAGGAGGTAGAGCTAAGGTCTCACTTGGAGATGTTAGGATTGCCTGAGTGGGTCTGCATGACCACATGATCCATTGCTGCCCGGGAGGGAAGTCAAGGGCGTCTGGAGCCTGAAACAATGGCCCAGACAACTGCCAAAAGGAGGGGCAACGGGCACGGGAAACCGGTCCCAGAGGTTTCCGCAGTGGTTGACGGGGTTCCTGAGGAGGAGGCCCCCGAGCCAACTGGGGAAGACATTGCCGCCCTAGGTGATCTACCTGAGCTTGCTGGCTGGCAAGTTGAGGGTGGGCCCACCAGGGAGGAATTCTGCAAGGCACAGAAAGAATGTCCCACTCTAGAGGGCATGAGGAAGCAAGCCTCAGCCCAGGCAGCAGGTGAAGCCTCTGGCGAACACAACATATATTGGGAGAATGATCTCCTCTACAGTGAGCCTAAGGTCCCAGCCATTGGGGCAGCGCATGCCCTGGTGGTCCCCCAGTGTTATCGGACCTTCCGACTGGGACTGGCTCATGACAATCCCCTGGCAGGACATTTGGGGCAAGACAAGACCTTTGCCAGGCTTGTCACCCACTTCTATTGGCCCCGAATGAGGACAAACTCGGATACATTCTGTAGGTCCTGTCCTACCTGCCAGGCCAGTGGTAAAACAGGAAAAAGGGTTAAGGCCACCCTGATTTCACTTCCTGTCATTGGCACCCCCTTTGAAAGGGTGGGCATCGACACTGTTGGTCCATTGGACCCCAAAACTGCCCTAGGCAAATGGTTCATCCTGGTTTTGGTGGACCATGCCACCTGTTACCCAGAGGCAATCCCTCTGAGGACTGTAACTGCACCGGTGGTGACCAGAACTCTGATGGGGATATTTACCCGTGTAGGATTCCCAAAGGAGATAGTGTCTGACAGAGGCACTAACTTCATGTCTGCATACATGAAGTCTATGTGGGATGCGTGTGGTGTAACCTACAAGTTCACCACACCCTATCACCCCCAATCTAATGGTCTTGTGAAGAGATTCAACAAGACCTTGAAAGGCATGATCACAGGCCTCCCTGAGGCCCTGAGGCGTAAGTGGGATGTCCTCTTACCATGCCTTCTCTTTGCTTACAGAGAGGTACCCCAGAAGTGGGTAGGGTTCAGTCCCTTTGAGCTCCTCTATGGGTACCCTGTCAGGGGACCCTTAAGCATCGCCAAGGAGGGGTTGGAGAAAGCTCCAAAGGCACCCCTTCAGGATGTGGTCAGCTACATGCTGGCCCTCCGCAACCAGATGCACCGCTTCTGGAAAATGGCCAAAAGTAACAGTGAGGCCAGTCAAGAAGTAATGAAACACTGGTATGACCAGAAGGCCACCCTGGTAGAGTTTCAACCAGGAGACAAAGTGTGGGTAATGGAGCCAGTAGAGCCTAGAGCTCTCCAGGACCGCTGGTCCGGCCCATTTGAAGTGAAGGAGCAGAAAGGGGAGGCCACTTACCTAGTGGACCGCCAATCCCCTAGGAACCCCCTAAGGGTGCTCCATGTCAACCGACTATAGCCTCAGTTTGAGAGGTCTGAAGTCAACATGCTGCTGGTGACAGATGAGGGGGTGGAGGAGGAGCGCGAACCTCTCCCCGACCTCCTTGCTGCCAAGGAAGGTGATGAGTCAGTGGAGGGTGTCATTCTCTCTGACTCCCTGACCCTAGACCAGAGAGGGGGCTGCTACCAGTTACTGGAACAGTACTCCTCCCTGTTTTCTCTCACCCCTGGACTCACACACTTGTGTGCCCATGATATTGACATGGGAGACAGTCCCCATGTAAAGAACAAAATGTACAAGTTGTCAGACAAGGTGAAGGCCAGCATCAAAGAGGAAGTCTCCAAGATGTTGGCTCTTGGGGTTATTGAGAAGTCTAGCAGTCTCTGGGCCAGCCCTGTGATGCTGGTACCCAAGGCTGCTGCCCCCGGTGCCAAGCCAGAACTTCGGTTCTGCGTGGACTACCGGGGCCTCAATTCAGTCACACAGACTGACGCTCACCTCATCCCCCGAGCTGATGAGCTCGTAGACAGACTAGGCGCTGCCAAATTCCTCAGTACTTTTGATCTCACATCAGTGTACTGGCAGATCGCCTTGACTGAAAGGGCTAAAGAGAGATCGGCATTTTCCACACCTGAGGGCCATTACCAATTCTGGGTGATGCCGTTTGGGTTGAAAAATGCCCCCGCTACCTTCCAACGGGTGGTTAACGGGGTCCTAGGTGGCAAGGATGCCTTCTGCGCAGCCTACCTGGACGACATTGCCGTCTACAGTGACAGCTGGGAGGAACACCTGCTCCACCTCAAGGAGGTGCTTCAGGCCCTGCAACAGGCAGGCCTGACCATCAAGGTCACTAAGTGCCAAATTGGGCAGGGTTCCATGGTGTACTTGGGACACCTAGTAGGTGGTGGCAAGATGCAGCCACTCCAGGCCAAGATTGAAACTATCAAGGCCTGGCAACCACCTAGAACCCAAACAGAGGTGAGAGCCTTCTTAGGCCTCAACGGGTATTACCACAGATTTGTCAAGCGCTATGGAACCATGGTGACACCCTTGACAGAACTCACATCCAAAAAGCAACCTAGGTTGGTGATTTGGACAGAGGCTTGTCTGAAAGCTTTTGGCTCCCTGAAGGAAGCCATGTGCACGCCCCCCGTGCTCAAGGCCCCTGACTACTCCAAGGAATTTATCGTGCAGACAGACGCTTCCGAGCATGGCATAGGGGCAGTCCTAGCACAGCTAAATGAGGAGGGCCTAGACCAACCAGAAGTCTTTATTAGCAGAAGACTATTACCACAGGAACAGAGGTGGAGTGCTATTGAAAGAGAAGCATTTGCTGTGGTCTGGGCACTGAAGAATCTGAGACCATACCTGTTTGGGACTCACGTCAGGGTTCAGACGGACCACAGGCCCCTCAGATGGCTCATGCAGATGAGGGGTGAGAATCCAAAACTCTTGAGGTGGTCCATTTCCCTACAGAGGATGAATTTACGGTGGAGCATCGCCTGGGGGTTGACCGCGCCAGTACTGATGGTCTCTCCAGATACTTCCGCCTTAGCGATGAGAGCTCCCAGGAGGTTGGGTAGCTCTCCCCACTTTCAGCTGGGGGGGGACACATGTTAGACCTGACAGCCTTAGGGTGGTCACCCCTAACTTTTTGCCTGCGTCCCTCCACTTTTTGGACACTGTTTTTGCTGGTTTTTAGACTCTGTGCACTTTACCACTGCTAAACTTTAAACATGGTAACCTTGGATCATACCAAATTGGACTTTTTAATTTACTTATAAGTCCCTAGTAGAGTGCACTATATGTGCCCAGGGCCTGTAGATTAAATGCTACTAGTGGGCCCACAGCACTGATTGTGCCACTCACTTAAGTAGCCCCTTAACCTTGTCTCAGGCCTGCCCTTGCAAGGCCTGTGTGTGCAGTTTCACTGCCAATTCGACTTGGCATTTAAAAGTACTTGCCAAGCCTAAAACTCCCCTTTTTCTACATATAAGTCACCCCTAAGGTGTGCCCTAGGTAACCCCTAGAGCAGGGTGCTGTGTAGGTAAAAGGCAGGACATGAACCTGTGTAGTTTACATGTACTGGGAGTGTAAGACCCTTAAATTCATTTTTACACTACTGTGAGGCCTGCTCCCTTCATAAGCTAACATTGCGGCTGCCCTCCTACATTGTTTGAAGTGGTAGCTGCTGATTTGAAAGGAGTAGAAAGGTCATATTTAGTATGTCCAGAATGGTAATAGAAAATCCTGCTGACTGGTGAGGTTGGATTTAATATTGCTATTTTAGAAATGCCACTTTTAGAAAGTGAGCATTTCTCTGCCCTTAAATCTTTCTGTGCCTTACAATCCACGTCTGGTTGGGTTTAGTTGACAGCTCCTTCTTGTGAGAAAGTAGCCTCTTTCTAGCCTTGTTACCCCCACTTTTGGCCTGTTTGTGAGTGTATGTCAGGGTGTTTTCACTGTCTCACTGTGATCCTGCCAGCCAGGGCCCAGTGCTCATAGTGAAAACCCTATGTTTTCAGTGTGTTTGTTATGTGTCACTGGGACCCTGCTAGTCAGCACCCCAGTGCTCATAAGTTTGTGGCCTATATGTATGTGTTCCCTGTGTGGTGCCTAACTGTCTCACTGAGGATCTGCTAACCAGAACCTCAGTGGTTATGCTCTCTCATTTCTTTCCAAATTGTCACTAACAGGCTAGTGACCATTTTTACCAATTTACATTGGCTTACTGGAACACCCTTATAATTCCCTACTATATGGTACTGAGGTACCCAGGGTATTGGGGTTCCAGGAGATCCCTATGGGCTGCAGCATTTCTTTTGCCACCCATAGGGAGCTCTGACAATTCTTACACAGGCCTGCCACTGCAGCCTGAGTGAAATAACGTCCACGTTATTTCACAGCCATTTTACACTGCACTTAAGTAACTTATAAGTCACCTATATGTCTAACCTTTACCTTGTAAAGGTTAGGTGCAAAGTTACTTAGTGTGAGGGCACCCTGGCACTAGCCAAGGTGCCCCCACATTGTTCAGAGCCAATTCCCTGAACTTTGTGAGTGCGGGGACACCATTACACGCGTGCACTACATATAGGTCACTACCTATATGTAGCTTCACAATGGTAACTCCGAATATGGCCATGTAACATGTCTATGATCATGGAATTGCCCCCTCTATGCCATCCTGGCATAGTTGGCACAATCCCATGATCCCAGTGGTCTGTAGCACAGACCCTGGTACTGCCAAACTGCCCTTCCTGGGGTTTCACTGCAGCTGCTGCTGCTGCCAACCCCTCAGACAGGCATCTGCCCTCCTGGGGGTCCAGCCAGGCCTGGCCCAGGATGGCAGAACAAAGGACTTCCTCTGAGAGAGGGTGTTACACCCTCTCCCTTTGGAAAATGGTGTGAAGGCAGGGGAGGAGTAGCCTCCCCCAGCCTCTGGAAATGCTTTGTTGGGCACAGAGGTGCCCAATTCTGCATAAGCCAGTCTACACCGGTTCAGGGGACCCCTTAGCCCTGCTCTGGCGCAAAACTGGACAAAGGAAAGGGGAGTGACCACTCCCCTGACCTGCACCTCCCCTGGGAGGTGTCCAGAGCTCCTCCAGGGTGCTCCAGACCTCTGCCATCTTGGAAACAGAGGTGCTGCTGGCACACTGGACTGCTCTGAGTGGCCAGTGCCACCAGGTGACGTCAGAGACTCCTTCTGATAGGCTCCTTCAGGTGTTAGTAGCCTATCCTCTCTCCTAAGTAGCCAAACCCTCTTTTCTGGCTATTTAGGGTCTCTGTCTCTGGGGAAACTTTAGATAACGAATGCAAGAGCTCATCCGAGTTCCTCTGCATCTCTCTCTTCACCTTCTGATAAGGAATCGACTGCTGACCGCGCTGGAAGCCTGCAAACCTGCAACATAGTAGCAAAGACGACTACTGCAACTCTGTAACGCTGATCCTGCCGCCTTCACGACTGTTTTCCTGCTTGTGCATGCTGTGGGGGTAGTCTGCCTCCTCTCTGCACCAGAAGCTCCGAAGAAATCTCCCGTGGGTCGACGGAATCTTCCCCCTGCAACCGCAGGCACCAAAAAGCTGCATTACCGGTCCCTTGGGTCTCCTCTCAGCACGACGAGCGAGGTCCCTCGAATCCAGCAACTCTGTCCAAGTGACCCCCACAGTCCAGTGACTCTTCAGTCCAAGTTTGGTGGAGGTAAGTCCTTGCCTCACCTCGCTGGGCTGCATTGCTGGGAACCGCGACTTTGCAGCTACTCCGGCCCCTGTGCACTTCCGGCGGAAATCCTTTGTGCACAGCCAAGCCTGGGTCCACGGCACTCTAACCTGCATTGCACGACTTTCTAAGTTGGTCTCTGGCGACGTGGGACTCCTTTGTGCAACTTCGGCGAGCACCGTTTCACGCATCCTCGTAGTGCCTGTTTCTGGCACTTCTCCGGGTGCTACCTGCTTCAGTGAGGGCTCTTTGTCTTGCTCGACGTCCCCTCTCTCTTCAGGTCCAATTTGCGACCTCCTGGTCCCTCCTGGGCCCCAGCAGCGTCCAAAAACGCCAAACGCACGATTTGCGACTAGCAAGGCTTGTTGGCGTCCTTTCGGCGGGAAAACACTTCTGCACGACTCTCCAAGGCGAGAGGGATCCGTCCACCAAAGGGGAAGTCTCTAGCCCTTTTCGTTCCTGCAGAAACCTCAGCTTCTTCTGTCCAGTGGAAGCTTCTTTGCACCCGCAGCTGGCATTTCCTGGGCATCTGCCCATCTCCGACTTGCTTGTGACTTTTAGACTTGGTCCCCTTGTTCCACAGGTACCCTAGATTGGAAATCCACAGTTGTTGCATTGCTGGTTTGTGTCTTTCCTGCATTATTCCTCTAACACGACTTCTTTGTCCTTAGGGGAACTTTAGTGCACTTTGCACTCACTTTTCAGGGTCTTGGGGAGGGTTATTTTTCTAACTCTCACTATTTTCTAATAGTCCCAGCGACCCTCTACAAGGTCACATAGGTTTGGGGTCCATTCGTGGTTCGCATTCCACTTTTGGAGTATATGGTTTGTGTTGCCCCTATCCCTATGTTTCCCCATTGCATCCTATTGTAACTATACATTGTTTGCACTGTTTTCTAAGACTATACTTCATATTTTTGCTATTGTGTATATATATCTTGTGTATATTTCCTATCCTCTCACTGAGGGTACACTCTAAGATACTTTGGCATATTGTCATAAAAATAAAGTACCTTTATTTTTAGTATAACTGTGTATTGTGTTTTCTTATGATATTGTGCATATGACACTAAGTGGTACTGTAGTAGCTTCACACGTCTCCTAGTTCAGCCTAAGCTGCTCTGCTAAGCTACCATTATCTATCAGCCTAAGCTGCTAGACACCCTATACACTAATAAGGGATAACTGGGCCTGGTACAAGGTGCAAGTACCCCTTGGTACTCACTACAAGCCAGTCCAGCCTCCTACATTGGTTGTGCAGCGGTGGGATAAGTGCTTTGAGACTACTTACCACTCTTGTCATTGTACTTTTCATAAGAGAAAAATATACAAAACAAGGTCAGTGTATATACACATAGCCAAAAAGTTTTGCATTTCCTCTTTTCACTCTTTTCTAAGTGCTGAAAAGTACTTCTAACTTTCTAAAAAGTTCTAAAAAGTTTTAAAAGTTTTTTTCTCTGTCTTTCTAAAAGCTCTGACAAACTTTTTATCTTTTACTATCACTTTAACTCTCTCTAAAAAATGTCTGGCACAGGCCAAAATGTTGATCTGTCCAAACTTGCATATGATCACCTTAGCAGGAAAGGAGCAAGGAATCTCTGCATAGAGAGAGGTTTGAGTGTAGGGAAGAATCCTTCCTTAGAACTGTCAATTAACATGCTTAGAGAACAGGATAAGGCCATAGGTGCCTCATCTGTTGAAAAAGTACCTAATAGTTCCCAATCTGATTCAGGGACTCCACAAGGAAAAGATTCAGGAAAGAAAATTCCTAGCCTGCCCATTACTAGACAGTCTAGCATAGTTGGTAATGATGATGAGCCACACCATACAAATAGTGTTGTCTCACATCATAGCAAAAGCATTTATTCTCACCATACTGGTAGTAATGTTTCTGTTAGCCAAGCTGTTAAGGTGGCTTCTGTAAGGGACAGGTCTCCTTCTGTTCATTCCCATCATACCTCTGTTTCTAGGAATGTCCCTCCCACCAACCCTGATGACAGAATGTTAGAGAGGGAACTCAATAAGTTGAGGGTGGAACAAACCAGACTGAAGCTTAAAAAGCAACAGCTGGATTTGGATAGACAGTCTTTTGAATTAGAGAAGGAAAGACAGAAGTTGGGTTTAGATACCCATGGTGGCAGCAGCAGTATTCCCCATAGTCATCCTGTAAAAGAGCATGATTCCAGGAATCTGCACAAGATAGTTCCCCCTTACAAGGAGGGGGATGACATTAACAAGTGGTTTGCTGCACTTGAGAGGGCCTGTGTTGTACAGGATGTCCCTCAAAGGCTGTGGGCTGCTATCCTATGGCTATCATTTAGTGGAAAAGGTAGGGATAGGCTCCTTACTGTGAAAGAAAGTGATGCCAATAATTTTACAGTTCTTAAGAATGCACTCCTGGATGGTTATGGCTTAACCACTGAAAAATACAGGATAAAGTTCAGAGAGACCAAAAAGGAGTCTTCACAAGACTGGGTTGATTTCATTGATCATTCAGTGAAGGCCTTGGAGGGGTGGTTACATGGCAGTAAAGTTACTGATTATGAAAGCCTGTATAACACAATCCTGAGAGAGCATATACTTAATAATTGTGTGTCTGATTTGTTGCACCAGTACCTGGTAGACTCTGATCTGACCTCTCCCCAAGAATTGGGAAAGAAGGCAGACAAATGGGTCAGAACAAGGGTGAACAGAAAAGTTCATACAGGGGGTGACAAAGATGGCAATAAGAAGAAAGATGGTGAAAAATCTCAAGATAAGCATGGGGATAAGGGTAAAACCAAAGATCCCACTTCAAATCTTAAACACTCTTCAGAGGGTGGGGATAAAACTAATTCTTCCTCTTCTTCTCAACCTGCATACATTAAAAAGCCTTGGTGCTTTGTGTGTAAAAACAGAGGCCATAGGCCAGGGGATAAGTCCTGTCCAGGTAAACCCCCTGAGCCTACCACCACTAATACATCAAGCTCTAGTGCCCCTAGCAGTAGTGGTACTAATGGTGGGACTGCTGGCAACAGTCAAGTTAAGGGTGTAGTTGGGTTCACTTTTGGATCCATAGTAGAAACTGGGGTAGTCACTCCCAAGACAGTTTCTGTCACACCTAGTGGCATTGGCCTTGTCACACTGGCTGCTTGTCCCCTTACAATGGATAAGTACAGGCAGACAGTTTCAATAAATGGTGTTGAGGCCTTGGCCTACAGGGACACAGGTGCCAGTATCACTTTGTTGACTGAAAACCTAGTGCACCCTGATCAACACATCATTGGACAACAGTATAAGATTATTGATGTCCATAACTCCACTAAGTTTCTTCCCTTAGCTATAATTCAGTTTAGTTGGGGTGGAGTCACTGGCCCTAAGCAGGTGGTGGTATCACCTAGCTTACCTGTAGATTGTCTCTTAGGTAATGACCTAGAGGCCTCAGGTTGGGCTGATGTAGAGTTTTATGCCCATGCAGCCATGCTGGGCATCCCAGAGGAATTGTTCCCTCTCATTTCTACTGAAATGAAAAAGCAAAGGAGAAAAGGCCTGAAAACTCAGGATCCCTCTCCATCAACAGGTAAAAAGGGTATCACAGTATCCCCTAACCACCCTGCCATTCAGGATACCATTCCTGTGGTGGGAGAAACCTCTCCTGGGGTGGCACCTGTTCCAAGGGAATCATCAGCTGGCAAAGCTGTACTCCCTGAGGTAGAAGTACCTCTCTGTGGGATAACTAACATTGGTGACAAAAAGAGCACCATTTTAGTTAACATGGAGCATCCCTCCAACCCTCCCAGAGAAACTTTAGTGCAGAAACCCTGCACTGCCTCACAACACTTAGGACAGTATCCCTGCCCTAGTGTGGAGCTCATAGGACAGCATCCCTGCCCTACTCCAACTCAAGAGAAACAGCATCCCTGTTCTCTCTTCCAGCCATATGGACAAAGTTTTTGCCCAGCCATGGCTTTACTGAGACAGCATCCCTGTCTGGCATTTCCATCATTACAAATAGGTTCAGTGGATAATTCCCACTGTTCTAAACTAAAACTTACTGATAGAAACTCTGAAAATACATCTTCACATTGTTGCTTAGCTAAAAAACTTCAAACAGGGTGGTTTACATCCCCACAGGGAAGTAACCATATAGTGGATGATAAAGGGAGTAACCAGTCTATTGCAGAGCTACTCTCTACTTATCACCACTTAGACAATAAAGTCTCAACTGGCCAAGGTTAGTCTTATTGTCCTTCGTTTGGGGGGGGTTGTGTGAGAAAGTAGCCTCTTTCTAGCCTTGTTACCCCCACTTTTGGCCTGTTTGTGAGTGTATGTCAGGGTGTTTTCACTGTCTCACTGGGATCCTGCCAGCCAGGGCCCAGTGCTCATAGTGAAAACCCTATGTTTTCAGTGTGTTTGTTATGTGTCACTGGGACCCTGCTAGTCAGGACCCCAGTGCTCATAAGTTTGTGGCCTATATGTATGTGTTCCCTGTGTGGTGCCTAACTGTCTCACTGAGGCTCTGCTAACCAGAACCTCAGTGGTTATGCTCTCTCATTTCTTTCCAAATTGTCACTAACAGGCTAGTGACCATTTTTACAAATTTACATTGGCTTACCGGAACACCCTTATAATTCCCTAGTATATGGTACTGAGGTACCCAGGGTATTGGGGTTCCAGGAGATCCCTATGGGCTGCAGCATTTCTTTTGCCACCCATAGGGAGCTCTGACAATTCTTACACAGGCCTGCCACTGCAGCCTGAGTGAAATAACGTCCACGTTATTTCACAGCCATTTTACACTGCACTTAAGTAACTTATAAGTCACCTATATGTCTAACCTTTACCTGGTAAAGGTTAGGTGCAAAGTTACTTAGTGTGAGGGCACCCTGGCACTAGCCAAGGTGCCCCCACATTGTTCAGAGCCAATTCCCTGAACTTTGTGAGTGCGGGGACACCATTACACGCGTGCACTACATATAGGTCACTACCTATATGTAGCTTCACAATGGTAACTCCGAATATGGCCATGTAACATGTCTATGATCATGGAATTGCCCCCTCTATGCCATCCTGGCATAGTTGGCACAATCCCATGATCCCAGTGGTCTGGTCTATAGCACAGACCCTGGTACTGCCAAACTGCCCTTCCTGGGGTTTCACTGCAGCTGCTGCTGCTGCCAACCCCTCAGACAGGCATCTGCCCTCCTGGGGTCCAGCCAGGCCTGGCCCAGGATGGCAGAACAAAGGACTTCCTCTGAGAGAGGGTGTTACACCCTCTCCCTTTGGAAAATGGTGTGAAGGCAGGGGAGGAGTAGCCTCCCCCAGCCTCTGGAAATGCTTTGTTGGGCACAGAGGTGCCCAATTCTGCATAAGCCAGTCTACACCGGTTCAGGGGACCCCTTAGCCCTGCTCTGGCGCGAACCTGGACAAAGGAAAGGGGAGTGACCACTCCCCTGACCTGCACCTCCCCTGGGAGGTGTCCAGAGCTCCTCCAGTGTGCTCCAGACCTCTGCCATCTTGGAAACAGAGGTGCTGCTGGCACACTGGACTGCTCTGAGTGGCCAGTGCCACCAGGTGACGTCAGAGACTCCTTCTGATAGGCTCCTTCAGGTGTTAGTAGCCTATCCTCTCTCCTAAGTAGCCAAACCCTCTTTTCTGGCTATTTAGGGTCTCTGTCTCTGGGGAAACTTTAGATAACGAATGCAAGAGCTCATCCGAGTTCCTCTGCATCTCTCTCTTCACCTTCTGATAAGGAATCGACTGCTGACCGCGCTGGAAGCCTGCAAACCTGCAACATAGTAGCAAAGACGACTACTGCAACTCTGTAACGCTGATCCTGCCGCCTTCTCGACTGTTTTCCTGCTTGTGCATGCTGTGGGGGTAGTCTGCCTCCTCTCTGCACCAGAAGCTCCGAAGAAATCTCCCGTGGGTCGACGGAATCTTCCCCCTGCAACCGCAGGCACCAAAAAGCTGCATTACCGGTCCCTTGGGTCTCCTCTCAGCACGACGAGCGAGGTCCCTTGAATCCAGCGACTCTGTCCAAGTGACCCCCACAGTCCAGTGACTCTTCAGTCCAAGTTTGGTGGAGGTAAGTCCTTGCCTCACCTCGCTGGGCTGCATTGCTGGGAACCGCGACTTTGCAGCTACTCCGGCCCCTGTGCACTTCCGGCGGAAATCCTTTGTGCACAGCCAAGCCTGGGTCCACGGCACTCTAACCTGCATTGCACGACTTTCTAAGTTGGTCTCCGGCGACGTGGGACTCCTTTGTGCAACTTCGGCGAGCACCGTTTCACGCATCCTCGTAGTGCCTGTTTCTGGCACTTCTCCGGGTGCTACCTGCTTCAGTGAGGGCTCTTTGTCTTGCTCGACGTCCCCTCTCTCTTCAGGTCCAATTTGCGACCTCCTGGTCCCTCCTGGGCCCCAGCAGCGTCCAAAAACGCCAAACGCACGATTTGCGACTAGCAAGGCTTGTTGGCGTCCTTTCGGCGGGAAAACACTTCTGCACGACTCTCCAAGGCGAGCGGGATCCGTCCACCAAAGGGGAAGTCTCTAGCCCTTTTCGTTCCTGCAGAAACCTCAGCTTCTTCTGTCCAGTGGAAGCTTCTTTGCACCCGCAGCTGGCATTTCCTGGGCATCTGCCCATCTCCGACTTGCTTGTGACTTTTGGACTTGGTCCCCTTGTTCCACAGGTACCCTAGATTGGAAATCCACAGTTGTTGCATTGCTGGTTTGTGTCTTTCCTGCATTATTCCTCTAACACGACTTCTTTGTCCTTAGGGGAACTTTAGTGCACTTTGCACTCACTTTTCAGGGTCTTGGGGAGGGTTATTTTTCTAACTCTCACTATTTTCTAATAGTCCCAGCGACCCTCTACAAGGTCACATAGGTTTGGGGTCCATTCGTGGTTCGCATTCCACTTTTGGAGTATATGGTTTGTGTTGCCCCTATCCCTATGTTTCCCCATTCCATCCTATTGTAACTATACATTGTTTGCACTGTTTTCTAAGACTATACTGCATATTTTTGCTATTGTGTATATATATCTTGTGTATATTTCCTATCCTCTCACTGAGGGTACACTCTAAGATACTTTGGCATATTGTCATAAAAATAAAGTACCTTTATTTTTAGTATAACTGTGTATTGTGTTTTCTTATGATATTGTGCATATGACACTAAGTGGTACTGTAGTAGCTTCACACGTCTCCTAGTTCAGCCTAAGCTGCTCTGCTAAGCTACCATTATCTATCAGCCTAAGCTGCTAGACACCCTATACACTAATAAGGGATAACTGGGCCTGGTACAAGGTGCAAGTACCCCTTGGTACTCACTACAAGCCAGTCCTGCCTCCTACACTTCTGCATTCACTCAGACACACCCCAAACACAGGATACTCAGCCTCACTTGCATACATCTGCATTTTGAATGGGTCTTCCTGGGCTGGGAGGGTGGAGGGCCTGACACTTACGTGACAATGGACAGTAGCCTGCCCTCTCACAAAGGACTGCCACACCCCCTACTGGGGTCCTGGCAGACAGGATTGAACTGAAAGGGGACCTGGTGCACTTCTAAGCCACTCTTTGAAGTCTCCCCCACTTCAAAGGCACATTTGGGTATAAAATCAGGACCTCTGCCCTACCACCTCAGACACTTCCTGGAGAAGAAACCTGAACCAGAACCTGCACCCTGACAAGAAGAACTGCCTGGCTGCCTAAAGGACTCACCTGACTGCTTTCTGAAGAGGACTGCTGCCTTGCTGTTGCCCTGCTGTCTTACTGCTCTCTTGCTTTGCTGCAGAAGTGCTCTCCAAGACTCAGATGATTGCACTGCTGGGAGTACAATGGACTGATATGACTGTTGTAAAATGGAATCATTAGTCTGTCCAGTGATATTTTTACAAGCACTCCCTTTAGGAAATGTAATAATTTAGGACAGTTTAGATTCAATGGAGGAGAGAGGTTCATAGACAGGGGATAATATAGAATCAAGAAGTTCCCGTAAAAATGACTTTATACTATCCAAGGAATCACCAACAAGCAGAGTAACAAGTTCCCTTTAACAAGTTCTGGGCATGTCCGAGCACTGTTTATTTTGGGGCAGTTGGTGTTTGGAGGCCTTTTTTCACCATTTAGTTACAGAGCCCAGACTCAGGGAGCGCTGAGGAATAGCAGGTTTATTCATTTGCTCCATATATTCCATTCGCTCATCAGTACTCGCGGAGCCTGAGTCATGGACATCCAGGACCGCAGAGACGGACAAATCAAACCCTCATATATACTGAGAGTATGAACGGGGACATAATCCACATTGGGGGGGAGATGGTGATAGCTGGTGTGTGTGTGAGACGAGGCTAAATCTTCCATAGTCAGTGAAACGGTCTCTAAGCAAGTTTTATTTCATTTGACACTAAATTTACTGCCCTCATTAAGACGTCATCAATAATAGTACATTGGAGCAAATGCTGCAAACGAGTCTCCAGAGCACCCATCACATTTGCCTTCCTTTTGCCCATGATATCTTCTGGCAGCACGGTGACATAAGCAGAGCATAAACAAAGCAGGCATAGACGGTAATATATGATATCAAGCAGGATACCTGGGTCACATTGGAAGAGGTTATTATGACAGCCGGTTTGCCAACTTTGCCTTCCCCAAAACTCTTAAATTGCCTAGTTGGGTTAGAGGTTAGATCATGCTTCACATAGAGATGAGGCTTGTTAAAGTCAGGTGAGCAGCAGTAATTTTTATTTATGAACATGATATTCACCTTACTACGAAACTGTCCTATTTTGATAAACATGAGTAAATGCTGCTTGTGGCAGCAGTCTGTGACTGATGGTTTGTATAATAAACATGGTCTGAGGTCACATGCAAACATATTTATTGTTTGATTAACCAATCTTAAAAGCATGAACTAGATATATTTTTTCTTGCAAATCACACTTGCGACTGAGCTGGCAGTCGCAGATCCCATTTTATTGAAAAACACAGGGACAATATACAGCCTGCTTTGATGGTTCCAATTCCTTTCCTTTAAGTGCAAACAATACCTTAAGTACACAAAAACAATTCTTGGAGTAATAAAGTGCAAAACAACTGTGTGAACAGTGGTAAAACATTTTCTTGAGGACTTGGGTGGCATTCTCCTTGTCCCTGTATAGCTATTTGCTAGAGTGCAAGCAATGAAGACACATTTTGTTGAGTATGGCCTGGTTGAGTAGCTCCTGTAGCTGACAAATTAGAGGAAAGAGTAATCCAGTGGGAGATGATACGGATTGATAGAGGGAAGAATCATCCACCCTCCACACTATGGGTCCTCACAACTGGCTGCAGCATCGTGGTTAATTTTAGTGAGTAAAAGTTTACATTACGTACTGGACCCTATCATGCAATGCCCCAATGGATGACTGTTATAATGCTCAGAGTGGAACGCCATGCACAAGGTATTCCTTCATTATGAGTTGTTCCATGCAACTGTTGACTGTCCAATAGAATATATATTGTTTAACAAATGGGAAACTGTTGATGAGGAGTGGGAAGAGGAGCACTGAGCCTGTTGCATGAGTGTATGTTATACAATTTGGTGATGTGGAGATCGGTTTCTACTGCTTTAGTAGATGAGTCAGCTGGCCAATGAAACTCCAAGCAGTTGGGCTGAGCTGGTGGAACCTGTTTGTAGGAAGATGCACAGAGAAATGGTGAGTAGGGGCTGTGCGTGCTCCTGAGTACTACCCCTGAATCAGTGTTCTGTGGATTTTTTAGTTCCTCTTGGGGCTGTGCTGTGGAGATTACTGAGCCCTATCGCCACTTGAATTAAACACGCTGCAATGATGATTACATCATTGTGGCTATCTTAGTTTGGGATAAGTGTATCAAGAAATTTCCAGGTCGCCACTATAATTCAATGTGGTGACATTGTTTAGGTCAGTGGAGGGCTTCTTAATTTGGGACATTGAGGATGTGACGCTCTGCAACGTTGATCATGTCAAGAACAGCCATCTTAAATTGGGATACGTTCATGTTTATTTACATATAGGTGACATTTTATGGATATTTATTCGATGATAAGCACACCTACAGCTTATTGTGGTACATTCTCTGACACATTGCTGATACGCACAGCTTGTGCTTGTCCTGTATCTGTTGGGAAACAACTTTTGAAATAACTTTCAAATTGTTTGCATAAGACAAAACAAAGAGAGTTGCTTTTTCACTTTACTTATTTCACTATGCACTCTAAACCAGTTGCAAAATGTTATTCCAAGTAAGGGTGATCCCGATATACCATGGGTCAGATGAAAAGAAGAGATTTTGATTGAGGTGAAAGCTATTGAAGCAGATAACACGTCAGCTAAAAGGCACGAAACATACTTTTACGTTGCTCAGGATCGGAGGGACAAGTTGTTTTTAGAACTTTATCACAAGTAAGATTCTAGGATAATGGAAATCATGATGAATTTCAGGAGGCTCTAATTAGAATGGAGAAAAGGTCTAAAGCTGTTGTTAGCATTGGTTTATACAGATACCAGATGCCAATGTGAGGCTGATTTGATTGATTACTTTGTAGTATCACTTAGAGCACTGTTCATGTCCTGCAACTTTGGTGCTATGGCTCATGAGATGATCCATGATCAGATCATAGTCAATATAAGGAACAAGAAGATCAAGGAACAACTTTGGGCTTTATGTGATTGTTAGAAATGGGGTCCCTAGTTGGCAGTCGGTTTGCACCCTGTCCAAGTAGGGACCCTCATTCTAGTCAGGATAAGGGAGATACCCGCTCAGATAACCCCTGCTCACTCCCTTGGTAGCTTGGCACGAGCAGTCAGGCTTATCTCAGAAGCAATGTGTAAAGCATTTGCACATCACACACAGTAATAAGTGAAAACACTACAAAAGGACACCACACCAGTTTTAGAAAAATAGCCAATATTTATCTATATAAAACAAGACCAAAAACGATAAAAATCCAACATACAGTATGAAAAATATGAATTCTGAAAGATTTACTCAAAACTACAGTTCCTTGAAGTCGATAGCTCCACCTGGGGCTATCACGGCGTTGTGATCAACAAAACCAACAGTTCAGGCCAGCCACGGCGTTGCGGGCCAGCTACGGTGTCAGGAAGACCCGCAAACAGTACCTTGGATTTGCAGGGTGTCGTGATCCTCACGGTGAGCTCTGGAAAGCGCCGTCACTGACGTCGTGGTGTCGGTTCCGGAGTTGGTGCAGGAGTCATCAGGCCCTTGAGGTCACACGTGTTGCAGATTGAACTCCAGGCTGATGAAGTCAGGTGCGCCGGCGTAGATGGCGTCGGGGCTGCGGTGCAAAGTGGGATGATGCGACGTGCGGTGCCTACAGGTCACAGTGCAGGCAGTGGCTCGTTGACGGTGTCCAGCGGTGTTGGGGAGACCAGGACTGCGGTGTGAAGCGGGGCGGTGCGACGTGCGGTGTCCACAAGTCACGGTGCAGGCAGTGGCGGCGGCGTTGCTGAAGTGCTGTCGTCGGTAAGCCCAAGCCAGCGGTGCGGGATGGGGCGGTGCTTCTTGACCCTCACGAGCGCTGTCCACAAGCCACGGTGCAGACAAGATGCCTGGTGACGACACAGGAGTCGATGGTGCTGGCGTCGGTGGACCGGGGCTGTGGTGCGGGATGGGACGGTGCTTCGTGTACCTCATGAGCAGTGTCCACAGGCCACGGTGCAGGCAGCAGCGCCAGTGTCAGCAGGAGCGGCGTCGTCGGGGATGCCCAGGCTGCGGTGTGAGCAGGTGATGCCAGAGTGCGGGGCCCACAGGTTCGCGGTGCAAGCAGCGGCTCTGTGAATTCATCCGATGACGGCGTCGGTGAGACCAGGGTCACGGTGCGAAGCAGGGCAATGCAACTCCGTGTGGTGTCGGCAGGTCACGGTGCAGGCCAGCAGCGTCACAGTGGTTTCTCCTCTTTGACAGCACAAAACACACAGTTCCCAGAGCTGCAGGTCGAGGAAACTGAAGTCTTTGGTGTCCCTGAGACTTCCAACAGGAGGCAAGCTCTACTCCAAGCCCTTGGAGAACTTTCTCAAGCAGGACACACAGCAAAGTTTCCCCTTTCACCCTTTTCAGGCAGAAGCAGCAACTGCAGGCTAGTCCAGCAAAGCAACACAGCAAAGAGACAGTACTTCTCCTTCAGCTCTTCAGCTCTTCTCCTGGGCAGAGGTTCCTCTTGATTCCAGAAAGATTCTAAAGGTCTGGGGTTTTGGGTCTTCTTCTTATACCCAGTTCTGCCTTTGAAGTTGAAAAACTTCAAGGCAAAGTCTCAAGTGTTTGCAAAATCCTTCCTTGTCCAGGCCAGGCCCCAGACACTCACCAGGAGGTCGGAGATGGCATTGTGTGAGGGCATGCACAGTCCTTTCAGGTGTGAGTGACTACTCCTCCCCTCCCCTCCAGCACAGATGGCTAATCAAGATATGCAGGCTACACCCCAGCCCCCTTTGGGTCACTGTCTAGAGGAGAGGTGTGAACAGCCCAACTGTCAAACTGACCCAGACGGGGAATCCACAAACAGGCAGAGTCACAGAATGGATTAAGCAAGAAAATGCTTACTTTCTAAAAGTGGCATTTTCAAACTAACAATCTCAAAACCAACTTCACTAAAAGATGTATTTTTAAATTGTGAGCTCAGAGACCCTTAACTCCATATTTGTATCTGCTCTCAAAGAGAATCTGCGCTTTAAGGATATTTAAAGGCAGCCCCCATGTTAACCTATGAGATAGATAGGCCTTGCACAGTGAAAACCAAATTTGGTAGTGTTTCACTGTTAAGACATATAAAACACACTAGTATATGTCCTACCTTAAACATACACTGCACCTTGCCCATGGGGCTACCTAGGGCCTAACTTAGGGGTGCCTTACTTCTAGTTAAAGGAAAGATTGAGGCCTGGCAAGTGGGTACACTTGCCAAGTCGAATTGGCAGTTTAAAACTGCACACACAGACACTGCAATGGCAGGTCTGAGTCATGTTTACAGGGCTACTAATGTGGGTGGGACAACCAGTGCTGCAGGCCCACTAGTAGCATTTGATTTACATGCCCTGGACACCTCTAGTGCACTTTACTAGTAAATCAAATATGCCAATCATGGATAAAACAATCAACAGTACAATTTCTATAGGGGGCACTTGCACTTTAGCACTGATTAGCAGTGACAATAAACCAGCAAAAACAGACCTAAAAAAATAGGAGGAAGAAGGCAAAAAGTTTGGGGATAACCCTGCAAAAAGGGTCATTTCCAACAGTGATCCTATGTTAAATGACACTACAGCCAAAGCAATTGAACAGTCACAGCTTTGGATGAAAACAGTTAACAGTGACAGATCTGATAAGAAATGTGTTGTGATGTCAATCATAAAGGATCGCAATAGTGGTCCTGAATGGCACGGTAAAAGAGAAGTGAAAACTCTTATAGGTTTTAAATATGGTAGTAGCACGCTTGTTGCATCTCCAAAAATTGTCCTGCCACAGGGAATGATTGTGAAACCTGTGGAAAAGTGGGACATTTTGCCAGAGTGAATAAAGATAATAAGCAGAGAGTGGAGAAGAAGAGTAAAGTTGGTGTAAACATGAGAATCTTGAGAATGATTTAATTGGTGGGAGAAATGTAGATGATTACGAGCAGGGGGTCGTTCTCGCATTGAAAGTAGTCAGCTCAGGTATGGAAGAGAATGTGAACAAACCAACTGCACCCCTACATTGTATTGCAAATGTTTTAGGAAAGAGATTTAATTGGTAGCAGATTTTGGGTCTCTGTGGACTATTATTAGCAAGGATGTGTTTCACAAAGAATTTGCAGGTCTGGTGGAAGAACATTATTTAGAACCAACTGATGCTATTGCTGAAACTGATATAAAGGTGTAGATTGCACACAAAGGTGCGGATGTGCTTGGTTGTAGATATATGGAAATTGGGGGTTAAACTAGACCAGAGGCCCAAGCAGGAAGTACTGTTAGTAAGTGAAGTGGAAAACAGTAAAGAATTTGATAAATTGTTTCGTAAAGTTTCTTCTAATAAACTGGGATTGTTGAAAGGATTTTTGCACAAAATTCAGTTAAATAGTAATTATTTTTCTATCAAGCATAAATTAAGAAATGATCTCTTAATTGTGAGTGAAACATTTATTGAACATTTTATGAAAGGGGGTGTTATTCAGGAAACTGTCAACATAGTGGATTTCTCCCATTGTGCTGGCATGTAAGAAGGATGATATTTTGTGATTCTGTGCTGATTTAAATGGGTTGAATGCTAATATTCTGGTGGATTTTCCTCAAGAGGTACATTAAGGATGCAAGACATTTGGGTGGCAGTGATTTGAAAGACTATGTTCAGGAAACTTTGTGGTATTAGTGCATCATGCCACACAGCACCACAGAAATAAGTCCTTGCAAATTGCCTAAGAGTTGTAAGCCTGTATCAGATCTATTTCAATGGTGGCTTATGGGACATAGAAATCTTTGTAACTCTAAATACATGAATGAAGGTAATTTGTTTTAGAAAATCAGTGTTATGAAAAACAGATTTGACCAGGAGAGAAGAGTGCGGGTTCCACATTTTACTGCAGGTGAATGGGTCAGGATACTTAAAACGCTTTTAGGTGCGAAGTTGGATTCATATTTTGGGAAACCAGATTGTGAGAGTTCACTGTACAAGTGTGGTCACACAAGATGGAAGAGTTTGGAATGTGAAATGTGTAGCCAAATGCAACTATTCTGGTAGACTGAATGGAGTGGCCAATGATGATGACAGATATGTAAGTATTTTACTCTTTCCCAAATATGACACACAGCCTTTTTCTCATGAACTTGAGTCCGTCCAGAATGACACTATTTTGTTGAGTGACACTGTAGTGTTTTCACAGGATTCTGTAATAGGCTCAGTAATAGGCGATACAGCTGCTTCCTGTGTCAAAAACAAGGGGAGGAGCAGAATGCCCTCAGTAATGTTTAAAGATGTTGTGGGTTCATGTAAAATAGTCATTTATATTTTATCATTTCTTGTAGTATTCATGGTCATGTTTTGGATTCTATCAATTCTATAATGTCTATTACTTTGTGTTTGTATTTTTTCTTCACAGAGGTGGAAAACACGGGTAAATTAAAGTCATGTGGACTATATTATTATCTTATTTGTTTTATTAAAGAACAAAAATGTGTTATAATTCTCAACGTGTAAACCTATGCGTGTGGTATTCCTTTGTCATTGGTCGTTCCAAGCGACTTCCAAATAAAATGTCTATTGTTAAAAAAAAATAGAGAACTGTTGATGAGGAGAGGGAAAAGGAGCACTGTGCCAATAAATTAACATCATCTTACCTGTTGTACTTGTGTATGTTGCAATGAGACGCAGAACATTCAGTTGTGTTCTCTAAGCTTCTGTTAATCAGTGCACTAATTTATGCAATTGACACATATGATCTCTTTTCTTTGTGACTGGGATCAATCAGGCAGCGAAACAACACAATAATGTGGGGAGAGGGAGCGCATCTAAGTCCAGCATACAGGATCCCTAAATTTAAATGTATACAAATGCAGTATGCAGTTCCTTAAAGAATCAAGAAAGGAAACAGATAAAGCAGATAAAGCAGTAGGTCGGGAGAGATCTGAGCAATCAGATCGGGGGTATGATTGCTCAGGAGCAGATCAGAGGTATGATTGCTCAGAAGCAAGAGCCCTCACACACCCACATGGGTGTCATGCTTCTTAATTCGTTAAGGAACTGCATAATCCATTTGTATACATGTATTTAGAATACACCTTCTATTTGCACAAAAGGACTGGCTGTTTACAAATAAAAGCTCAATATCCATTACCAACTTCAAAGAAGGAGGATTAGCCAAGAATGTAGGCCCTGGGAAATGTTATCAATTCAAATTTTCTTTTTTTGATTGAATATATGGTTTAGAATAAAATGCGATCACTCCTTGCCCTCCCTCCCCCAACATAGATGTTTCAAGCAGTTCTCCGTACTAGTGAGCTTCCGCAATCGCTTTGTGATTCCCACCTGGTCTTCATCCTTAAGCCAGACAAGGACCCTGCTCAACTGGGATCCTACCGACCTACTGCCATCCTTGGTGCCGATTATAAAATTTCAGGAAAAATCCTCACCAATAGGTATATCCAACTCCTCCCAGAACTTATACACTCATACTAAAATGGGTTTGTCCCAGGCCAGAGCACCCCTCAGAACATATGCTGTTGCTTTCATATACAACATCGAGTCCAGGGACGATTCCCAAGCTCTGCCTGCCTCATATTAGACCTGGAGATGGTGCTTGATAAGCTATGTGGGATTATCTTTTTCTGGCACTGATCCGCATGGGAGTTGGGAAGAGATGAATTGCTTACACCAGACTACTCTATACCAGACCGTCCTTAGTGTTTGCATTGGTCATTTGGTTTCAGCAACCTTTCCAGTAAGTCGTGGCACAAGACAGGGATGCCCACTCTCTCCTCTCCTCTTTACGATGGAGCCTTTGGTCATTTGGTTGCAAAAGTAGGGCTTGGAATGGGATATATCCCTAGAAGACAGGACACAGGGTGCATCGATAGACGCAGATGATCTAATTCTATGTCTATGAGATGTTGCAACTGATTTCTCCCCGTTGCATGAATCCTTGTCTGCATTTGCCAATGCTGCAGGCCTTTGGGTTAATTAGGCAAAATCTACCCACTTTGTCCCAGTCAACCGCCACAAATTATACACCTCAGAGAGGCGCAGCTGCGCTAGTGTTAGGAGGCAATCCGCTATCCCTCGCAATCTCTACGAGGGGAACCTCTGATAGGCCCTGGTCGGCATCAGGTCGAAAGTACATTTTTGGCAGCCTTTACCCCTAGCCTTGATTGGCAAACTTACACTGGCAAAAATGGCAATTTGCCTCGCCTCCTATACTTTTTTGCCAGCTTACCTGTTATGCCACCAAAGCTGTTCTTTAATGAGCTGGACTCCCTCTTATGTGCTCTTATCTGGGGCAACAAGCTTCGTCTTGTCGCCCTTGCGAAACTGCCGCTGTCGATGGGCAGAGGAGGACTGAGTGCCCTCTTCTTTGAGGCCTACTATCTGGCAGCACAGATGCAATGGCTATTGCACTGGACAGCTGGGCGCTATATGGGGGAGATGGGCGATGTGTGTAGGGTCATGCCAGTGGCCGCGATGCAAGGCTTTCTCCTCCTGAAGGTTATGCTCATATACTCATGGCCCTTGCTGGTGGCTATTTCCTGCATGCTCCGAATACATTGTCTCATGCATGGAATGCTGGGATATTCCCCTGTCCTTCCCCTTATCAGCCTTCCCTGATTCACAAGCTTCTTTTCTTCAAAGGACCTGCAGGCCTGGATGACACATTTGTTGATTACGATGAGAGACTTATTTTATCATGGGCAGCCCGTTTCCTTCGACCAACTGACTTTAGACCATAGCCTCCTGCCGCAACAGTTTCATATTCACTGTCAACTTCTTATCACCCGCCATTGGAAATGGAACCTACCACTCATCCGGTATTGCAGGCCATACTCTCTATGGGTGAAGGATTGCACCTGATCACATGGCTGTAGAGAGCCATTCGTGAATTTGTAGATATTTTCCTCACAGCACTGAGGAGTAAATGGGAAGAGAACTTTGGAAGGGCGCTTCATGATAAAGAATGGGAACAAGTGTTAGAATTCTCCCAGCAGGTCTCCCGGAATTCCTGGTTCAAGAACATCTAGGGCCAGATGTAGGAAACGATTTGCGACTCGCAAACGGCAAAAATGGCCGTTTGCGAGTCGCAGATGTGAGTTTCCTATGCAGAAATGCATTTTGCGAGTCGGGACCGACTCGCAAAATGCATTTCCGACTCGCAAATAGGAAGGGGTGTTCCCTTCCTATTTGCGACTCGCAGTGGGATGCAATTCCATTTGCGACCGCGTATGCGGTCACAAATGGAGTCGCAGTTACCATCCACTTGAAGTGGATGGTAACCCACTCGCAAACGGGAAGGGGTCCCCATAGGACCCCTTCCCCTTTGTGACTGGACCCCATATTATTTTTTCAGGGCAGGGAGTGGTCCAATGGACCACTCCCTGCCCTGAAAAAATACCGAAACTAAAGGTTTCGTTTTTTTTTTTAAGTGCAGCTCGTTTTCCTTTAAGGAAAACGGGCTACACTTAAAAAAAAAAAAAAACTGCTTTATTTAAAGCAGTCACGAACACGGAGGTCTGCTGACTACAGCAGGCCTCCATGTTTGCGAGTGCCTTGACTCGCTATGGGGCCGCAATTTGCGACCCACCTCATGAATATTCATGAGGTGAGTCATTGCGACCCCATAGCGAGTCGCAGTCGGTGTCTGAGACACCGTACTGCATACCAATTTGCGAGTTGCAAATTGCGAGTCGCATGGACTCGCACTTTGCAACTCGCAAATATTTTATTTGCTACATCTGGCCCCTAGTTCTTAATGCTACACAGAGAATGAAAATGTCACTTACCCAGTGTACATCTGTTCGTGGCATCAGTCGCTGTAGATTCGCATGTTTTGCATAGCTCGCCATCTGGTGTTGGGTCGGAGTGTTACAAGTTGTTTTTCTTCGAAGAAGTATTTCGAGTCACAGGACCGAGTGACTCCTCCTTTTGTCTCCATTACGCATGGGCGTCGACTCCATCTTCGATTGTTTTTCCCCGCAGAGGGTGAGGTAGGAGTTGTATTGTAGTAATAGTGGCCATGCAATGGAGTGACTAAGTATGTACCTATTTAAGGTTAAAAGTAATATATATACAAATAGTTGAAGGTACCTTCCGAACTGCTACAGGCTCCCGGGGAGGCGGGTGGGCACATGCGAATCTATAGCGACTGATGCCACGAACAGATGTACACTGGGTAAGTGACATTTTCAGTTCGATGGCATCTGTCGCTGTAGATACGCATGTTTTGCATAGACTAGTAAGCAGTTATCTCCCCAAAGCGGTGGCTCAGCCTGTAGGAGTGGGAGTAGTCTGAAACAATGTTCTTAATACGGCTTGACCTACTGTGGCTTGTTGTGCGGATAACACGTCTACACAGTAGTGCTTGGTGAATGTGTGAGGCGTAGATCATGTGGCTGCCTTACATATTTCTTGCATTGGGATGTTTCCTAGAAAGGCCATGGTAGCACCTTTCTTTCTGGTTGAGTGTGCCCTTGGTGTAATGGGCAGTTGTCGTTTAGCTTTAAGGTAGCAGATTTGGATGCATTTAACTATCCATCTGGCTATACCTTGTTTTGATATTGGGTTTCCTGCATGAGGTTTTTGGAATGCAATAAATAGCTGTTTAGTTTTCCTGATGCTCTTTGTTCTGTCAATGTAATACATTAATGCTCTTTTGACATCTAAAGTATGTAGTGCCCTCTCAGCTACGGAATCTGGCTGTGGGAAGAACACTGGAAGTTCCACTGTTTGATTTAGATGGAACGGTGAAATAACTTTTGGTAGAAATTTAGGATTAGTCCTTAGGACGACCTTATTTTTGTGTAGTTGTATAAAAGGTTCTTGTATTGTAAACGCCTGAATCTCGCTTACTCTTCTTAGAGAGGTAATGGCGATGAGAAATGCAACCTTCCATGTTAGGAACTGTATTTCGCAGGAGTGCATGGGTTCAAAAGGTGGACCCATAAGTCTAGTTAAGACAACATTTAGGTTCCATGAAGGAACAGGTGGTGTTCTTGGTGGAATAATTCTTTTAAGGCCCTCCATTAATGCTTTAATGACTGGTATCCTATATAGGGAAGTTGAATAGGTAGGCTGCAGGTATGCAGATATTGCTGCAAGGTGTATTTTAATGGAAGAGAAAGCTAGGTTAGATTTTTGTAAGTGAAGCAAGTAACCCACTACATGTTTTGGGGTTGCGTGTAATGGTTGGATTTGATTAATATGGCAGTAGCAAACAAACCTCTTCCATTTACTGGCATAGCCGTGCCTGGTGGATGGCCTTCTGGCTTGCTTTATGACTTCCATACATTCTTGGGTAAGTTGTAAGTGTCCGAATTCTAGGATTTCAGGAGCCAGATTGCTAGATTCAGCGATGCTGGATCTGGGTGTCTGATCTTTTGGTTGTGTTGTGTTAACAGATCCGGCCTGTTGGGAAGTTTGATGTGGGGTACTACTGATAGGTCTAGCAGCGTTGTGTACCAGGGTTGCCTTGCCCAAGTTGGTGCTATTAATATGAGTTTGAGTTTGTTTTGACTGAGTTTGTTTACCAGATAAGGAAGGAGAGGGAGAGGAGGAAAAGCGTAGGCAAATATCCCTGACCAGTTCATCCATAGGGCATTGCCGTGGGACTGCCTGTGTGGGTATCTGGATGCGAAGTTTTGGCATTTTGCGTTCTCTTTTGTCGCAAACAAGTCTATTTGAGGTGTTCCCCAGAGCGTGAAGTAAGTGTTCAAAATTTGGGGGTGAATTTCCCATTCGTGGACCTGTTGGTGATCTCGAGAGAGATTGTCTGCGAGTTGATTCTGAATCCCTGGGATAAATTGTGCTATTAGGCGAATTTTGTTGTGAATTGCCCAACGCCATATCTTTTGTGCCAGCAGGCTCAATTGCGTTGAGTGCGTTCCCCCTTGTTTGTTTAGATAATACATTGTTGTCATGTTGTCTGTTTTGACGAGAATGTATTTGTGAACTATTATTGGTTGAAAAGCCTTTAGTGCTTGAAAAACTGCTAGCAGTTCTAGGTGATTTATATGCAGTTTTGTTTGATGTACGTTCCATTGTCCTTGTATGCTGTGTTGATCGAGGTGTGCTCCCCACCCTGTCATGGAAGCATCTGTTGTTATTACGTATTGTGGCACTGGGTCTTGGAAAGGCCGCCCTTTGTTTAAATTTATATTGTTCCACCATAGAAGCGAGAGGTAAGTTTGGCAGTCTATTAACACCAGATCTATAAGGTGACCCTGTGCTTGTGACCACTGTGATGCTAGGCACTGTTGTAAGGGCCTCATGTGCAGTCTTGCGTTTGGGACAATGGCTATGCATGAAGACATCATGCCTAGGAGTTGTAATATCATCTTTGCTTGTATTCTTTGTGTTGGATACATGCGTTGTATGATGTTGTTGACATTTTTAATTCTTTGTGGACTTGGAGTGGCTACTCCTATTGTTGTGTTTATTATGGCTCCTAGGTATTGTTGTACCTTGCATGGCAGAATGTTGGATTTTGCGAAGTTGACTGTGAACCCTAGTTTGTAGAGGGTTTGTATGATTTGATTTGTGTGGTGTGAGCATGTTATTAACGAATGGGTCTTGATTAGCCAGTCGTCTAGATACGGGAATACATGTATTTGCTGCCTTCTGATGTGTGCAGCGACTACTGCTAGACATTTGGTAAAGACTCTTGGTGCAGTTGTTAAACCGAAAGGCAGTACCTTGAATTGGTAGTGTATTCCTTTGAATACAAACCTTAGGTATTTCCTGTGCGATGGATGTATTGGTATATGGAAATACGCGTCTTTGAGGTCTAATGTTGTCATGTAGTCGTGTAGTTTCAGCAATGGTAACACTTCTTGTAGTGTGACCATGTGAAAGTGGTCTGATTTGATGTATGTGTTTAGTATTCTTAGGTCTAGGATTGGTCTTAGCGTTTTGTCCTTCTTTGGTATTAAGAAGTACAGTGAATAAACTCCTGTGTTTATTTGTGTGTTTGGTACTAACTCGATTGCATTCTTTTGCAATAGTGCTTGAACTTCTATCTCCAGGAGCTCGGAATGATGTTTTGATAAATTTTGTGCTCTCGGTGGTATGTTTGGAGGGAATTGTAGAAATTCTATGCAATAACCATTTTGGATAATTGCTAGAACCCAAGTGTCTGTAGTGATTTCCTCCCATGCATTGTAATAATGACCTATTCTTCCCCCCACTGGTGTTGTGTGGAGGGGGTGAGTGACATGTGAGTCACTGCTTAGTTGTAGGGGTTTTGGGGCTTTGAAATTTTCCCCTATTCCTAGGGAATTGCCCTCCTCTATATCGGCCCCGAAAGCCTCCCCTGTACTGTCCCTGGTAACTGGATGTTGTTGCCTGTGAGGTACTGGCTTGTGTGGCCTGACCCCGAAACCCCCCTCTAAAGGGTGTTTTGCGGAAGGTGCTGTAATTTCCTCTGCTCTGCGGGGAGTAGAGTGCGCCCATGGCTTTAGCAGTGTCCGTGTCTTTTTTAAGTTTCTCAATCGCCGTGTCCACTTCTGGACCGAACAGTTCTTTTTCGTTGAATGGCATATTGAGAACTGCCTGCTGAATCTCTGGTTTAAACCCAGACGTTCGTAGCCATGCATGCCTTCTGATGGTCACAGATGTATTTATTGTTCTTGCAGCTGTGTCTGCTGCATCCATGGAGGAGCGTATCTGGTTGTTTGAAATGTTCTGTCCTTCCTCAACCACTTGCTTTGCCCTCTTTTGTAGGTCTTTGGGTAGATGTTCAATGAGATGTTGCATCTCATCCCAATGGGATCTGTCATAGCGCGCAAGTAGTGCCTGAGAGTTAGCGATGCACCACTGGTTTGCAGCTTGTGCTGCGACTCTCTTTCCAGCTGCATCGAACTTGCGGCTTTCCTTATCTGGGGTGGTGCATCCCCAGATGTGTGGGAGTTGGCCCTTTTCCTAGCTGCTCCTACAACGACAGAATCTGGTGGCAGCTGTGTAGTGATGAAAATAGGGTCTGTAGGAGGCGCTTTATACTTTTTTTCCACCCTTGGTGTGATTGCCCTACTTTTGACCGGCTCCTTAAAGATGTCTTTTGCGTGCCGAAGCATACCAGGGAGCATAGGCAGGCTTTGGTAGGAGCTGTGGGTGGCGGAGAGGGTGTTGAATAGAAAGTCATCCTCGACTTGTTCTGAGTGGAGGCTTACATTGTGGAATTGTGCTGCTCTAGCCACCACCTGAGAATATGCAGTACTGTCTTCTGGGAGTGATGGCTTTGTAGGGTATGCCTCCGGACTGTTATCTGACACAGGGGCGTCGTATAAGTCCCATGCGTCCTGATCCTGGTCACCTTGGCTCATGGTGGTGTGAGCCGGGGAATGTGATGGAGTTTGTGCTGGTGAGACGTGAATTATAGGTGGAGGAGAGGGTGGCGGAGTAACCTTTTTCACCATTTTTGTTTGTGGTGTTTGGTCAGTTTGAAATTCCAGTCTTCTCTTTCTCCTAATAGGGGGAAGGGTGCTTATCTTTCCTGTCCCCTGCTGTATAAAAATACGTTTCTGCGTATGGTCTACATCGGTGGATTGCAGGTCTTCCTCAAACCTATGCTTTCGCATTTGGGAGGTCATTGATTGCTCTTCTGTATAAGAGCCTGAAACTGGGTCGGTTGCAGGTTGTTTTGGCACCGAAACCCTGTCTGCATCTTTTTTCGGCTCCGAGGTGACTTTTTTCTTTTTCGGAGTCGAAACATCTCGGCGTCGATCTTCGTCGGTGCCGCTGTCTCGGCGTCGAGCCGTGTCTACACCGCTATCTCGGTGTCGATGTATGTCTCCAGCACTTTCTCGTCCCGAGAAGGCTGCGTGCCGGTGTCTCGACGGGAGTCGGACGGTCTCGGCACTGTTTGGGCCTTTTTCGGTGCCGACGGTCGGTCACCGAATTTATGGGTGGAGCCATGGCCTGGTGGCAGTGGCGTCCCCTGGGCCTTGACAATCTTCTTATGAGTGGTTTTCGACGTCTTACTCACGGTTCGTGGATCGTCGAATTCCTTGGAGTCCGATTCGTGTATCGAAAAGGTTTCTTCCTCTTCTTGTATCTCGAACTCTCGGTGGGCTGTCGGCGTGGACGCCATTTGAAGTCTTCTGGCCCGACGGTCTCGGAGTGTTTTTCGGGACCGGAACGCACGACAGGCCTCGCAAGTGTCTTCACTGTGCTCAGGTGACAGGCACAGGTTACAGACCAAGTGTTGGTCTGTATAGGGGTATTTGTTGTGGCATTTGGGAGAGAAACGGAACGGGGTCCGTTCCATCGGCGTTCTTCTACACGCGGTCGGCCCGAGCAGGCCCCGACGGGGGATCGAAAACTACCCCGAAGGGCTCCGGAGCTCTTCGATCTTCGATGCGGTGTTGATTCTAACTACGGCGATCCCGAACGCAACAATACCGACGAAAATCTTCCGAAATTTAGCTGTTTTTCCGTTCCGAAACTCGGAGCGACAGGAACACGTCCGAACCCGATGGCGGAAAAAAAACAATCGAAGATGGAGTCGACGCCCATGCGTAATGGAGACAAAAGGAGGAGTCACTCGGTCCCGTGACTCGAAAGACTTCTTCGAAAAAAAACAACTTGTAACACTCCGACCCAACACCAGATGGCGAGCTATGCAAAACATGCGTATCTACAGCGACAGATGCCATCGAACTATGTTACCCCCGCCCAGTCGAACCGTTATTTTCCTGACAGACAGATTTGCTGCCCCGGATGTCATTACACTGACCTCACACATATTTTATGGCCCTTTCTAGCCCTACAAAGTTATTGGCAGGCGGTGCACTCAAAACTGTGAGAGGCTACGGAACTGCCTGACCTCCACACACAGGAAGCATGTACCCTAGGCATCTTTAAGCGCAGGAAGCAGCACAGGGTTCACATGTGTTTTGAGGCTTGGGCACTTCTTGAAAAAGGTGTGCTCACTCTCCAATGGCGATCGCCAAATGCTCCACTGGTGGCAGCCTGGCACAGGGCGATGCACAAATGGGTAGAGGGCAGAAGAAGAGGCTCTTCACTATGAGGAGGCCCGACATCTTCGGGAACACCCTATCTTTATCCCGGTAGGCTACCCTTCTTAGGTTATTCCTGCAGGAGGTAGGAGTTGAGTTCTACCAAACTGTTTCATAGTTATCACCTAACATGCACACTGGTTGTGGCTTTCTATTTCCATTCCATCCTTCGCCGAGGGCCTCTCTCTTCCATTCCCAACCCTTCCCTCTCAGACCTACCGGCCCATAGCTTATGTCCAGCCATACTTAGAGATCAAGTGTATACTCAGCTCTTTGACAGTAGGATAGATTAACAGAATACGGCGAACATTTGCAACACTAGTAGCAAATAAGGCAAACGGTCACTTAATCAGTGGAAAATTGGGCAAAAAAACAACATTGCTCTCCTAGGAAGCAGATTTTCTAATAAATGCACAAGGGTTTGGGACGATTATAAATGCATGAATTCCTGAATGGCTGCAAATGTAAATCTGCTATAACTCTGCATACCCTTAAAGGTGCATTCTTAAACTGCTCTGCAGTATTTCTAATTCATAAAAGAGAAATTTAATTGGGTCTTTAATTAATTAGCTACAAGAAGCAACATTGAGCTTCAAATTAAGGCATTGCTGTTGTAATTCATAACGTGATAAAGTGACAACCAAATAACCCTGTGATGCATTCCTTGTTATATCAGTACTCTGGAATATAATTATATAATGCTCTGTGTAAGGATGCATGTGGGCTGTTAACCACACTATTTTTTATATAACCATGACATCAACCTGAATGGCTTCAACCCCTAACTAGCAAACAATGGCAAACCAATTGATTTCCCCCTCAACACTTTATCATGAAGATCAAGATGGGTATCAGCTCTAACTCCTAAAAAAAGTGAAGGCTTTCGTCCCTCCATGTGATTTTAGAACTGCTGTCCAAGCCTTTGAGGTCTGATATTTGGATGAAGGTAATAGCATCCTGCTTATCTCACTAAGAAACTAAACATCTCTGGTGGACCTCAACACAGACTGAGTCAGGACATCAGGAGGCTGAGACAAATAATATAAGAAAGAAAAAACAGGAAACAGGCCTTCCCTATCTATGCACTCAGGATCTGGTACTACACCTCCCCCGCCTCCAGTCCGGGAATGAGCTGAAGAATCACCACATCGCAACATCTTTGAAGGCTTCTTTACATTTATTCTGCCAAAACTGGTGGGAGAAAACCTGCAACATGCTATAAATACAGTCAGATGCACCAACATAGGACTTTCTTCATACAGTGTGCAGTGCTGTGATTAAAATACATTTTGGAAAAACTGCTAGAATTTGTATTTATTTTCATGCCTGTATTAAAAACCAAAGCATGTTCATGGTAAATTGATAGTATGATCAAAATTTAAGAATGTGAGAACTATGAGGTAGTTACAATTACATTTTAGCCTGAATCAACTGTTTGTTTTTCTAGGATACAAACAACTATAAAAAATATTCAAGCCATGAAAGTGACTGAAACAGGTACATTAATAGTGGTATTTATGAATTTATGCCCCCTTAAACTGAGATCATTTAAGCTTTAGAGAAATTAAACTGCACACTTGCCAGTCTAAGCAACATTACGTTCAATGGGACAAGGTACGTAGGCAACAGCAGAATGTTTAATGGCAATTAGGCTATTGTGTGTTGATGTAAACTGGCATGTTTTAACATAAGGAGGTGCCCCATTGTTTTCTATACATAACCTGCCCTTAATGTCTCTTTCAAGGTTGTTCTTCCTAAATGCACACATTTCTTTAAAAAAATTGTCCCTTTAACTGAGATGCACTATAGTGAAAATTATTTACCCGGGCTCAGAATCATCTGGGACAGTTGGGGGGGATGAGGATGCTGCACTGGTCTCCCAGCAGCCTTCTCTGTTTCCCCCATCATGCCAAGGAAATTGTGAGAAGACACAAAGGGAGTCATTCCAACCCTGGCGGTCGGTGTTAAAGCGGCGGCCAACCCGCCAACAGGCAGGCGGTCAAAAAAATGGAATTCTGACCCTGGCGGAAACCGCCAACACAGACCGGCACTTTAACACTCCGACTGCCACGGCGGGACAAACAAACAGCGCGGCGGTGACCGCCAACAGACAGGCGGGAGACAATGTACCGCCCACCCTATCACAACTCACCAATCCGCCACCTTTTCCGGGGCGGGAGCCCCGCCGATAAAAACACAGCAGAAACAGACTACGAACGGGAAAAGCTCACCTCTACACACTCCACGAGGAATCTGGACAGCATGGAAGCAGAACTACACATCCTACCAGCTATTGTCTACCTGCTCCTCTACCAGGAGCACGAACGCCGGCGCAGAAGACAACGGTGAGTACTGCACCTACGACACAGGGGAGGGGGGAGGAGAAAAGAATACAGGCACACACATACGCGACACACACACCCTCACCCACAACTACCTACACATCCATGCAGAGCAACAACTCAGAGTGACACCCCCCAAACCCCCCGGAAGAATGCAAAGACAAAATAAAATGATCATGAAATTCAAATATATTGTAAGGCTACGTAAAAAAAAAATTCAAACATCTATAACTATATACACATATGTAAATTGTCCTGTCCAAATTGGGTTTCAGTCATTGTACTTGGGCCGATGGGCCTCAACACATGGGCAAAGCCCACACAGGAGACCCGAAGCCATTGGAGAGAACACTGCAGGGGCATCAGATAGAAAAACTACAGGCACCTCAGGGGGAAGGGAAGGGGAGGCACCTCAGCCACATGAGTCCACGACGCCAGATCCACGAGGGGCCTCCATGCCCACTGTCCCATCCTGGGGAGTGCAAAGCCACAGTCTCACAAGTCTCTACAGTGGGTGGCTTGCCCACTGTGCCATCCTGGGGAGTGCAAAGCCACAGTCTCACAAGTCTCTACAGTGGGTGGCTTGCCCA
The DNA here is from genome assembly GCF_031143425.1 of Pleurodeles waltl. Taxonomy (NCBI): domain Eukaryota; kingdom Metazoa; phylum Chordata; class Amphibia; order Caudata; family Salamandridae; genus Pleurodeles; species Pleurodeles waltl. Next base: position 616,469,965 of record NC_090436.1, read on the forward strand.
CTGTGCCATCCTGGGGAGTGCAAAGCCACAGCCTCTCAAGAGGATTACAGACTCCACTGGTACTGGAGGAGGCATGGTGCCCAGAGTGCATCGTGCAGCCCTGTCCGACACAGATCCGGGCCTGCCCCTTCTGCCAATGGGCCAGCGGTGCTTGAGATGAAGGGCCCAGCGGAGCGGTGCTTGAGACGGCGGTGCCCAGCGGAGCGGTGCTTGAGACGGCGGTGCCCAGCGGAGCGGTGCTTGAGATGAAGGGCCCAGCGGAGCGGTGCTTGAGATGAAGGGCCCAGCGGAGCGGTGCTTGTCTTGAAGGGCCCAGCGGAGCAGTGCTTGAGATGAAGGGCCCAGCGGAGTGGTGCCTGTGATGAAGGGCCCAGCGGAGCGGTGCTTGAGATGAAGGGCCCAGCGGAGCGGTGCTTGTCTTGAAGGGCCCAGCGGAGCGGTGCTTGAGATGAAGGGCCCAGCGGAGCAGTGCTTGAGATGAAGGGCCCAGCGGAGCGGTGCTTGAGATGAAGGGCCCAGCGGAGCGTGCTTGAGATGAAGGGCCCAGCGGAGCGGTGCTTGTCTTGAAGGGCCCAGCGGAGCTGTGCTTGAGATGAAGGGCCCAGCGGAGCGGTGCTTGAGATGAAGGGCCCAGCGGAGCGGTGCAGAGATGAAGGGCCCAGCGGAGCGGTGCTTGAGATGAAGGGCCCAGCGGAGCCGTGCTTGTCTTGAAGGGCCCTGTTCAGCGGTTCTTGAGATGGCGGTGCCCTGTTCAGCGGTGCTTGTCTTGAAGGGCCCTGTTCAGAGGTGCTTGAGACGGTGGTGGCCTGTTCAGCGGTGCTTGTCTTGAAGGGCCCTGTTCAGCGGTTCTTGAGACGGCGGTGCCCTGTTCAGCGGTGCTTGTCTTGAAGGGCCCTGTTCAGCGGTGCTTGTCTTGAAGGGCCCTGTTCGTCGGTGCTTGAGACGGCGGTGCCCTGTTCAGCGGTGCTTGTCTTGAAGGGCCCTGTTCAGCGGTGCTTGTCTTGAAGGGCCCTGTTCAGCGGTTCTTGACATGTGTCTCCAGGGCACCATATCCGGCCAATATATGGAGTTCACTCACCATCCGACTTCTCGCTTCCGGGGCCCTCCTGTGCTGGAGTCCCGGGCCCGTGGGTGTCCTCCTTCACACCCGGAATGGGGCTGGTGGGGCCCTCCTGGGCAGCTCGCCTGCTGCCAGACTTGTCAGCCGTGCTGCCCTTGCCATCCTTCCGTGATTCTCTGTGGCCCTTGCCTCCCTTTGTAGATGTGCCAGGTGGCACCCCACTTCCTGACGGAGGTCCAGGGGTTGTGGTGGCTGAGGTGCTGATTGGACTCTTACGAGATGGAGGGGGTGGGTCAGGTGATGGAAAGAGGTTAATTTTGGACAGGAAAAACTTTTTAGGAGCAGTGGGAAGGGTAGGTGCAGTGGGTATGGGAGTGGAGGAAGAGGATGTGGTTGTAGGAGAGTCAAGTGTGGTGTCTTTGGGTGCAGGTGCTTGTACCGGAGGCTGTCGTGAGGTGGATGGCTGTTGGGTGGGTGGCTGCCTGCGTTTGTGTGGTTTGGAAGAGGGGGAGACAGACACACTGGGAGAGGACACAGGGGACGTGTAAATGGCAGTGGGGGTGGTGACTGCACGTGTGCGGAGTGTTCTGGTGGGTGTGCTGGTGATGGACGTAGTGGCTGATGATGTTGAGCATGCAAGTGTGAGTGGAGACGTCACAGGGAGGGAGGAGGGAGACGAGGAGGAGGGGGACACAGAGGAGGCAGTGGCTGTTGGTATGTCTGCATGTGGCTGTTGCTTGTGTGAATGCCTGTGTGATGTGTGGTGCTTATGTCTGGATGAGCTGCCCTTGGGTGTTGAGGTGTGTGCAGGCTGGTCTGTAGGTGTGTCTGGGATAGGCAGAGGAACAGGGGAGTGGGACTGGGTGGAGGAAGTTGGAGGAGGGAGGCAGGAGACAGGGACAATGGCTGCCGTCAGTGCTGAGGCCAGAGCGTTGAACGATCGCTGATGGGCAGCCTGACCCGAATGAATGCCCTCCAGGTATGCATTGCTCCGGTGCACCTCCCTTTCTACCCCCTGGATGGCATTCAAAAGGGTAGACTGCCCAACAATGAGCGTCCGCAGGAGGTCAATGACCTCCTCACTGAGGGCAGCAGGGGTAACTGGGGCAGGGCCTGAGGTGCCTGGGGCGAAGGAGATGCCCGCCTTCGTGTGCGAGCGGGCACGGGGCGATCGCAGAGGGGCTGCTGGGAGGGCAGAGCTGGTGCGCTGGGTGGCGGCTGTACCTGTTGTAGCGGTGGGCACGGATGTTGCCGCCACCACAAGGGAGCTCCCTTCCGAGGACGTGTCTGTGTCGCTGATGTCTCCACGTGTCCCCGTTGTGGAGCTCCCCTCGCCCTCCGTCTCACTGGTGAACTCCGAGTCGGTTGCATGGCCCTCCAGGGCCATGTGAGATGCAGCTCCCTCGTGCTCTGATGCCACTTCTCCTCCGCCTGATGATGCTAATGCACACATGAACAGGAAGAGCAGCAAAAAAGGGGGGGGGGAAATGAAGACATGTTGAGTGCATCCATTGGCAACACAGTTGGCGGAGAGGACAGACACAGAAGCCCCCTGCACTACGCCGCGCACTTGGGGTACACTACTCAATCATTGGGACTTGGCCTACAAGCCTATGGACGACAACTGCACACATAGGTGACACAGGGCCATGGATAGCTGTACTTGGCACCCTACAGAGGTGGGGGGCGGGGGCACAGGGCCATGCCTTACGGAGGGGCCTAGCCTACAGAAATCGCCCTGGCCTAGGGATACCCACAGCCCTCCTCCCCCACCCAGACACCTCCACTGCGCGCTAAGATAGCAGAATGTGCTGGTACTCACCCCCTTGTGTCTGCTGTGATGTCCTCACGCGCCCATCCAAATCTGGGTAGGACACCGCCAGGATCCGAGACATCAGGGGGGTCAATTGACGAGTGGCACCCCTCCTACGCTGGGAGGCCATCCCCAGCAGAGCCTCCGCGGTCTTCCTGCTCCCGCGGCGGATGTCCTCCCACCTCTTGCGGCAGTGGGTGCCCCGTCTGTTGTGGACCCCCAGGGTCCGGACGTCCTTGGCGATGGCACGCCAAATGTCGATTTTCTGATGGGCGCTGACCTATGTGACATGTACAGGGGGAGAAATAACATTATTATAATTTTCTGCATGCTCGATGTGAGTGGCCCCCCATCCCCACCCTTGCCATGTGGCACATGCTCTCATCCGTCGTTTGATGCATGCCTCAATCGCTCCCCTCCCCACCATCTTTCATCCGCCCGACTCAACACAGGCATTGCCCCCAAAGCATGCTCCCAGTGTACTTACCTGTTGGTCTGGAGGACCGTAGAGTAGCGCATACTGGGGGAGGACCCCATCCAAGAGTTTCTCCAATTCTTCAGAAGTGAAGGCAGGGGCCCTTTCCCCAGTCGCAGCAGCCATTATATCTTCCAGACCGAGGTCACAGCAGCACTTGCAGTATAGGTCCTCTCCTGTGGATGATCAGGTCTCGAGTGATTAAGCAGATAGAAAATGGCGGTCACGTCCGCGGCGGTGCGTCCCGCGGCGGTGCGTCCCGCGACCGCAGGCGCACTTCGTCATTGGCTCCTGAAACACATAGGGTTCAATGTTAACTAATGCGGCTTTGCGCCACGGTCTTCGACCGCCTACCGCCACGGTGTGCCACGCCAGCGCATTGACCTCACATCCCATTGTCGCACTTCACAGGTCAGGCAGCCGCCATTTCAAGGGCCCACATGGCTTAATTTCTACTGCGTCACACATGCCTAGGCCTTGCATCGACACTCATACAAGCCATTCAATGCATAGAGAATCGTGTACTGTGCAAGCTGTGGGAACTTACCTGTGGGTTGATTGACTCTGTGCTCGCTGTTGTCCTTCCTAGGCACCGTCCGCTGGGACTTGCGAGGAGATGGAGGAATGTTCCTGTGTACAGACCGCTGGTGGACCTGTCGACAATGGAGGAACGACATGTCATTCTGACATACAGGCTTGACCGAGCCACTATACATGAACTGTGTGCCCAGCTGGAGGCAGACCTGATGTCACCCATCCGCCAACCCACAGGGATCCCCCCTCTAGTGCAGGTGCTGTCAGTACTCCATTTCTTAGCAAGTGGGTCATTTCAAACAACAGTGGCCATTTCATCAGGGATGTCTCAGCCTATGTTTTCCAAGGTGTTGTCCAGAGTGTTGTCTGCCCTGCTCAAACACATGCGGAGATACATCGTTTTCCCTGAGGTGGGGGATTTGCCTACAGTGAAGGGTGATTTCTATTCCTTGGACATATTCCCAACATCATTGGTGCCATTGATGGGACACATGTGGCTTTGGTACCCCCCAGTGAAAGTGAACAGGTGTACAGGAACAGAAAAAGTTATCATTCCATGAATGTCCAGGTGGTCTGTTTGGCTGACCAGTACATCTCCCATGTAAATGCCAAGTTCCCTGGGTCAGTGCATGACGCGTACATCATGCGAAATAGCAGCATCCCTTATGTGATGGAACAACTACAGAGACACCGTGTGTGGCTAATTGGTGACTCAGGTTACCCCAACCTGTCGTGTTTACTGACCCCAGTGAGGAATCCCAGGACAAGGGCAGAGAAACGCTACAATGAGGCCCATGGGTGAACTAGGAGGATTATAGAAAGAACCTTCGGCCTCCTGAAGGCCAGGTTTAGGTGCCTGCATATGATAGGTGGATCCCTAATGTACTCACCAAAGAAGGTGTGCCAGATCATCGTGGCCTGCTGTATGCTTCACAACCTGGCATTGCGATGCCAGGTGACTTTTCTGCAGGAGGATGGTCCAGATGGTGGTGTTGTAGCAGCTGTGGAGCCTGCGGAGAGTGAAGAGGAGGAAGACGAAGAGGACGACACAGGCAACAGGGACACAGTGATACAGCAGTATTTTCAATAACACACAGGTAAGAATCAACACCGGCATTTTACATTTACTTACAGTCTCCTGCCTCTCTACTGTCTGTCCTTTTCACCCAGTGTATGCTAACAGAGTTGTGACTTTCCCATCCAATTTCAGAGATGTGGACCCCACTGCGTGACCTCTGCTTTGTTTGCCCATGGACTACAGCTGTGTGACAGTGGTATGTTGTCATCACAATGTAACTGGTCATTTTGGCACGTTTATGTCTAATACATATTTTCAAAAAAACAGGCAGACTCCAGATTATTTGTGTGCAATAAGTGTGTTTATTAAAGTGCTCAATTTTGAGACATGGTTGAAAATCGGTGATGGGTGATGGTGGAGGAATGTCCATGGCAGAGTCCAGATTCTCAGTCTCACAGGTGCATTGTCCATATGCCTGTGGAAGGTGGAGCAGGGGCAGTTTAAGGTTGGACAGGGTGACAATGTGGGACAGTGGGATGACATCAGGGGGTATCCTTTCCTGGCGGGGGTCTTGGCATCCTACTCTGTCTTCTTCCTAGATCTCAGGACCCGCTTGCTCAGGTTCTTCTTCTGCAGGAGGTGGGGTTCTGGTGGCCGGTTGTTCCTGTGTCGGGGCCTCCTGTCCACTAGCGCCGGCGGAGGTGGTAGCCTGTTCCTGGTCCATGCTAGTGACAGGGGCCCTTTGTGGTGCCACATGGTCCCGCAATGTGGTGACAATCAGGTTGAGAGCCACAACGATGGTGCCCATTGCGGAACTAATGTTTCTCAGTTCTTCCCTGAACCCCATAAACTGTTCCTCCTGCAGTAGCTGGATCTCCTGGAACCTGGCCAGGACCGTCGCCATCGTCTCCTGGGAGTGGTGGTATGCTCCCATGATGGAGGTGAGGGCCTCGTGGAGAATGGGTTCCCTGGGCCTGTCCCCCCCCTGTCGCACAGCAGCCCTCCCAGTTCCCCTGTTTCCCTGGGCCTCTGTCCTCTGGACCGTGTGCCCACTACCACTGCCCCCAGGTCCCTGTTGTTGTTGGGGTGTTGGGTTAACCTGGGTGCCCTGTAGTGGTGGACACACCGCTGATTGACGTGTCCTGGAGACAGAGGCATGGGCCCGCTGGGTGGGTGCTGTGCTGGTGTTCCCAGAGGGGGGTAGGTCTGCTGTAGCCTGTGGCTGTCTGAGGGGAACCGACTGTCCCGAGGTCCCCGATGGGCCGGGCTGGTCATCTGGGTCCAGGGAGACAGAGCTGCTGTCATCACTGGGGGCCTCTTCTGGGGGTGGGATGGACATTTCTGGACCCTCCTGGGCGGTGTGGTGGCGTTCGGGTCCTGCAGGGGTATAAGAGTATGGTTATTGCTTCTGTGTGTGCCATAGCGTGCAATGGGTGGGTGCCCGTGTACCCCAGTGCTGGCATTCCTTTTTGGGGGCTGTTGTGTCGGCGGTTTGTGGGGGAGATGGGTATGTGCAGTGGGCATGCTTAGGTGATGGCTGTCGATGGTTTGTGGTGGCATGCAGGGTTTGGTGTTGGGATGGGTGGGTTGTGATGGTGAGATATTAGCAATGAGGATGTGTGATGGTGGTGGGGGGAGGGTGGGATATGAGTTGGCATGCTGGTGGGGTGGGGGGGATGAAGTAGTGAAGATGAGACTTACCAGAGTCCATTCCTCCGCCTACTCCTGCGAAGCCCTCAGGATGCAGGATGTTCAAGACCTGTTCCTCCCATGTTGTAAATTCTGGGGGTTGAGGTGGGGGTCCGCCGCCAGTCCGCTGCACCGCGATGTTGTGCCTGGATACCATGGAACGCACCTTCCCACGTAGGTCGTTCCACCGCTTCCTGATGTCGTCCCGATTTCGTGGATGCTGTCCCACAGCGTTGACCCTGTCCACTATTCTTTGCCATAGCTCCATCTTCCTGGCAATGGTGGTGTGCTGCACCTGTGTCCCGAAGAGCTGGGGCTCTACCCAAACTATTTCCTCCACCATGACCCTGAGTTCTGCGTCTGAGAACCTGGGGTGTCTTTGGGGTGCCATGGGGTGGTGTGGATGAGGTGTGGGGTGGTGTTTGCGGTGATGAGTGTGGTGAGTGTAGTGGTGTGTGGTGTTTTGTGCGTGGTTGTTGTGTGGGTGATGGTGTAGTGTGCCTCTGTGTGATGGTGTTCTCTATTCTGTGCTGTCTCTCTCTGGGCTTCTTCTCTGATTTGTGGTCGTAGGGGTTTGTGGGTGATGTGGGTGTGTGTTTTATAGTTAATTGGGTGTGTGGGAGTGTTGTGTGTATGTGTCTCAGGTGTGTGTATTTCAAATTGTCCAATGTGGCTGTGTTTTGGAGCTGTATGTGTATTTTGAGCGCGGCGGTGTGTACCGCCAATGGAATACCGCAGTTGAAAGACCGCCGCGTGGATTCGTGGGTCGTAATGGCATGGGCGTTTTTCTGTTGGCGTGACGGTGGAGGTTTGTCTTCGCCAGTTTAGCGCTGGCCGTTGGTGTGGCGGACTTTTGTTGATGTCGGGTTTTTGGCGGTTTGCCTCTTGAGGGTCAGAATGACCGTGGCGGTTTACCGCGACCACGGCGGTGTTGTGGCGGCCTTCTGACCGGCGGTAAGCGCCTTTTACCGCCGAGGTCAGAATGACCCCCAAAGTGACTATAACATCATAAAATCTTTTCTTTGTGAATGGACCTCAAACATAATGATAAAGGCGTGTGACACTTGCCTGACAATAGGCTACCTGTTTGTTATGTCGATACTCTATGGTGGAAGCCACAGTCTCTAATGGGGAGGTAGAAAACACACTGTCAGGTCAATGGCAAGTAGCATAAGAGAGTAAACTTCACTAGTTGTTGCATAGCAGTAAGTATTATGGTCTAGGGAGCCAGGTTCTGCAGTAGATAGATCCCAGAAGAGCCTGATGACTTAAAAGGGGGAAAGCTAATGTGACCCCAGTCCGCCTGTTCAAGAGGTCTTAAACACTTCTAACACCAAACTCAGAGTCCCTACTCCATGGCTCAAAATCAAAGGGACTGGTACCACGATACTTTATAAACACAGGTGGAAAACACAGGTAAATTAAAGTCATGTACGGTAGTTTCAGAAAACTTCAAATGAAACTCTTTATCTTGTAACCGTTTTTGTGCCTACAAGAGTACTAGAGTTTGAGAACAACCCATCCTTACTATATATTATTGCATATATTGGTGAAGAAAGGCAGAGAAAACCAATATGTAAAACCACAAAGAATCCACAGAAACAAGTAAAAGGCATTTAAGGGCCGAGTAGACACATTGCTGGTCTCCATAGTCAGAAATTTCCAACCACTGACTGGGACCAGTATCAAGGGAAGAGCCACATCATCTAAGCTGTAGTATTTCCCTGGACTTTGAACAAACTCTGGATGGATGAAGCTTGTTTCTGAGAAGTTATTCCATTTCAGTACTTAAGGCCTGATTTAGAATTTGGCAGATGGGTTATTCTGTCACAACGGTGATGGATATTCCGTCTGCCAAAATCCTATAAGACATAACGGGATTTGGATTTTGGTGGACGGGATATCCGTTACCATTGTGACATAGTGCCCTGTCTGCCGAGTTCTAAATCAGGCCATTAGAAAGCTGGCTTAAGTAGAAATAAGACATCTGGTGCGAGGGAAAACTGCCATTTGTTTAGGGTTTTTTTCTCCAACCTAAACAGCTGCCATCTACGACCTGACACCTGAGGGTTCTCTCTCTGAATGGCCTTATGTTATTGCATTTGTTAGGCTGTCCCGCTCACCTGACTCTGGTGATTTTTGGTGCTTCTAAGCGATGTCCAATATTCCTCACAGTATTGTTGCAGTAACCCTGTTTAGAATTCCAGGAAGATTACTTATGAAGGATGTCAGTGCAATCTGTGCATGGAGAGAGCAGGAACTCAGCAAATGGTGGTTACCCAAGTACTTGACACAGGCTTCCAGCGGATAGTGGGTGAAGCCTGAGTGTAGTGCACAGAGTGTGTGATTGAAAAGAAAATACAAAATATGAAAAGAAGAACCAAAAGAAAGAAGTGGTTGCTGAATCAGGGAACAGTGTTTGCTCCTAAGCAGGAGAAAAAGAAACCCTACACAGAAGAGTGAAGGCAAGCACTACAAAGCAATTTGGAGTTGAATGGGGAAACAGTGAGTACATAACTACTTGTGTGAGGAGGGAACCTGTGCTTGTGTATTGATGTATACAAGGTACCAGCTGTACAAATCTTTGTTTTAATCACACTTAAGAAACATTTTCCACTAACAAATACACCTGGTAGAAGCTTATTGCTTAGCAATAGCAGCAATATAAAGTTAAGAGTACTTGATTTTGGCTCAACTGCTGCTAACCTAACACCAACCACGCTTCAGAAAAAAAACAATAATTTAAAGGACTGCATAAAGTTAAATCATTCTCAATACTGAACAAGTACCGCATGATAGAAGGCCATCTTCATACTGCGTGGTGTACGAGAAATCAATAAATTCTCGGGGGGAAATGATGTTCCAAAGCTGGCCGGCAGTAGTGTAACGCATTATGCAGCAACCCTGAGTTAAAGAGAAGACACGAGATGTAATATTTATTCAGTTTTATTAACTACTAAAATTTCATAAGAAAAAAGGATACATTTGCAAATTAAAGTGTGCGTTTTTTCCTTAATTTCAAACAGACAAAAATCTTAAATATTTGTCAAGCACTGGTTAAGTCTCATTTACATTTTAGATTAAAACATATCTTTTGTGTTTTCATTTCTTTCCCACAGAAATTATTTAGCAAACTCTGCATGAAAGCAAGATATTAAAATAAAGTTTATATATAGCTAACAATTTACACTTATACCTACTATTTCAATTCGTGTCATGATCTTTTGTTTAACAGGTACAGGACATTGTACACTTGAAGTCGTTTAGATTAAAGGTACAACCAATTAACTGTGATTTACCATTGAACTCTTTCATACATCTCACACGGCTCACATGACAAAAGAAAAAATTGGGCCAAGCCACAAAGTTTTTTATGTATTTAAGTGTAACTTACACAGGAAGAGGCGTTTTGTACTTCTGTGCTATGTGTAAATTACTCCTGAATACATAATGATGACTTTCCATGCATATTACATGCATATTCATGGAAAAACATATTCATAATTTCCAGGAATAAGACAAGTTTTTGAAAGGAAAACAGATTTGTGGGTTACAAATCTTCTATGAGTAAGTGAGCAAATCTCACCTCTAGTGTGTTCATAGTTGAATTGAAACCTCACTTGTCTACTTGCCATTGATTGTCTGTACAGATCTCCTAACCTCACTTACCCTGCTAGATGCACATTTATAGGGTAGCATCCTAGGTCGTTTGGCTCCAGACTAAAAGAAACACTGCAAATGCTCCTGGACATGTTGTTTTCTGACTAAAGACCTGATTTAGAACTCAGCAGATGAGTTACTCCACCACAACAGCAAAGGATATCCCATCTGACAAAATCTAAATCCCACTGAAGTTCTAAATCAGGTCCTAAGTGTTTATAAACTCAACAAACAAATTATTGGTGTAATCCTACTAAATGCACCTCAAGATGCTTAGACTACACCTCCAACAAGCGGCTTGACTACTACCCCTAAAACGTACCTTGAGTCTTGGTGCTATCTAGACATTCTGATCTATAATAAGTTAATTACAATTCAGTGTTGGTGGAGATAAAACATACATTCCTGGCCTGTAAAATGTTACCTTCATTAAGTAGAAGCATATTAAATCAACCCAGCAAAGGTTTTTTCTTTCAGTTTCCCAATCAGAGATTATACAAAATGTGTTGTCAGGTCACTGAGGTTATTTGCAGCAATTGGTGTAGCATAAAATATATTGTGTTTCCATGATTATCATCAGGATATTCAATTCTGAAGTATTACACTGTGCTACATCACATTTCCTGGCAAAATTATGATTGATCTATGAGAAACCATTTCCATAACTGAGATTGGAAAGTTCGTCAATTTAGGATCATCCAATGAGGTGAATTTTTAGGTCCACATAGGGAATATCGGGCCCGATGTATGACACAATTTTGCAGTCGCAAAAGGTGAATTTCACTTTTTGCCACCGCAAAATGGCCTTTTCTAAAGTACCATGCCACATTTTGCGAGCCAGAATGAAAATATCGACTTGCAAAATAAGGATAGCGACTCACAATTAAGAAGGGATGTCCCTTCCTCATTGCGAGTCCCAGTGGCATGTACAAATGTTTTGTGACCACAATTGCGGTGGCAAAACAATCAAATTTTTTGTTTGAAATGCATCTCGTTTTCCTATGAGGAAAACGGGCTGCGTTTAAAAACAAAAATGCTTTATTTAAAAAGCATTCACAGACATACTGGTCTGCTGTCTCCAGCAGGCCACCATTCCTGTGAGTTTGGCCATTCCCAATGGGGTTGTCAATTGTGATCTATCTCATGAATATTGATGAGGTAGGTAATTTGTGACCCCATTGGGAATCATAAACAGTGTGGTTGACACTTGTAGATTTGGTTTTGCGATTCTCAATTAGCAACTCGCAAATGAATCACAAACAGAGACTTGCAAAACATATGGTCATACATCTGGCCCATCCTCTTCTAGCTGACATTTTCCCAGACTGAGGAGTGTCTTGGAGCGATATAAGTGAAAAATTAAAGAGACGGCTGGAAGAATCAACATAAATTCCTGCACATTTTTTATCTTGCTTCTCAAATGATTCTTAGCATGTTCCTATGTGTTTGTTGCAAGAACACCAAGAAATCCATAAGCAAAGATGAGAACAGTTCTATACTAACAAGACAGCCCACAGGAGTTTCTAAATGAAAGTAGTAATACTTACTCGGACAATAATAACACATAACTTCCACTACTAGGAAGCCCCAAGGCAATCTGTTATTCACAAATATGTCTGATGGAAAATTAGGATACTATTATCCTACAAAATCTTTAGTTGCCTATTGACAAATAAGTTTGTGTTAGTTGCTCCTATTGCAACAATGTGTTACACTGGGTATGTGTAGTATGATAGCATGTTGGAGTTTTTGTATTCTATTCTGACATATGTCACTTAGGACGTCAGAATAGAATGTGGGGGAACGACGGAGGTTGGAGAGGAGTCCCGTTGTGGATGGTTGAGCTGTTGTACCCGGATACTAAATAAAGGGAATATCCTTATTCACCAGACGCAAGGGTACTTTATTTCAGTATGTCCTTTGACTTGTAGGTTCTAGGCCATGAGGGTGAAGAAGACCAATTAGGCATAAGGCTTAGAATTAAAATTTACTCTGCCAAAGGGTATGAAGAAAAAACCTGACCACTTTCTGTTGGTTCTTCACTGTTTCTGCAATACCCCTGATTGCGGTGACAAAATGTAATGGATTAAGTTAGCAGGACTTGCCATGTTATTCGTATAGAAAAATACAGCATTGTTGAGGGAAGCTCACACAAGACTGAGGGATATTCCCTGAGGGAGGAAACTGTAATTGTTACTCCAAGAATGTCTTAAAAGAAGTTTGGCCCATATCATCCGATAACTTCCAGCGACACAGCCTTAAGGAATGCAGTACAATGAAGGTATGAGTACCATCTGAGAAGAATGGAGCAAAATGACCCTACAGATTATATATATCATAGTTATAGCGTGTGTAAGGTTGAAGTCTGTGTGTGCTGAGTACGAAGGATAATGTTAGAAGCTGACATAAATCGTCTGTCTTCAGAGTCATTTCCGTTGTTTCAGTGGTTTAGCGAAACAGAAGGGGGCTCCCCTGCAAAGCACATGGCGGCCCCTCCCCTCTGGACTCACTCAGGCCATGTGCTGTGCTGAGGGAGCACACCCCTCCTCCCCCACACCGTGGGGGCTGCGGGGACCTTTGTTATGCCCCTGCGTTGTTTCGTTGTTGTAGGTTGCCACCACCATTTGTTTTAGATATAACTGTGTTTCACAGTTGAAAATGTAATTTTTTTTTTTACCCGCAGCGAGATTTGGTGGATCCCTGTTTGATGCCAAGACTGAGTTAGCGTTTAGTTGCTGGTTCTGGGCCGACACCTTACATGGAAATGTGCTCAACCACTTTAAACTCCTGCTACATGTTTATTGTTGATACTTTTGCGCTCCTCTCTGCAGTTACTTAGAAAACAGTTTAAATAAAATTGATTTAGATTTAGACACATTAGAATAACACTTCTCTAAAGTGAAACTGAATTTCTGTACTTTACAGCTGATCTTTCTCTTCCCAGTGTCTTCGTCCTTGTTGTTATAGGAAACTATTATTCACTTTATAATAGTGGAACATTTTTAAAGGTGTTAATCGACCTTTTTTAAAGAAAGTAGCAAGCAATAACAGAAGTCCTACCAATCTCGGCGACAGCTATTACATGGTACGTTAAAAGTTTCATGCCAGAGTGTGGCCGCGGACACTCTGGCGCAAGCCACATCGTATATTCTAGTATTACCAATTCAACAGTCAGCACAGCACACGGGGCTAATTCAAACAGAAGCAAATACCGAAGGCAGCCACCGCACTTTAGTGTTGCAGCAGTGCACTGCCTCTTTGCAAGATTCAGGGTAGTCATTCTGACCCTGGCGGTCCATGACCGCCATGGCGGAGGGCGGCGGAAGCACCGCCAACAGGCTGGCGGTGCTTCCTGGGCTATTCTGACCGCGGCGGTAAAGCCGCGGTCAGAAAAGGGGAACCAGCGGTTTCCCGCCGGTTTTCCCCTGGCCCAGGGAATCCGCCATGGCGGCGCTGCTTGCAGCACCGCCATGGGGATTCCGACCCCCTTCCCGCCAGCCTGTTTCTGGCGGTGTCCACCGCCAGAATCAGGATGGTGGGAACGGATGCCGTGGGGCCCCTGGGGGCCCCTGCAATGCCGATGCCACTGGCATGGGCAGTGCAGGGGTCCCCTAACAGGGCCCCACAAAGATTTTCACTGTCTGCTTTGCAGACAGTGAAAATCGCGACGGGTGCCACTGCACCCCTCGCACCCCTGCAACTCCGCCGGCTCCATTCCGAGCCGGCTTCCTCGTTGCAGGGGCTTTCCCGCTGGGCCGGCGGACGGCCTTTTGGCGGTCGCCCGCCGGCCCAGCGGGAAAGTTGGAATGACCGCCGCGGTCTTTTGACCGCGGTGCGGTCATTTGGCGTAACCGCATGGCGGGCGGCGACCGCCACCCGCCGCGGTCAGAATGACCGCCTCAGTGTGTACTGCGGCATCACAGCGCACAGATGGTTACAGAGTCAGTGTTCCCATCTCCTGCCCGTCTATTCACCCCCTGATCCCACACAGTATGTTGGATTAGATTCGCACTAAATGGGCCCCAGATATCCCTCGGCTGGAATCTGATCGGCATTAGTGTTAAATATTCATCTTGCTGTTCTTGGCAATATGCTACATGTTTCAGACAAGTTTCCACCAGAGGAGTTCCACTGCCCCAACGTATAGCCACGTAGCCCTTAGCCAACAGCAACATCAGAATAATAAATTCACACTTACTGGGTGGGACATCTTTAACAAATCCATGCAGCGCAACCAGGGGGCAGAGTTAGGAGTCACAGTCGGTTACTTTGTCAAAGCAGGTATAAATTAGTGCTCAGAATCCTTCCACAGCAGGACATGTCTGGGCCAAAAGCAAAAAGTTTGTGACAGTGGATCTTCAGTGCTCCACATCATGAGTCCTGCGACAAACCCAATTTACATAGCACTGCAGGGGGTACAACACAGTTTGTGGAGGTTTTTAGCATGTATCAGGTGCAGCCTATAATTTAGGGCAGGGCTCCAGCCTGGGACAGCAGAAGTGCCACTGCTCATCAGAGAGTTCAGAGTATAGGTCTGTCTGACATTAAACTTTTGCCTTAGGACTAGCCACTGACACTTTGGGGGTTATTACAACTTTGGAGGAGGTGTTAATCCATCCCAAAAGTGACGGTAAAGTGACGGATATACCACCAGCCGTATTACGAGTCCATTATATCCTATGGAACTCGTAATACGGCTGGTGGAATATCCGTCACTTTACTGTCACTTTTGGGACAGATTAACACCTCCTCCAAAGTTGTAATAACCCCCTTTGTCCTCTACACCGGTGAGTGATCATTCTTCTGGGTGAGTCGGAAAAGAGGGTAAGGTCAAGAGGATGCAATTGGATAGGTGGCTTTGGGAATGTGTTGTGCAGTTCCCTACACAGCATCTCAGATGTTGGCACACTTGTGTGTCATAGTGATCGAAGTTAGAAATTTTGTTCCTGTTTGGCAGAAGTATGCACCCTGGCCAAGCAGGAACCACAAACCTAGTCAGGGTAAGTCAGATATACACTCAAAGTTAACCTGTGCTTAACCTCTGGTAGCATGGTACAGAGCAGTCAGGCCTAACTTAAAATGCAATGTGTAAAGTATTTGGGAAGCATTTCAAACAGTAAAACAATGAAAACACCACACAAAAAGTCACCACACTTGGTTAGAAAAATAGAGCTTAATTTTATGAGTAAAACATGACCAAAACGACAAAACCCAATGATTGAAGTCGAGATATACATTTTTAAAGATTAAAATTCAATACAGTCCTTAAACGTATAAATCGCCAACTGGGACTATCTGATCACACTAGACTGGGATAAATCTAAAAGTTCAGGCTGACCCCAATGGAGCATGGGTCGAAAGCAGTCCGAGATAGTCCGCTGAAGTTTTACCTTCTCAGAATTTAGCCAAGGGTCCCTCTTTTGGGGAAGAAGTTTGCCGGGTACATGAAGAGCGCCGCTGGAGGTGGTATGCGGCTGCGAGGAGTTGGCTGACTGGAGCCTCATGTTCACGAGCAGCAATGCTAGCTGTGTGCATAGACAAACTTGGAGGGATGAAGGTCCAGTCCTTCTCATTCCCATGCAGGAGGGTAGCAGGTCAGCTCAGCAAAGCAAGAGTCCAGCAGAGTGGAAGTCCTTGTACCAGTACAGCAGTCCTCCTTCCTGGCTGAGTATCCACAAGTCCAGAAGTGTCCTGAGTTGGTGGTGTCAGAGGTCCAGTTCTTATACCCAGTTGTGCCTTTGAAGTGGGGAGACTTCAAAGAAGGGTCATTGAAGTGCACAGCAGCCTTCCCTTCCTGCCCTAGCTCCAGACTCACTACAAGGCATGTGCAGCTCTTTGTGTGTGCCAGGACACTGTCCTTTCAGGTGCAAGTGTCAGCCCCTCCCATCCATCCTGCCCAGGATGGCCCAACAGGATGTTAATGGCCTATCAGTCATACCTAAGCTCCTTTTGTAGGTGGCTATCTTAAGGTAATGCACAAGCCCAGCTGTCACCCCACCAAAGACATGTATTGGAGACAGCAGGAGGAACCAAATGGCTAAAGTAAGAAAATGCCAACTTTCTAAAAGTGGTATTTTCAGAACTGCAATTTAAAAAACAACTTCACCATAAATTGTGATTTTAAATTGTGAATTCAAAGACACCAAGCTTGATAAGCGTATCTTGTACACATTGGGAATTACACTTATAAGATGTTATAAGGTAATCTCAATGTTATTTTATGGGAAAGATAGGCCTTGCAGTAGTGAACAATTCCATGGCAGTTTAAAAAGGCACCCACAGGCCTGAGACATAGTTAAGGGCTACTTAAGTGGGTGGCACAATCATTGCTGCAGGCCCACTAGTAGCCTTTCATTAACAGACCCTGGGCACATGTAGTGCACTTTACGAGGGACTTATAAGTAAATTAAATATGCCAATCGGGTATGAGCCAATGTTACCATTTTTAGAGGACAGAGCACATGCACTTTAGCACTGGTTAGTAGAGTTAAAATGCTCAGAGTCCTAAAGCCAACAAAAAAAAGGTCAGAAAAAGAGGAGGAGGAAGGCAAAAAGGGTCAGAAATGGCTATTTTCCAACAGGCAGCATCAGGCTGCAAGCAACGGCTACATGACAAACATAGAGTCCAGGTTTGCCTGGCAGTGCAGCTGAGATCAAGCCCTTACTATGCAGCCAACAGTGTTGATCATGCCTGTGAGCAGTTTCTGGGAACATATCATAGTATTCATCGGATGCAGGCTAGTGCTATATCAACTGTGATATGTGGGTGGAATGGCGTCCGGTGGACTCAACGGTGCACACTGGGTCTGCGTAAAATAGAAGTAGAGTTCAAAGTCGGAGGTACACAGTCTGACTCACTCAAACTGCACACATGAGCACCTCACAGTCAACCCTTGGCTGCTTTTCCGCCCAATGGAAACCATGGAGTGAGGGATCTTATTCTGTCAAATAAAATGTCCTCAACAGTGCAATCAGGATATTTACAAAAAGATATAGCAGCTTTGGCAATACCATCATCTTTGCGAATGCAATCCTGCCAGCCACGGACAGGCGTAATTTGCCATAGTTTCCTTGCCATATGACATCAAGGTCTGTACTGACCCATATCCCCAGGTATTTGACAGTATTATCAGCCCAACTCAGCAGAAATTGCACATTACCTTTAAGCGTGCTAAAGGTCAAGGAGAAGTAGAAGTGCAATGTTAATTTCGCATATAAACAAATTTACAAAGATGAAAAGTTCTGTTTCCACTTAGCTATGATGTTACCTGTTCAAATTCTTCAACAATGTCCATTGTAGTCATTAAACTGTCCCACTCCAGTCGATAAGGCCCTGGGCGAATGTAATCCACTATTTTATTAGTAACATCATCCACAACTCCTTCAGTTTTGTAGCTGAATAAACAAAAGGCAATATTAAGAACTGCAACAAAGTTGGCATATAGAGGCATTATATATAATGTGTAGTTCCTTTCTACCATTCACCCTCAAGAAATGAGAATTAAATATCACAAACAATTTGGTGAAACATAACAAATCACTTTGATCCCTGAATACGGTTTTTACTTTATGTACCACTGCTGCAATGCAACTCATAATCTCTGTCCAAAACCGCAAAAAGCAGATTGAAATCTGATCAGGAGTCTCCTACCATCCTGGTAACTACAGATCCTGGGTTTGCAACTTTTTCACCTCCCCTGCGTTAATCATCCGAATTGAGGTCTAGTGGTTATTGGATGACTGCCTGATATATATGTTACACTTTAGCCCACTGTATGTCCATTGACAAGTCCCTCATTTTTTGGCTTCCAATATTGCCTTTGTAGGCTCACCTTTTCCCTGTATGTTTTTTCGAAACCTCAAGGGTACGGTCCAAATGGTAACCACATAAATGACTGTTGTGTGCCCCACGCAGCACTGTAGTCAATTATACAGGGCTATAGGGGGTAGTAATCACAGGACACAGGAGTGGGTAACTCTGACCTTTGGCACGAAGCCTAAGGCACCTTTATTTCCTCACGTCGGGGGCGTACCATCCTTATCTGCCACAGGCAGGGGAACACCTGGTCTCACCATGGAGGTCTCCCCTGACTGGTGGACTATCCCACAACATAACATTCCTCCTATACCCACAACAGACTGAAAAAAAAACCAACAACACATAGAAGGCAAAGAAGAATGATCAAAAAGAAGAAGGAAAATAAA
Source organism: Pleurodeles waltl (assembly GCF_031143425.1). NCBI lineage: Eukaryota > Metazoa > Chordata > Amphibia > Caudata > Salamandridae > Pleurodeles > Pleurodeles waltl. The sequence continues at coordinate 616,488,419 of NC_090436.1, forward strand.
GCAAAGGAAACAGAACACAAAAAGGCCCATAGCCATGGGGTAGACTCGCCGTGTCCTTACTTGGTAGGGGCAGCATGACTGACCCCGGTGGCTGGCCACAGGAATGTCGCGAGGACCCTCAGGCATGAGTCTCAAGACACTTTGTCACATTATGACAAAGTCTCTCAGCCTGCTGGAAGGCTGGGGTTGCATATGGTACCTCCCCGAGCTAGCTCTTTTATTCTGACAATGCTGGGGGCCACGGATGGGTTAGTGATCTGGTAGGGCTCTTTTTTGGGTGTGGCACACAAGACCTTATTCTCAGTAGGTCTGTAGTATTCTCATCATCCTCCTGGCTCTCAGCATACTCAGGGGTATCGGGCATTTTGTCGGCACAGGTCCCGTGCTCCCAGCCTTCAGACAGGTAGTGCTAGGAAAACAAGACATTCCTGGTTATGAACTCCTCTCCACATGTTGCAGTGATTATGGTGCTGCATACCTTCACTACTATCCATGGCACCGGTTCAAACGGGAGCTTGAACTTCCCTCCCGGGCATCGGTTCCTGACTAGCCCCTGTCCCCCAATCTTAGGTGCTTGGTTCAGGCGTGTCTTTTCCTTGATGGGCAGTCATTGTTGGCACAGCATTGGCGTAGCCTCTTGGTTGTTTGTTCCTGCAGGGCGGTGGGGGTCTTGTGGTATGGAATTGTGTCACCAGGCATATGGTATATGCACTATGAGCTTGGCAGTACCTTAGTGGTGGTATTGGGCATGAGTTGGTACTCCCTCAAGAATGCGTACAAGGCACAATCTGTGTTCTTCCCCTTGGCCACAGCAATTCTCAGGATTTTGTTTAGAGTCTTCAGAAACCGCTCAGCCTCACCATTTGCCTGCGACCAGCACAGCGTGATCTTGCGGTGGCGGACACCATCTGAAGCCAGGGATTCTGCAATGTCCTGACTCAAGAACAGCAGTCCGTTATCTGTCCTGAGTTCCTGGATGAGGCCATGTGAAGCCATGATCTTCTCGACGCACGGGATGGTCTGTTCCGCCGTGATTATGTCTAGAACCTACACCACTGGATATTTGGAGAAGTCATCAATGATGACTAACATATGTCGTCCATCGGGCAGGGCTCCTAGCTCAGCGCCCACTCGGTGCCAGGGAATTGAAGGGATCCGCGCAGTTATGACAGGCGCAGGTGGTTCACTAGGGCCAACGGCCTGACAGAGCTGACAGTGTTGCACAACTCTCTCCACATGTTGGTCCAGCCCCCGGAGCCACACCTTGCAACAGAGTCTCGCCTTGGTCTTGTCAACTCCCTGGTATGCTGAGTGAGCGAGGTTGATGACTCTTTGTTGTAGTGATATGGGGACTACTAGCCTCGGATGTCGCAGCAGGCACCCCTCTGGTGATACAACTGACTCGTGCCTGACATGGTGGAGGGCTGACAGTGTTCAGCACCTCTGTTCTGTCCTTCTTGACAGGTTCTCTGTCATGATGTGCCATCTTCCAGTTGTGACACCCGATATAGCCAGTTGGAAATATTCATCAGCTTGCATGGTAGCTTTGATCTCTTCCATTGACACCAGTAGCGGCCATGAATGCTCAGACGTACCAGCCAGACGTATTCCTCCATGTCATCGGCCTCAGCTTCCCCTCCGCAGTGTCTGGCCTGACGTGCCGTGAAAGTTAGTTTTGGGCCCCTGGTCAATAGACTACGGTGAATTGACGTTCCTGCAATTGGAGAATCCACTTTTCAATCCTGGGGGGTGGTTTAGAGGCCGAACTATTGAACAGTGAAATTAAGGGTTTATGGTCAATGTGCACAGTAAAAGGCTGGACATATAAGTATAGATGAAAATGGCAGCAGCCCCAATAGACAGCTATAGCTTCCTTTTTGATGTGGGAGTATCTCTGTTCATTCTCGGTCAATGCTCGACTGGCATAGGCTACCAAGACCCAGTCTCCGTTCATGCCTCATTGTGATTGGATGGCCCCTAGTCTGGTGGGGCTGGCGTCTACTGATAGTTTAGACTCTGTGGACGGGTCGAAGTATACCAGAGTGGTGTGAGCCAACAGGGCTTGTTTGGTGGCTTGAAACGCATCTTCTTGAGTGGGCCCTCATTCCCACAGGGTGTTGGCTTTCGTCAGCTCTCGGAGAGCAACCATGAGCCATGTCAATTTTTGTATGAACCTCCTGCAGTACGTGACCATGCCCAGAAAACTGCAAATTCCGGTGACCGAGGTAGGAGCTGGAGCTGTTTGGACCATGGACCTTTTCGGTATCCGGCATTACTCCTCTGTCGGAAAAGTGATACGCGAAGAATACAGTGTCTTTTTGCAAGAAGGCACACTTCTTGCGATGCAGGGTTCATCCATGGTCATGCAGGCACTTGAAAGTGGACCGGAGTCATTCCAGATGTTTCTTTTTCACTCTGGGATGCAGGTGGAATGCGACCCTGCAGTACTTCAGGGCAACAGGTTGGATGGACTCATCAATGTGGAGGTGAATTAGTCTTCCTTTGAGGCAGCCAATGCCTTTGAACAACTGAGAGTATTCTGCCACCAGCCCATCAATACTCTTGTGATGTACACCGAACGCAAAGGACACCAAGTTGAATTTCTCTGCCATACAGCAGCTCAGCAGCATGCCGGACCCTGTCTTGATGACGTAGACTTTGGTACGGACCGTCTGAGTCTCATGGGTGATATCAGTCATGAAAACCCCTGCCAGAGCGTGTGGTGTTGAGGACCTAAAGGCAAAGAATTGAGTGGTTGTGGGATGAAGCACCGGGCAAAACTGCAAAGTCTTTAGGACGGACAGGGCCAGGATGTTAATGGACGCTCAGGTGTCAATGAGGGCCACTACTGGTTTGTGCAGTATAAACTGTCTTAGCTTTGGTCAATTTTTCCGATGGGGTGGAGCAGCAGACTTTGGCGAAGTGGTTAGGCTTGTTGCAGTTCGTGCACTGCTTTCCCTTGGCTGGAAAAGGACCTTGGTGGTTAGGATCCTCCACACATGTAGCAAACTTGTGCCTCTGTGGCCGTCTTTGGTCGAGGTTTCTTTCTGTCTGATGTTGCAATGTTTACTGCATTCACCGGCTCGGTCTTCACTTGTTGCTGCAAGGCCACCTCCATGTGTGCTGCACATACCTTCGACAACTCCTTTGATCGCCCCATGGTGAGCATGTCTGCCATGGGTATGCCAGAGACTTGCAATATATTCTCTCTCAGCTTCACCAAATATCATCCTTGGATGAATTGTGCCCTCACTTCATCGTCGGCATTGGGTAAGTTACAGGCACTTTCTAGTTCTTTGAGTCTCGCATAGAAGGTGTCAACTGATTCTTCTGGAAGCTGTTGGGCCTGTTGAAGGAGGAATCTCTTGTAATTTGGGTTTGCAAGAGGCTTGAAGTGGGCAGTTAGAGCCCATTTCAGCATCTATGGATGGTGGCCCTTCCTCTGCCACCGATTTGCTGATCTTATGGATGGCAGAGCCACCTAGATGTAGTAGCATGGGGTGGCATTGGTCATTGTCCAGGGCCACAGTGGCAAAGTAGGTTTCCAGTCTTTCAACCCACTCTTTACTTCTGCCCGCGTGTGCGGAGTGAGGTCCATCGACCACAAATGGCTCCAGTGAGGGTATGTACGACATGGTGTGTTAAGTACTAGTGTAGGCAACGTCAGGGAAAACAAGGAGGTGCACTTGCCATGCACTTTGAAAATATGTTCCATTCGGTGTGGCATCCCACAGTGGGTGGGTGGTATCGACAGATCCACCTTTTGTTGTGCCAGGTCATGATTTAGTCCATGTGGGGCCTTTGATGTGGTTGGCAGTGTGCCAGAGTCTTCTTACAGTGTCCTGCTTCCTCCTGGATGTGTAGGGTTGTGAGGATGTCTTTGTCTGTATTTTCTCCATGTGTTGTGAAGTTTCTTGTTCTTTTTTTTTCATTTAAGTTCTATTGTTCAGCTGTGGAGTTGTGTGATTTTGTCATGCATATTTTGCACCAGCGTTGGCAGGATGAATTTTGTTTTCCCCCACCTTGGCCTCTCGAGTACTTGCCGACCTCTCACCAGGGCTCCTTTCCTGTTCTGGGGTGGACGAGCATGAGCACTCCTCCTCTAGGGAGATGCGCGATGAACCACTGTGGGAGGGGCCACCATCTTTGACAAAGCTGTCTGCCAAGGATGTGTCGGCAAGAATCGGGCCATTAGAGGAGAGGACCTCCAGCCACCGCTGGCGCTCCAGAAACTCAGCACATCCTCCAGCCACTCTGGGACAGCAGCAAAGGGAGTAAGCAGGCGGGGCACAGGCAACACGTACCTCTCAGATGCAGAGGAGAGGCGAGGGCACAATCGTCAACGGGCACAGGACGGTGAGTCAGGAGTGCTGTTGGGTAGACACGGATCGCCTTCTCGTCATCGCCAGTTTGTTGTGTGCCCCATGCGGCACACTAGTCGATCATACAGGGCCATAGGCAGTAGTAATCACAGGGCACAGGAGTGGGAAACACTGACCTTTGGCGCGAAGCCTCAGGCACCTTTATTTCCTCACCCCTTGCATCAGGGGCGTACCATCCTTAGCAGCCACGGGCAGGAGGAGCACCTGGTGTCACCACGGAGGTCTCCCCTCACTGGTGAACTATCCCACAGCATAACAAATGACCTGGTGAGGGTGGGCTGGTTGATCATTTGTTTCCTTATCCTTATAATCATGATCAACATTCACTCCGGAGCTCCAACAGACCCCTGTCCTCACCACATCTATAACAGAGCCAGTGCTTCCAGCGCCCCCGAACTCTGCAAGGCGCTAAACTGCTCCATCACAACAGCCACCTTAACTGAAGATTGGAAACACGCAAAAGTCCAGCCCCTTCTGAAGAAACCCGCAGCTGACCCATCAGAGCTCAAGAACTTCTGATCCATCTCGCTGCTACTCTACCCAGCCAAAGTCCTGGAAAAAGCCATAAACTTGCAGCAGCGGCAATTCCTTGAGGACAACAACTCTCTGGATACCTCTCAGTCTGGATTCCGCAGAAACCATAGCACTGAGACAGCTTTTCTTGCAGTGACTGATGAGATCCACACACACTGCTTGACCACCGACACACTGCAGCACTCATACTCCTCGACCTCTCAGCAGCCTTCAACACGTTTCCCACAGCACCTCCACCTCCAGACTCCACGACGCAGGAATCTGTGGAAAAGCCTTGCAATGGATCCACTCCTTCCTCACAGGAAAAACACAGAAAGTTAGGCTCTCATCCTTCATATCCAAACCAACAGAAGTCAGCTGCAGAGTCCCTCAGGGATCCTCCCTGAGTCCAAAGCTCTTCAAAATATACATGGTCCTGCCGGCAGCCATCATCATCGACCACGAAATGAACATTGTGTCATATGCTAATGACACACAACTCATCATATCCCTCACTGAAGACCTGAACAAAGATAAGAGGAACTTTCACGCCGGGATGAAAGCCGTTGCCACCTGGGTGAGGGAGAGCTGTCTCAAGCTTAACTCGGACAAGACCGAGCTCATCATCTTCAGAAACTCCACCTCAGCCTGAGACGATTCCTGGTGGCCCACATCACTTAGCGCACCACCTACTCCGACTGACCAAGCCCGAAACCTAGGAATCATCCTCGACTCCCAATCTATGATCTGACAGGTAAACGCAGTCACCTCTTCCTGCTGGCACACCCTCCGCCAACTCTGCAAAATGTTCGAATGGATCCTGGTCGACTACTGCAAAATAATCACCCACACCATAGTCAATAGCAAGCTCGACTATGGCAACGCACTCTACGCCAGCACCACAACAGAGAACATCATGAAACTACAACTCATCCAAATGCCACCGAAAAACTCATCCTGAACCTCCCCTGCCAAGAACACATCTCCCAGTAGAGAAGCGAATCAACTTCAAACTACTCACTCACACCTACAAGGCCCTGCACAACATCAGACCGGCATACCTGAACCATTGCATCTCCTTCTATAAACTCAGGTAAAGTCATCTCTCACCATCTTTAGGAAGAACCTCAAAACATGGCTCTTTGAATGAGGCCCAGACCCACCACAAGCACCTTGAGACCTTCCCCGGGTGAGTAGCTGTGCTTTACAAAAACTAATTGGTTGATTGATTGACCTGTATTCCTAAAATCTGGAAGTGTCTCAAAGTGAATTCCCTCAGCCGTCTCCTCCACCCCCATCCCTGGTAGTGTGAGATGCAATAGGAACACAGAAGTAAACTTGCATGAATGGCAAATATCAGCAGCCACAAATGTCACCCACCCATGGAACTCAGTCATGGGACTTTGTTTCAAGTAAGGAGGACAGACCTGGTGTGCGTTTATAGTGCTGTACGAAGTAAAAACCTCAAGACACCCATGAACCCAGACAGAAAAGTTTGAAAACTCACAGTTTGCAGCTATAAAATCAGGCACACTGTGCTGGTCATTTTCCAGTATATTATACTTACAAGTCATTTAAATCTAGCTTTTTGCTGAACTGCATGAAGGTTCCAGAGAACCATTAAAAAAGAAAAGTTAAATATAAGGAAAAAGGGACTATATTAAAATCATAGCAGATTTCAGTGTGCAGCAGGAACAGACAGACTTCACTGCTGAGTATGGACATAACCCCTTTTCGAATATGCCCATTTGACTCTCTGACGTTCAGAAAGTAAACTTACATATTTGCAATCGGAGTAATTTCTAAACACCGTTGAGCTTTCGTGCAGATGCCCCGCAACCCCGGGAGTCTCCTCCAGAGACACTCACATTACTGATGATTATTATAGTAATTGTATAACACGCGACCCACAGGAGGCGTCCTGGCATGAAGCCGCAAAGCCGCGCTGCACCCTCGTGGAGGGGCAATGACAGCCTTGCTTTAGGTGGGGTCTGAGGCTACATTTTGTGTGAGACTGCACCTCTCTTGAAAACACTCTAGCACACTCTGTGTTCCCTCTCACAGGGTGCCCAGGGCCCTCTGTGAATGTATGTTGTGCCATCGACGGAATGGCAAAGAAGCACACTCCACCAGGCCTTTTTTGCCCTTGCAATGTCATCCGTAATATGGGGGAGTTGTGAATCACAACCCATTTCAAAGAAGAAACACGTGCTTCAGTAATATGTAGGCAGTAACTTCACGCAATTTAATGAGGGGTATGGAAGTGACCACACAAACATCTGCAGAACCTTCTAAAACATCTACATTGGAAACAAAAGAACTAAAAAAGGCACGAAATACGAGCTGCCCTCTTAGTGCCTACTGGTAACATAGACCCTGAAGGAAAGCTTTATAACCTATGAGACACATTCTCATATTATGCTATTGCGTATCACACAAATGGGATATCAATTAGTGAGCAATACATGAATGCTTCATTGCAAAACTCATTTGACTTCGGTTGCTATACTTAGGCTATCACAGCAGCATTGCCTTACAAGATATTATTTTTACTGCCCAGTCAAAGCCTCGACACTTAGCCAAAAAACAAGCCTTGCTGTCCTTTCCCACTTTATTGGACAGCTCTCTTAAGGGCGGAGGGTTTATTTGCAGGAATCATGCAGAGGGTTTGTACAGGCCTTTGCCAGAGTCAACGTGTTAGCTTTGGCAACTTTTATGAGGGTGGATTTAGCATTGGCTAGCACACAGTAAAGTCAGTGACCAGAACCAGTTAACTAGGCCAAGAGCCTATAGCTAGTGTTTTGCGTGGGTTGGCTCTGGGTGCTCACTGGAAAATGTCAATGATAACAAAGCACAGACAAACTATTTAGTGAGGCAACAAAACTGATGTGAGTTCCAATCTGACATAATGTTCTACTACACATTTTTTGAAGTGGGCTCTCACATTCTCTTGACCCAGTTATAAGTATTTCTGTGGGACTGTCGAGAGGAAAATATAATGGTCCTTACTAATGGCAGAACATGTCTCTTCTTATTTCAGTTTTTTAGCTTTTGAATCGTTAGATTTTGACCTGAACAGGTATCAGCACCTGTATGCTGTTTCTAAAATGGTAGATGGACACTAGTGCATCCCAACTACCAGTGGTGGCTGGTGGAATATAAAAGTGGTGGGTCGTAAAATGAATTAACAAATTTTGGCACCGAGTGAGCAAAGTGAGCGAGCCCAACGTTTTCAAGGGTCCTCAAGGGAGATGCTCCCCTTGAGAACATTTTAAAAATGAGTGTATATAGGTGCAATTTTCAGCACTATATCTGTGTTAAAGACATAACATAGGGTCATAAACGTCCACAATTAGACACACTTGCAATTGTTTTACTCTGTTTTTACAGAACAGTGCTGGGGCAACCACTGAAGTTACAAGCCAGGCTGAAGACTGAGGCCTGGCTCTGGCTTAGCTGAAGTCCTCTTGGACCTTCAAGTCCAGAAGTAGCTGAGACTTTGTGTGGCTTCTGTCTGCCACCAATGATGTAACATACTGTGCAAAGAATGAAAGACAATTATTAATCTGTGATGTAAAACAGGAAAACGAGATAGTTATCTGGTGGCTAACCTGCAGGGCTTGCTTTAGGAAGGTGTGACCAGTGTCACCACACCAGGCACCTAGCTTGTGAGGCAATGTGTCTAAAAATATCTTATGGGTCTAAAAGCTGCTGCTGCAGAGTTCCTGCACTGATATCCCCATCTCAGCATCATCAAGCCCATCTTGTTGGAACATTGTTAGAACATCTTTAGGCTTCTGAGACATTTGCGATTATTATCACAATGCGGGCGCCAGCAGCTGTTCTTTAGGTGAATATACTTAATATGCTCCTTTGACAAGATAAATTCCCTTCCTGACAGGTTGATACTGGGCAGTTTCATCCTCAGATGGGCACACTTTACAGCAAAAGTCTGGGTGTCAGACACAGTGCCAAATTGTTTCTCCCACACTCTAATCCTGCTGAAAGGTTGAAATTACATGGAACAGTGTGAACCCGCCCAAAAAATAATCATTTTGGACCTTTTTTAAACTATAACTTATGACAAAAGTAAATATATTGTTATGAGTCGCCTGTGCCAATTTATTATCACATGCGCCAAAAAGTAAATCCTGAGCGAAGCCCTGTTCTTTGAAACAGTCACAGCACCGAAATAGGCGCTCATTTCTCACAGTGAGCAAAGCAATGCGTGCACCAGATGCTAAAGGTCATGGTTCGCCGAAATGTTTTCTGGATTAATTGTGAAGTGTTATGTTGATCAGGGCATTGCTTATGTTCGTTATTGATTATTGATTTGATTAAATTGACTAATCTCGGGTGAAGAGAGCCCCACTTGGTCAAAAGATTCATCGACCCAAGAGCGTCCAAATACAGGTAATTTATTAGGACGGAACGCTCTATCAGTAGATGGTAGCAGAGGATGGTTTCGCCCTTTGGGACCCCACTCGAGAGGTAACGGTTTCGCCCTTTGGGACCCCACTCGAGAGGTATATGGTGTTGAATTGAAGGTTTTGCCCTTTGGGACCCCACTCGAGAGGTATATGGTGTTGAATTAGATTTTTCTTGGGTAAAACAGATTGAGAGAATGATGATGCCCTAAGTCCCCCGCGACTTTCCCGGGATCTCGGAGCTTGCGAATGGAGAGAATGGAGGTGTGAAATCGGCGTTGGCGGTACTAGTGACGGTATGAGTGAAGTCAGGGTTTTGCGCTTGCACAGCTTATTGCCGCAGATTGTTTGAAAAGGTTGCGAGGATTTTAGAGAATAGCGGAGGTGCGACTCCGAGTGTGAGAGTAGGGAAGTCGTCGAACTTCATGTGCATGTGGCGCTTTGTGCAGAAAAAGGTCCACGTGGTTGTTGTTGTTGAGACCTGCGAGGTCAAGAGACTCCGGAGTATGTTGAAAAGCGTATGAGACACTTGTTTTATGTTGTGGTCTGGTCGGTTTAATAGGTTGACCGGGCGTGGTCAACGAGTCGGTACGTGTGTTAAGGGAGTGGAAGAAAACTTCGACTTCGGGCTTTGACAAATTCTAAGTGCACTAGAATAGATCACTGACAAGTTGAGAGCAGAGTCTGCGGGTCAGAATTTGCTTGCGAAAGTGGGGACCGAGAAAGATGGAATAACTGCCGAGGCTAGTGAAAAATCCCTAAGGTCCTGAAGCGATTGTGTTACCCTTCCTGTAGTAAACCGACAGATCTGTTTTATTATTATTTGGTTGCTCGCGATACATGCCAGAAGTTGTTACGAGAGGAGCTGAGTGAAGGAGGACAAGCCGCGAGGCTTTGTCAGCCGCAGTGTGTGTGAGTGTGACGTCACTAGGAGCCGCGCTGGGATAGGTTGGTTGCAGAGAAGGGTCGCGCACGGATTGGACGCAGTCCGTGGGGCTCGATTGGAAGGGGAAAGGCAAGCGAAGAGTATTCCGGGAATTAAAGTCACTTATTGATTACAAACTTTGTGAAATAAAAGACGAGAAAATGAAATTTTTTCAAGCATTAAAGAGTGCGATGAAGGGGGAGTCTTACATTAAAGCGAGCGTAGGAGAGGAGACGCCACCCGAAGGTACACCAGCTTACATTGTAATGGAGGAAAGGGGGGTAGCTCCGTGCCTTTGGCTAAAGCAATGGCACAAGCTGACAGAGAGACATGGGAGCATAGCGTTCCCGATCCATGGGAGATTCAATATAAGGATCCTAGAGAATTTGAGATTCGCGATGTACGACATGAAGGTACCTCCAAGGCCAGCACAGTTTGAGGCTCTAGCGATTTGGGAACTAATGGCTAGACAGCAACAGCAAAAGAAGTTCGAGACCAGGATAAGAAAGGTAGAAAAGACACTAGCGGACGCTAGGTGGGATAATGCACAGAAGGTGTGGAGGTCAGATATATTGCAGGGGATAAAATTGTTTCCCGCAATTGCTAAGGAAGAAGAGGCGACAGGCAAGAAAGCTACCTGTAAGACAAACAGGAGGTGTTCCAAAGATAGAGAGGACGAGGAAAAGTTAAGGAGAGAAGACGAGTCAGAGGATGAGGAGTTCATCATGCAATTGCTGAACGACCGTCCACCACCTTATGCAGAGAGTGAACAAGGTCCAAGTACCAGCTCTGCCCCTCCGGCACCGGTACAGAATAATGAAACTCCGAGTTCAGAAACGCCATCGGGATCTAAGGACCCGAGTTTACTGTTCACCCCGCAGATACCGCAGGTTAGGAGAATATATCCAGATGTGCCTATATTGAAAACAGCAGAAAATTATCAGCCGCAGGTCCCAAGGTACTACAGCAGTGACAACAGTACGGGAATGATTCTAGATCCAACCGTAATGGGAGTACAGAATGGTCGCAACCCAACATTGGCACAAGCTGAATCAACCCAGTTTTTGATGCCTCAAAAGCAGATACAGGGGGGAACCGCACATGCTCAGATGACGGGGAGTCAGACGGGCATGCCGGCAATGATGACCCATAGTGTGGGAATGAACATACCTCAGAACCTGGGGAATGGACAGAACCCAGATGCGATATCCCTACCCATTACTGTAGGTCCACCGGTACCTTTGTACATTCAGCCTAACTCAGGTATGAGCGGTCAAGGATCAATGGTGCAGAATGGGACGGAAAGGAGGTGCATAGAAAACACTCCAGAGACAACTCCGATAGCGGCTCTGCCAACTGGATCTGGGTCCTTGGTGGAGTTTAGTCCCATATGTGCTCAGTCAACAGTGGTGAGGTCGAGTCCCCCACTGATGATACCGCTAGCATCGAACACTGAAAAGTTGCCGCAACCATCAATGGCAGTCGATGTGAATGCTACACTGATGGGGTTGAATGCGCAACAGCTGACGCAGTGGTTCAACAGTCTGAATTCCACACAAAGCTCAGCCAGTGGGAAGGGAGAGGACTATCTGAATAGGGTCAGGTTGAACATGGAAGCAGAAGAATTGGTGGAAGGGACTATGGGTTTGAATAGGTTAGAGTCCTACTCGGAAGAAGAACTGAGGTATCTATGTCCCAGGATTACGAGAGAAGTGAACAAGGTACATAGAAGGTTGCAAGAAATAGCTGACAAAAATGGGGTTGAGATAGACAAGACAAAACACTTGAGCAGGAGCTATAGATTGGATTTCGGGACCACAGACTTTGAACACATGAGGTCAGCAGGCATGAAAACGCACCTTAGAGAATTGCTGCAGAGTGCACAAGTGTGGAGGTGCTTAGACAAATGGGAAAGTAGATGGGCAAAGAAAAAGGAAAAGAAGAAAGATAGTGTCCCAGAGCATAAGGAGAAAAGACCACAGAGTAGTGATGCAATAACCATGTTACCAATGAGGGAGACAGCAGGGGGGAAATTAATACATGTACCGTGGCACAGAAGCAACATTCAGTCTTTTACGGATGATTTTCCCAAACTGAGAGAGAAACCGATTGAATGGTATCAACAGACTGATAGGTTTGTGAAGCTTGCAAAATGTCTTTGGGAAGACCTGAACACCCTCTTTGAGATTGTGGTTCCGGCAGATTTGTGGGAAGACTGCAAAAGGGCTGTAGGTTGGCCGACAAGTGAACCAGAGAGAGACAGGGATACGGGTGCACCATCACCTATGGTAATGAGCTTGTACTATAAGGTGATTGAGCATTTGAAGACGAAGGTTGCCGCGAAAAATGTGGATTGGCAGAAGATTGATCGAACTGCCCAAGAGGCTAAAGAGTCGATTCATGGTTACTATGAGAGGTTGTTGAAGGCGTTCAAGAACTACAGTGGCACGGAAACAATAGAGGCGAAGGACATGCTTCATTTTGTGTTTAGATTTGTGGAAGGGCTGAGACCAGAGATAAGTCAGATGATAAAGACGCATTTGATTTGTTGGCAGTCGAAACCGATTGATGAGGTGTTGAATTATGCGAAATACTGTAACGACGAAATTGAAGTGAAACAGAAAAGGTTGAAAGAGAAAGTGATGGTGATGCAACTTAAAGCAGCTCAGACAGGTTTGCAAGGGTTGCAAGGGTTCCAACAGCAGATGCCGCAGCCGCAGCCGCAGCCGCAGCCGCAGGGAAACATGGTGTTTCAGCCACAGGCGAGAGGCAGAGGCAGAGGAGGCTTTGGGAGTAATGGTCCGGATTTGAACACTGTTGCGATTCCGAATGGTGTGCAGGCAATGAAAAGGGTGATGCCGTGTCACGTGTGCGGAATTGTCGGGCATTGGAAACGCGAGTGCCCGATGGTGGTGCAGGAAGGTGCAGGTGTTGGTCAGCAAAACAATGATGTCAATGCATTCCAGACAATGAGGGGACCGAAAATGAGAGGTCCAAACCCAAATTTTCAGACCATAAATCAGCTGCAGGGATTACAGCCCATGCAGCCGCAGCAGATGCAGATGCCCCGTATGCAGATGACGCAAATGCAGCCAGTGCAACAGCAGTTTCCCATGGTACCTAATCAGCAAATGCAAATACCTTTGGCACCAGTGAGTCAGCAGCAAGTGATGGTTCCTCCACAGGTCTCGGGTCAGGTGATGAATACAAATGGCACAGTACAACAGTTTAGTTTAGTTTAAGAATTTATAAAGCGCGTAGTGACCCGAAGGCATCCCAGCGCTAACCTAACCTGACCGGTGCTGTCACTAGGAGAGTTGAGAGCGCTACCTACAGAAAAGAATAGTCTTGAGTTTTTTCCTAAAAAGTAGTTCTGAATGTTCCTGACGTAGATCGGAAGGAAGATCATTCCAAAGACGGGCGGCCTTGGTAAGGAAGGAGTTGGCCCCCCAAGCTCTCTTAGACCTCAAGATGGTCACAAGACGAGAGGAGGAGGACCTCAGACTTCGAGAAGGAACATAAAGACATAGCCGCTTTCTAAAGAACATTGGGCCCTTATGTTGAAGAGCTCTATGAACAATGCATAGGGCCTTAAAATAGGTACGTTGCTTGAAGGGGAGCCAATGAAGCGAGGAAAGAGCAGGTTTAGCGGATACATGTCTGGGAAGATTGACAAGAAGCCGGGCGGCTGCGTTCTGGACTGTTTGTAGCCTTTTTATAACATAAGCCGGGGCGCTGAGAAAAAGTGAGTTCCCATAATCCAACCGGGAGAGGATAAGAGTTTGAACGAGGATTCTTCTGGCCATAGGGGGAAGAAGAATCGAGATTTTCCTAAGAACTCTTAAGATGCCAAAGCATATAGAGGAGACTCTTTTTGCTTGATAATCCATGGTCAGACGAGAATCCACCCAGAAACCAAGGCTTTTTACCTGGTCCTTAGGGGGAGGAACATTATTGAAAGCCTCAGAGTACAGCGGAAGCGAAAGAGCTGGGGGGGAATTGCCTAGTACGATGACTTCTGACTTTCTGTCATTGAATTTGAGCTTAGACTGGACCATCCAAGCTCCAATGTCTTTCATACAGCACGAGAGGTTAGCTGCCGACGAGTCCCCGGAGCTGGATAGGGACACCACAAGTTGAGTATCGTCGGCGTAGGTGACCAAAGACAAATTGTAGGGAGCGATCACCTTAGCCAGCGGGGATAAATAGACATTAAAAAGAGTTGGGCTCAAAGAAGAGCCCTGGGGAACTCCACAAGTCAAAGGAAAAATGTCAGAGAAGTAGGCTCGATCCAGGACTTGAAAAGATCTGTCTTTGACAAAAGCGGACAGCCAGGACAATGCCAGGCCTCCTATCCCCAATTCTGAGAGCCTGCGGCAGAGAAGGTTGTGGTCCACTGTATCAAAAGCAGCGCTGAGATCAAGCAGAATCATGGCCACATGGGACCCTTGGTCCAAGTTCCCATTACACAGTGAGAATGGAATAAACAATGTATGGGAGAGTGAAAGTTCAGATGAGGAGGGAAATTGTGTGCTTGCAGCATCCTTGGAAGTTGATCAAAAGGGTCCATATGTGGAGGGAAGAGTTATGGGTCATCGTGTTTCATTCTTGGTTGACACAGGAGCCACACGTTCAACTGTTAGGAGCATTGAAGTACCAAATTTGCCACTCTCAGGGAGAACAGTTCAAGTAGTGGGAGTAGCAAACAGGCACCTGACGAACCCAATCACAGATCCAGTACAAGTCAGAATTGGTAACTATCAAGGGTCACATAATTTTGTGGTATGTGACTCAAGCCCGATAGCACTGTTAGGGAGAGACCTATTGTGCAAATTGGGATGTTCAATTATGTGTTCGAACGATGGAATTAGAATTCAGACGAGCAGTGA
This sequence comes from Pleurodeles waltl, assembly GCF_031143425.1. NCBI lineage: Eukaryota > Metazoa > Chordata > Amphibia > Caudata > Salamandridae > Pleurodeles > Pleurodeles waltl. Next base: position 616,503,555 of record NC_090436.1, read on the forward strand.
TGGGGAAGAAGAGGACAGTGTAGAAGGGGATGAGATGGAAACTGTCGATGAAGAATATCCTCTGATTAACCTTTTTCCGATGATAACTGAAGAAGATATTCCAGCTGAATTACGGGAAACAGTCGGAAAGGAAGTGTGGGATATGACAGGAAAAGAGGTGGGATTGGTGAAAGGAGTGGAACCAGTGAAAGTGACCGTAAAACCCAATGTAACCTTTCCCCAGACCCCACAATACCACATGGCACAAGACACCCTCATAAAAGTCGCCCAACTCATTGACGAGTTTGTAAAACAAGGAGTATTGAAAGAAGTGTTAATCAGTCCATGTAATTCATCAATCATGGGACTAATAAAGCCGAGTGGAAAGGTCCGAATTGTGCAGGACTTGAGGAAAATAAATGACATCATAATTAAATGCTGCCCTGTAGTACCGAATCCAGCTGTGATAATGTTTCAAGTCCCTTGCGATGCCGAGTGGTTCTCAGTCATCGACTTGTCACAAGCATTCTTTTCGGTGCCTCTTCATGAGGACAGCCAATTTCTCTTTTGTTTCAAATTCTTGGACAGAGTTTACAGTTGGTGTCGAATTCCTCAAGGGTTTTCTGAGTCAAGGTCAATTTTCAATCAGATTCTAAAGAAAGACCTGGAAGCGTTAGAATTGCCATTCGAGTCAACCCTAGTACAGTACATTGATGACTTACTGATTGCATCTAAGACAGAAAGTGACTGCACAGCCGACACCATTGCCCTATTGAACCATTTGGGAAGGAATGGACACAAGGTGTCTCCTTCAAAGTTGCAGTTCTGTCAGAAGAAAGTGAAATATTTGGGTCATCAAATAGAGAAAGGGTCACGGAGAATAATGAAGGAAAGAATAACAAGTGTACTTCAAATGAGTCCACCAAAGACGAGGAGGGAGGTGAGGAAGTTTTTGGGGATGGTGAGCTACTGTCGCCAGTGGATTCCCAACTTCTCAACTCTAGCAAAGCCTTTACTGAAACTGACCCAGAAGGATGCCTTGGATGAAATTGAGCTGAAAGGAGATGAGATGGATGCTTTTATTGAATTGAAAGAATGCATGTGCAGGGCTCCAGCTTTAGGTATGCCTGATTACACAAAGCCTTTCACATTGTTTTGTCATGAACGTGATGCATGTTCTTTGTCTGTCTTGACCCAAGCCCATGGTGGCATAAACAGACCAGTAGCGTATTTTTCAGCTACTTTGGATCCGGTCGCAGCAGCACTGCCAGGGTGTTTGCGCGCCGTAGCAGCAGTTGGTATCAGCCTCACTCAGAGTGAAGGAATAGTGATGGGACACTCATTAACAGTCATGGTCCCTCACTCAGTTGAGATACTTTTGACCCGCTCCCAAACGCAACACATGACTGGAGCAAGACTCACAAGGTATGAAACAATAATTCTGGGCTCACCGAATGTGCAGCTGAAAAGGTGCACTACGTTGAATCCAGCAACCTTGCTTCCCAGTGAAAATGCTGAAATTGAGAACGCTGAAGACGTCGAGCACGACTGCCTTCAGGTGACTGAATTTTGCACAAAACCCCGACCTGATATTAGGGATACTAAGCTTGATGAAAATGACCATATTATTTTTGTTGATGGTTCATGTCTAAGAGATGGGTTGGGAATTTTGAAAGCAGGATATGCTGTATGTACTGTAACAGGTGTCTTGGAAGCATCCTGGCTTCAAGGAGTCTATTCCGCACAAGTAGCAGAGCTTGTAGCCCTTACAAGAGCATGCCAACTGTCTACATTGATGAAGGTTACCATTTACACTGACAGTCAGTACGGGTTTGGAATTGTGCACGACTTTGGGCAACTATGGTCACAGAGAGGTTTCCTGACCTCTTCAGGGTCCCCAGTGAAAAACGGGGAGAGAATAAGGGAATTGTTACACGCCATTCAGATGCCAGCCGAAATTGCAGTGGTAAAGTGTAGTGCTCATACAAAAGGACAGGACTATGTTTCCCTGGGAAATGCATATGCGGATCAAGTCGCAAGATTTTGTGCCTTGAACTGTATATTGCTCAGGGATGAATGGAATTTGATAAGTGAACCAGAACTCGAACCAGCTGAAGCATTTGCCTTGAAGGTCGTGGATACAATGGATGAACTAAAAGCATTACAGAATAGCGTCAGGGAGGATGAAAGAGTTTCCTGGATTAAGTCACAATGTACAAGGAGACCAGATGAGTTATGGTTTCAAATGAAGGAAAATTTGTTTTACCAAATAGTCTCTTATCGCAGCTAGCGCGGTTCTATCATGGGCAGGCTCACCTAGGGAGAGATGCCATGATAAGATTGTTCAAAACTGATTGGTTTAACCCCAGATTCCGTCAAGTTGCAGAAGCAGTTTGCCATCGTTGTGTCATTTGTCAGCAGATGAACCCAGGAAAGGGAACGGTTGTGAACGTGAGCCACATTGGCAGGGCGGGTGGCCCGTTCAGCAGAATGCAGATGGACTTTATTGAGATGCCTGTGCATGGAGGTCTGAAGTATGTGTTGGTGATTGTGTGCATTTTTAGTCACTGGATTGAAGCATACCCTACACGTAGAAATGACAGCCTTACAGTTGCAAAACTATTGTTGAGGGAGTTGATACCACGTTTCGGATTCCCGATCTCTTTAGAATCAGATAGAGGAAGTCACTTCAATAACGAGGTGATAAAGTTACTTTGCGCAGCGCTGAACATTGAGCAAAAACTGCATTGTAGCTATCGCCCTGAAGCCTCAGGACTGGTGGAAAAAATGAATGGTACACTGAAATCAAGAATGGCGAAAATATGTGCATCGACAAATTTGAAATGGCCTGACGCATTGCCTTTGGTGTTAATGTCAATGAGAAACACCCCTGACAGAAAGACTGGATTGTCCCCGCACGAAATTCTCATGGGCAGGGCCATGAGACTTCCTGCAGTTCCTGCAAACACGCTTTTGAATATTACAGATGATATGGTGTTAGACTACTGCAAAGGTCTGGCTGACGTGGTTCGCTCTTTCTCTCACCAGGTGGAAGCAACCACCTTGTCACCGATCCAAGGTCCAGGACACACACTGAAAGTAGGTGACTGGGTCGTGATAAAGAAACACGTGAGGAAGTCGTGTCTGGAACCCCGTTGGAAAGGCCCTTTCCAAGTGATCCTGACGACCACTACCGCTGTGAAGTGTGCGGGAGTTCCCAACTGGATCCACGCCAGTCATACAAAGAAAGTGTTGTGTCCCACAGATGAGGAAGTTGAAGCGCTGAAACTGCCAGTACCTGATAACAAAGTGCCGAGCGCTGAGACAGAGCAAAACAGAACTAGAAGTGAACAGGCAGAAATAGAGGAGAGAGAAATATTCTCTGAGGACGAAACAACCGATTCACTTGGGGAAGACCAAGGAGAAACCTCAGACAGCGACGAAGCAGCTGAAAGTGACAAAGAGCCTGAAGAAAGTAACGGTGACAAAGGGCTCGAAAAAGGTGAAGAAGCAGGAGAGCCTGATCAGAGGAGGGCTTTCCCAGAAGCAGACGGTACAGAAAAAGAAAAGGAAAACCTGATTGACTCCCCAGAAGGAGGGGACAAGGCAGAACAGAACGAAACTGTTCAAACTTCCTCAGAAGAGATCGCAGGTCCATCAAGTGGACACAGTGCAAAGAGAAGACCAAGTATATCACCAGTAAAACTAAGAACTAGAGAAACGTTGGACGACAGTGAAGGGCCAAGAGTGAAAGAGAAAAGAAAGGAAGTGTCTGTCGTGGTACCAACATCAAGTGAAGAAAAAGACTTGGCCAAAGAGGAAAGTACCAGTGAGGCAGAATCAAAGAGAGATGCAAAATTGAAAAGGAAAAGGATACCAAATAGGAGATATTCCGGTCCAGAATGGGCATATGTAGTCAATGACGATTGGACCGACGAATTTGTATCTCTTAGCCTCGAGAACGAAGAAGAAGAGATACCAATAGAAAAGAAAAGTTTTATGGACACTATTGACTGAAAAACTGATAAATGACATTGCTTGCTATAATCTAACATGATACAACCAGCTGAGACATTGCTAAACCGGATGAGACATTTGCTAACTTGATAAGACTTTGATAACCTGATTGACTCTTAAACCCGATTTGAGACAACGTTGCTAACTGATAAAAGACTGAGTTATTGCTGAATTGAGACAAATGCTGCTAACCGATAAGTGACTGGGCTCCTGAAGAAAACTGTGTGAACATTGCGCTCGTTCAGCTTTGTAACTAATTGCTAAATCGTTTCTTTATAAGTGCTTCTAGCTCTCTGATTCTATACAGATCATGACTAAGTACGCTACACAAAACAGTAGAGTGAAATATTGTAAAAATGCGTGTATAGGCTTGATAACTGCATGTGTACTAATAATAATGGCAATAGTGCTTGCAACGCGTGGTAAGGGTGAGAATGAGAAAATTGATGCTTCTACTTCTGCTCCTGTTACTGTCACTGAACTAACCGCATTGAAAAGACTAGAATTAGATGAGAGACACTTGCATGATAAGAAGGAACTTTCGTATAATGTTTTCTATCGCCTACTAACAGAATATGTTGAGACTATGGATGCGAAAGATTGTTATGTGTGTACACAGATACCGACATCGGTAACGGAAGGGGTGACTTATCACCACATGCCTCTTACATATGGGATTACATGTAGTTTAGTAACTTCTAGATTTTATGGTCAAACTAACATACAGTATTTTTATTCAAATTATGATGTTACCTTTGCATATGTTCCTATAATAACGCAACTAAGCCAGATTGCTAAAGATTGGGATGCTAAAATAATGAGGGAATTTTTCGAGCCAATGCAACCTTTTGAAACAGCTCAAGCTCATAGGGAAAACCTTACCTGCTCACTCTCTGCAGTAGAAATAAGCTTTTTAGATCGCACAAATGATAGAAGGGCACAAATGAATGCGAAATTAGAAAAGGAGCTAAGTAAGAGGACTTCAGTAGATAATTATGCTTTTGCCGCAATAAAAACACAAGGAAAAATAGCTTTAGACGCTTGGCATGTAGGGAAATTTTGTATATATCGTGGTGAATCTTATTATGATAACATTTTCGTGGGAGCGAGTGAATGTAAACATACGTTTATCTTTAAGGCCAAATGGACATTCATGCTGAACGGACTTGACCCTGTCATACCTGGTGTATATTACATTTGTGGGCATAATGCCTATTATCGTCTTCCAAAGGGATGGTGGGGGAGATGTTATTTGGGTATAGTGTTCCCAAAGGTTTATCAACTGGATGACCTATCGGTGATTCCAAAGACGCCTGGATCTCATCGTATCCAGAAAAGAGAGACCGCAGCTGCTGTGGTAGGAGATATATTTGGAGCCATGATTCCTTCATTGGGAGTTGTGTTGAATTCCATCAAAATAAGAAAGTTGTCTACTATAGTGGATAACATGTTGACAAAGTTTTCAGGTGCTATAATCCTGATGGATGCTGAACTTGCAGCAGAAAGAGCTATGACTCTTCAAAACAGGCTTGCCCTAGACATTCTTTTAGCAAAGGATGGCGGCGTTTGCAAAATGCTTGGTGCGTGTCACTGTTGCACGTATATACCAGACAACAGTGTGAAGATTAAAACAATGCTTGCAAATCTAACAAAAGAGAGTGCAGACTTGAAGGAATTGAAAGAACCAGGAGTTTGGGAGAAGGTTGGAAAGGGAGTTGCTTCAGTGGGAAATTGGCTTGGTGGCATTTGGAATGGAATATTACTAAAAATAATACAGGGAATACTAATAGTACTAATTTGCATCTTTGGGATTTGGGGAAAAAGAGGGGAATACTAATGATCATGGCAAGAATTAAGAGAAGGAAGGAAGAGAAAATGATGAAAAGAATGGCAGAAGAATACAAGGCAAAACAAGGGGAACTAAAAGGCAAAGAGAACTGACAGAATTTTAATGGAATAAAATTTGTGGGAATAGTTTTGTGTGATGACAAATAGTCATCAGAGGAGGGATTGATGACGCAGAAATGAAGGTTTTACATTTATTAGCGCATAAAACGTAGTGCTGCAATAATCAAGTGTGACTTTAACCGAACTAATAAAGATTGTACGGGGACAAATGTGCCCTCAGAGTAGTTCGCCAACATTTATAAGCGTGCTTTATATGACGTGATGTATTAGAATTGTACTAATCTGACATAACCGTAAACGTGTGCCATGATTTGCTTGTTTGAAATGTTTTAACTTAGCATAACTTTAGTGGAGGCTTCGGCCTAGTTGCCTTGTCTCACGGTTTAGATGCTCGTGTTTTTCTAATGTGCTAATAAAACGTGTATTCTTGCTTGAAGCTGTACTTTTCCAGTGAGATCGGTTCACATGCTTATCTTTAAGGTTTCGTGCCAGCCTGGCATCTTCTTCTTTGCTCCAAGGTCAATCTGCAGGTGCAGACAATGGACGCTCTGAAAGTGAGTTAATTGGTAAAATATGTTGCAACTTACGTTCCCGACTCCAAGGATAATGTATGCCTAGGTAGAAGCTTGTAAATTGTTGTTTTTGATTGGACAATTTGATGCCAACCTATGAACCCTCCAATGGAAGACCCTACTGGATTTGAACTGTTGTTTATAAAAACCTGGTGCACAAGAAGAAAGCGGCCATTACCCACTGCACCCATTGAGGACATTATTGCCCATTGTAGCCATTATGGCCCATCTTGCCGACCTCGTCATTTTGCCATCTTCTACGATGCCAATTGATGTTCGACGCCATTTTGAATGAGACTTTGATGCTTTCTCTAATCGAGAGAAAGAGACTTTAAGTAATTCTCACCCTAGAGACTTTAACTTTGATTTGCCCCTTTGCATAAAGTAGTAGTTTTGTCCTTTTATCTTGCCGCTGTGAGGCAATTGCCCCGTCCACCCTGCCCCCTTTGCCCCCGTCCCATGCTGATCGAAACCGGTACCTGTGAGACGAAGACTTCCTTGAATGCTGATTGAATTTGGTAAATATGAAAGGAAAATGTACAATTGCATTGTGTTTCTTTTTAGGTAACCAACTGCTGATTTTTGATAAGAGCCCTAGTTAGGAGTTTTCCAAATCAATGTTGCTAAATTGTTTTTTGCATGAAGTCCCACATGCAGATGCTAATTTGAGGTTAGATGAAGATTCATTTGTTGCACGATGCAATTTGAGACCTTGTTATGCTGACTAATGTATGCAATTAGCCCATTACAGATTATAGTTTTAGTGGTTTGCGTTGCTATTATCGAATGCATTGTTATTCAAATGCTGCATAGATTGCATCTTTTTCGCCGTTATGGACAGCTATTAATGTTCATTTACATATATCATTTGGTGTTGAGACACATTTATATCGTGCTAGCTTTGTTAATATAGGGAAATAAATTCATTAACTTTGAATGAACTGGTGTGGTTATTCATGGCCGAAAGGTCATGGTTCGCCGAAATGTTTTCTGGATTAATTGTGAAGTGTTATGTTGATCAGGGCATTGCTTATGTTCGTTATTGATTATTGATTTGATTAAATTGACTAATCTCGGGTGAAGAGAGCCCCACTTGGTCAAAAGATTCATCGACCCAAGAGCGTCCAAATACAGGTAATTTATTAGGACAGAAGGCTCTATCACTTGTGAGGCAATGTGTCTAAAAATATCTTATGGGTCTAAAAGCTGCTGCTGCAGAGTTCCTGCACTGATATCCCCATCTCAGCATCATCAAGCCCATCTTGTTGGAACATTGTTAGAACATCTTTAGGCTTCTGAGACATTTGCGATTATTATCACAATGCGGGCGCCAGCAGCTGTTCTTTAGGTGAATATACTTAATATGCTCCTTTGACAAGATAAATTCCCTTCCTGACAGGTTGATACTGGGCAGTTTCATCCTCAGATGGGCACACTTTACAGCAAAAGTCTGGGTGTCAGACACAGTGCCAAATTGTTTCTCCCACACTCTAATCCTGCTGAAAGGTTGAAATTACATGGAACAGTGTGAACCCGCCCAAAAAATAATCATTTTGGACCTTTTTTAAACTATAACTTATGACAAAAGTAAATATATTGTAATGACTCGCCTGTGCCAATTTATTATCACATGCGCCAAAAAGTAAATCCTGAGCGAAGCCCTGTTCTTTGAAACAGTCACAGCACCGAAATAGACGCTCATTTCTCACAGTGAGCAAAGCAATGCGTGCACCAGATGCTATCCCAAAATAAACAAGCCTCACAAGTGTCAGATCTAACATGAGTCCAAGGGAAAATGTTGTGAAGTGCCTTTCGTCCACCCCCGCCTGCAAAGAAACACTGACCAGCATTTGGTAACAGCCATAAAGGAGACAGAACAGTGGGAAGAAAGGCAGCTGTGCTTAGTCAGTGAGGGGTGTTTCTAAACAGAAAAAGTAAAAGAAAATGTTAAAGCAAAGTTTGACCAAAGAGGTAGCGCACCTCCGGATTAGAGGGAAGTGGAATTTATGTCTGAGCCCGTGAGACTCTCAACAACGTAAACATGTGCAGTGCAATGCCAAAGTCACACATGCCCCTGGGTGTGGCGGGGGAGTCGCGTGGGAGTGTGTGTCGCAGATCATGAGCCTCAACTTCAGAGGGGTTGGGTGTTACAAAGGATACGGGAGTAGATGGGGCACGGCAAGTTCGCTTCCACGCCCACTGTTACGTTTCTTCACCCTTCTCCAACTCGCATGAGCTTCTAGTAGCCGACCCCTGTAACTAGCAAATAGCATTAATGTCACTGGTTCCATCTACCGAAATCTTACACCAACGACCCGACCTGATTTGGGGTCATTGGTGTAAGTACCTCAGACCATTCACCCTATTTAGGACATATGCTTGGATATATTTTTCACTTCAGGACCACCAGAAACAGCCTCCAGAACAGAAAAATGAACATAGCCCCTAGGGCCTAATAGAACACTCACACGATGTTAGGGCCATTAGTTTGTATTTATTTTTAAAACAAACTACTGCTTTGGGTGCTTGTTTTTGAAAAACAAAATAGTTTTCTGAGCATCTGTATGAACCGTTGTGGCAGCGCTACAAACGTCAGCCCCTGGCGGACAGCGTTCAACCTGCCTCAACTGTTAACGAGGACCTATGTTCTTACTGTGCTCTAGCCTGGGGCCTCACCTATGTTCACAACAAATATTGTTCACTCAACGGCATGTACACACAGACAAAAAACAAAAATGTACAGTTGCGTCCTCTGAGCAGAGGAATGCAAACATGCTAATGAAGTACGTCTGCCTTCTTGACCACAGTACGTTATTTATGTTGCAGCTGTGTCTTGTTCAGTTTTCTATGAAAGTGAGGGCAGACTCATACAGGACAATCGGATGCAAATATGCAAACCAACTGTTCTTTCTAAATTCATTCTTATGTTTAGGGGCCCAATGCAAGTGTACGGCTTTCTTTCTGCCTCTGATACACAGTAGAAAATAGAGTACACAAGTGTTGTTTACATGTCTCGTCTCTGCATTGATAATGAACTAAAAAGTATAACTTTGCCGGTGCCACATGACCATTAACAGCATACAAGCACAATAATAATACTATTAAAACATCCTTGCGTCTGTTCCTGTACTTGTAACAATTTATAGAATTGTTCAGAAAAAACACTGTTTTTATACAGTGGACAGAAAACCACACCTACTCGGCACAACTGGCATTGACAATCTCCCTCCCTCTGGACTTGCATGAGAATTAAACAAAGGGGCCATGTGCTTTGGGAAAGCAGATGTTGCACAGAATTGTGGGTATGCAGATGTCCTGTTAACACCCTCCTTTCACTGCTTCACCTGCTCAAAGGAGTCGTTCTCCCAGGGAGCGGCTAATGGCAATAATGCTCGGTGGGGCGGGGAGGAGAGGGTAGTGTGATGGGGGGGATGGAGATGGGAATAATACAATAAAAAAATACAACTCTTACCTGCTGCATTCTGCCTCAGAGTTCCTCGTTGCCTCGGTGCTTTGCTGTTTCTTCTCTCACAACCCAATCCAGGAGCTTCTCTCATGCTGTTACCCAGCATGATTGAAGCACCTGGATTGGTCTGAGCGGGCTGAAATGCCGCTCAATTGGGGACTGGGATCTGGGAACTCGGAGCCTGTACAGGTTTTTCGCCGAGGATGTGCAACACAGCCTGGGTGGAGAGTTCTGAGTGCGCATGTTGGTTTGGCCGGCCTAAGACGACCGTCCAAACCAACATGCACACTTAGAATGTACATTACTCATCCTCCCCTGGTGATCAGGATGGCCCGCCTGCCCTACTCTTTGCATATTAGCCAAGGAGGAAGCAAAAAATAAAATGATAATACAATAGTTGTATTATCATTTTATTTTTTCTGTTGCCTTTCAGCAGTGGGGCGACGCACGTCCGCCATAGCGGAGGGGTCGCCCCTGGTTCTCCCTCCGAGTGACTAACCATGCTATTCAAAGGTCCTCTGAACCAAGAGAAAAGTTATCCTTCACAATAAGCATCAGTGAATCTAAGGGCTTATTTACAAGCCCCTTGCACCGTCCGTGCCTCACTTTTCATATGAAAAAAAGGGATGCACAGGCGGCGCAAGGGGCTTGCAAAAAAGCCCCTTAGTGTCTGTTTCTGATAACTGCAGTTGAGCACAGCATAAGGTGATTCGTTACTTGGTGCACATGTGTACCATAGCAGTTTCTAACTGGCTGTAATAAATGCACAGACCCCGCTGTTCTACATGGAATTATGCTGCCTCTCATTAGTTAATAATTTTTAGCCCATACACGGTCATGTGAGGGAACAGCACAAGAGCCTGTTACTGGGCTACACTTCTCATGCAGAAAATGTGCTTTATTGTGAGCATTGCAGTGAAGTGAACTCTAGCAACAAGACAGGATACTGCAGTCTCTGCTTACAATGTCTAGCATTCCTTGCAACCCAGTGAAAACTAGCCATATTTGATGGCATGTCGTTATTGGACTCACATGCTTCAAAAAGTCTAAAAATGTTCGGGGGATTTTATGGTGTGACAGACATCAGTCCTACGTACCAGATACACAAAGAAAAACAGTGCATCAGAAAAATTTAGCAGTAAGAGAATACCTTCACCACTACCTGTAGCACTGTACTAAACATATAGGCCCTCTTTATAACATTGGAAGTACTGACTTCCTATCGGCGCGGCGACGGCCACCAAAACACCGTTGCCGTGGCTACCTACTGTCCAGCATATTATGACCGTAGCCGGAATTCCGCCAAAAGGATGGCGGAATTCTGGCTGCAGCCATGGCAGCGGACGGCGGTAAGGTGGCGCTGCTGCCAGCAGCAGCGCCACACCAGTAGACCGCTGCAGACTGTATCATGACCCATGATACGGCCTGGTGATGTTCTGCTGGCGGATGCTGCTGCTGGCAGCAGCGCCCCGTCCCATCTCCTGCTGGAGGACCCCCTGACTACAGGTAAATCGGGTCCTCTGACAGGGGATGGGAGGGGGGTGAGGGGTGTTGTGTGTGTGTGGGGGGGTGTGGGTGTATGTTTGTGTGTGCATGCATGCGGGTGTGTGGCGTGTGGAATGTGTGTGTGCATGCATGGTTGTGAGTGTGCGTGTATGTTGTGTTGTCTGAATGCGTGGGTGCCTGTATGTATGTAAGTGGGTGTGGATGTGTGTGTGAATGGATGTATGCATGCGTGAGTGAATGTGGGTATGAGTGTGTGTATGCATGTGTATGATGGTGCGTGAATGTGCGTGTATGTCATGGGGGGTCTGGAGTGGGAGGGGGAGGACTCTGGGGAGGGGGCGGGGGAGACCCCTATCAGTGACAGGGAAGGAATTCCCTGTCACTGATCGTGCCTACCGCCATGGTTTTCATGGCTTCCTTCCCGCCAGGGTCATAATCCCACAGGTGGGACAGTGACGGCCGCCTGGCTGGAGACTGCAGTCTCCAGCCCGGCGGGCGGAGTGGTACATTGACGGTTTGAGCCAAACTGCCGATGTCATATTTTGGTGAAGAGTACCGCCAGCCTGTTGCCAGTACTTTTCTCCAAAATACCGCCATCCGCCAGGGTCCTAATGAGGGCCATAATACTTTATTTTCAGGAAATGACGACTAGTGGTGTGCTTTTAGTTCCAGTGCATGGCGAATACAGGTGTGCCCTTTCTCTGGTACGTTTCATTTCACTAACCATTTCTAGGGGACAGACTCCTTGTCACAAAGGTTGGCCATGTTAGGGGGAGAACATGGGGACTGGCTAGGCAGCAAGCCGTAAGAGAGTGCTCCGCTGGACTCGGGAGCGAAACTCAGGAGCAAAAAGTGCTGAACATGAGCCATGCGGCAGCTCCTGATAGAGTATAGCTCAGGAAAACACTGGCCTTACCTGTAGAAACCATATCCGGGTAAAGCAGACTGGAAGCCAGGAAAATGAGCCGCGGTGGAGGAAATACAGTGCGGAAGAGGCTCGGAGCGAGACGCGCCCTGGTCGCGTAGCGGCATCTGACTGCCGACGTGCGAGGGAGGCGGCCGCAAGAATTCTCTTCCCCAGGGAAGGCAGGAGGATCAGCATATGTGGCAAAAGGAAGGCGAGGAATGGAGAAATGGCTCGACCCCCGCCTGGCAGCAAATTGTCCCCCACAAGAGCGGAGCAGTATGAGTCTGGGAGATACCCCAAAAGAGTGTAGTCCCAACAGCTTTCAAGCCCTTGAGGGCTTCGATTTAGAGGAAATGGAAGATGGCAGATTCTCTTGTAAAGGCCGTATAGCTGACCCCACAGGTGGAGCGTTGAACAGTAATCCCCAGATACTTGAGATGGATGAGCTAATAAAGTGGGATGGGGGTAACCCGCAGCAAGATCAAGGGCCCAGGGTTATAAATCCGCTGAGTGAGACTCTACTGCAATCACCAGCAGGGGGTGAAGAAGGACAGGAGCATAGTTATTCAGAAGAATCTGTCAGCCAGTCTATTGCGGGAATGCTAAGAGCCCTATCCAAGGAAATCAGAGGCAGATTTGAGGCCTCAATCACTAATCAGAAGGAGATCAGAGGTCTTGGTAAAAAGATCGATGAGTTGGCAGGAATGGCTGCCGCCCTTGAGAACGTGGTGGGGTAGAGGGGTCTGAAAGTAGTGGTGGAGAAAAACAAAGAAGAAATTCAAAGTTTGAAAGTCAGGGAGGAAAGCGTCATGACTAAACTTGAATCACTGGAAAACAGTAAGAGAAGAAATAACTTGAGATTTCTAAGGGTTCCCAAGGGAATGGAAGGTGGCGATCTGAAAAGAATTGTAGTTCACCTGATCAAACAAGGAGTGCAAATAGAAGACACAGAGGAAGATATTGCAAGGGACACTCAAAGGGTGCATAGGGATTCTTTCAGAAAGCCTTCGAACACAGACAAGCCTAGGAAACTCCTGGTTAGCTTTCACAAGTATGCAGTTAAGGAGCGCGTTTTAGCAGCTACGCTGAAAAAGAAGTCACTATTGTTGGAGGGAGTGCCCTTTCAAATTAGATCAGATCTTTCAAGTACAACATTAAACACGCAATGGGAGTTGGGGAAAATAATTGATGTATTGAAGAGGTTGGGAGTCAGGGCCCAATTGAAGTTCCCGGCTTCCCTGAAAGTAATGGCAAACAAAAAAATTTATAATTTCAAGGATTCCAGAGAAGTAGACGATCTGATTAAAATTCTGGAAAATGGCAGCTAATATGGACGAATAGAGGGAAGCTTTGCTCCCTCCCCTCCAAATTAGCATTTACACTTTAGTTAGTTACGTGAAGAGTAAGCTTGAGAGCAGTGGGGTCCCTCCTGAGGTGGTAGCTGTTGGAAAGTTGACCACTGGTAAGAGCAGGTAAGTACCTACACTTAGCAACAGGCCATTAACCTCTGTGTAGGTCCAGTTAGGTATCAATAAATTAAAGCTAGCTCAACCCATGGTAGCTTGGCAAAAAGCGACAAGGCTTAACATAGGAGCCAACTGTGTAAAGCATTTAAAAATCAAAACAGTACATAAGTAAAACACAAAACATAATACAATTCCAACACTAATTGATAACAATAGATTATATTTTTATCTTTAAAATGACACCAAAACGATTAAAATCTGATAATTGGAACTGGAGATATGAATTTTTAAAGAATTAATGTTTTCTAGCGCATATAAGCAACTAGCGCTCAAAGGGTTAAAAAAAAAAGGTCACTCTGGACAGAAACAAAGTCCAGAGTTCAGGCCACCCACGAGGTAACACTGTTGCACTTACTTTCAGAAGTGTTTCTTGAATCAGGAAAGTGGTCCACAGCACCAGCTAAGGGTTTAGATGCTCTGGTTTGCCTCTTAGGGTCTGGGACTACAACTCCTACAATGCACCATTTCAACTTATGGAGTTGCTCAAAACGTCTCCAAACTTCTGGATCTTCTTCCTGAGTTCTTTTTTTGGGTCCTTGAAGTGTCCACAACTTGATCCAAGGTTCCAGAAGCTCTGAGTTGCTCTTTGGGAGCTAGGACTACAATTCCCAGAACGCTGTTGGTCAGAATCCTCAAATGGCCACTGGACGCTGATCAGCTGGACTCTGCTTGCAGGACTTGATGCAGGGGACTCTGGGCAGCTCCTTTGTACCTGTAGCAAACCGAAAGTCCCTTTTTGAAACAGTAGAAGACAGTCCTTTTAGTGGTGAAGCCCAAGTGTGCAGCTGGTGCAGTCCTTCAGAGTGCAGAGTCCAGGTGCAGAACAAGGGTTCCAGCAGGGCAGTCCTTTTTCTTCTTTGTCTTGTTCCTTGTAGGGATCTGAGGTGTGGGTGCAGCTCTGCCATATTTATCCTTGCTCCTGGGGTGGAAAGCAGGGGGGCTGACTGTCCAATCACAGGCAGGCTACTCCCCCCTTTGATGACCACTTCCTGGGAAGTGTGGCAAAACTCAATCCCAGGGAACAACATTCTTCAAAAATCCATCATGACTGAAACTGATTTTTGGAAGTTAGATCTGGCTGAGCCCACCCACTGGTGTGGCTAAAAACCCTAAATACACCCCTCTCCTGTCCTCTCCTAATCTAATGGTAGAGGACACCTAATAGTCTGGGGTTCAGGGGGAAGAGGGAGGTCCTGAGGTGCTCCAAATGCCCTTCCCTGCCTTTAAAGACCACTTTGGCTGCTCTCCCCCATCCTGTTTCACCACCTGCTGAGGCAGATCTCCTCCCCAGGCACATCCTTTTTGTTCAGCCCAGGCCACTTCACACCTCATCAAGGCAGCCTGCCCAGGCTACCAGAGGCTGGCCAATCAGAGAAGGGCACTACAGAGCTCAAGTTGGCAACTTTCAGGTAGAGTTTTAAAACTCTTACCTGAACTAGTTATTTTAAATCCAACAACAGCAAGTTGTGGGATTTATTATCTCAAGGTATCTGTCTCTTATGGAGACTTTTTTAAATTAAAATAAAGTCTCCCCATGTTAGCCTATGCAGGCTATTCACCACAGTAAGGGAAAAATGAATCTGGCTACTTTACCTCGCCAGATTTATAAAACAATTTTTATAAGGTCCCTGCTTATAGTTACATGGCACCCAACCCTAGTGGCACATAGGGCACACCTTAGGGGTGACTTATATGTAAAAATAAGGTAGGTTAAGACTTTCGAAGTATTTTTAATTCCAAAGTCAAATTTGCATATACCCTTGTTTTGAAAGCAGCCAGCAAGGCAGGTCTACATTTTAAATGACTTGGGCACCTCAGCAGTGCACCTACGGAGGCACTACCTATGCTTGGGTCCCTAAACCTACATGCCCCACCATATACTAAGGACTTATAGGTAGGTTGACATAGTCAATTATAATTAGCCCAATTTGCATACTGAGTTTACACAGAGCACAGGCCCTGGGACTGTTTAGCAGTACCCAGGGCACCATCAGAATCAGGAAAACACCAGCAAAAAGTGGAAAATGGGGGCAAAAGGTTAGGGTGCCTCTGCAATCAGCCCTGTTTTCTCACAGTAGCACCTAGAGAAAGAAGGTAGGGTGGGTTCTCCCATGGAACCATGGGCTCAGGCTGAATTGGGGGTGGCTGAGGGAGGATGGGGGTAGTAGTCACTGGGTGTGGAGCATGAGGGAAAAAGGAAAAAAAGGAAAGAAAAAAAGTGACCTCAGAATAGTGGAGAAGGAGCAGTCTCAGGGGGGTATCCGAGTTGGGATTGGAGATAGCACACAGATGATGAGGACAAAAGAGTTGACATTTCTGTCTTGGAATATTAATGGCTTACGGGTGAGGAATTGGCAAAGGAGGCTGCTGCAATACTTGAGAGATGTCCAAGCGAATGTACTGGTTCTGCAAGAAACACATCTGTCTAAGGAAGAATGCATTGAGTTGTTCAAACCATGTAGGTGGCTGCAACAGGTAGTAAGTACTAGCCAAAGTGGGGTTAGTAAAGGGGTAGCTATCTTAATCAAAAAACATCCTAATATTTTCTTCCAGGAGGGGTCAGTAGATAAGGCAGGGGAGGTGGGTAATTGGGAAATTGGTGGCGTATGAATCCGCATTAACTTTGGTGGGCTATTATGGACCAAACAAGGTTGACACCGCTCCTCTGATTGATTTATTCCAACATCTGCTGCAATTCTCCGATCCTATAATATGGGCGGGGGATTTTAATGTTGTACTGAATTATGAATTAGACAGAACCTCAGGTAGTAGATTGAGAATTAATGAAAAAATTTGACTTCAAGTGTTGCCTATGGTGTCCCAGTTGGGACTGCATGATGTATGGAGAGAGAGGATGGGGCCCAAGCGGGGAAATATGTACAATTAAAAAAAATATAGACATCAGTCTAGGATTGATTATGTTTTAATAGATGGGAGTTTGAGGGAGAGAGTGGAGGAGATAATGCATGTTGGGGCCCACTTATCAGACCACTCAGCAGTTAGCCTGAATATTCAGTTGAAGGGGAATGTAGGCCACAGTAGGTGGACTCCAGATAGAACTCTACTATTGGATGAGGACGCAGTAGCAAAATTGCAAGCAGATGTAGAGGATTTTTTTTTATCTCAATGCGGGGTTCACTTCGCCAGCTTTGGTGTGGGATACATTTAAGGCTTTTTGAAGAGGGAGACTGATGAGGGCGGCCTCTTTCAAGAGGAAGACATATAAAGATCAATAGGCTGGAAGAGCGTGTGCAGCAAGTAGAGCAAAGGTTGACACATCTGAATCTTGATGACGGGGAAATTGACCAACTGCGTAAGTTAGATCAGGAATTGTGATATGAGCTTGCAGCGGTGATAGAGAGAAGAATTAAGAAAAGATGTGAAGTGAACAGGGTGGCACACTTTGAATATGGGGAAAATTGTGGTAAATTGCTGGCCTGGAAAATAAAATCAAACTTAGTTAGAAATAGGGTGACAGAGATATGTAGTAAGAATTCCAGGGGTATTAGGAGAAGCAGCAAGGAGACTGGGGAAGCCCTTCGGAATTTCTTTAAGGAATTATACACAGAGAGTTAAGCGGTGTCACCGGAGACAGTTAAGACATGGTTAAAAGATTTAGATCTAACTACTTTGAGTGAGGAGAACAATAGAGTTTTGAATGAACAGATAGAGCAGGTTGAAGTGGAGCAGGGTATACAGTATGGTAAACTAGGGAAAGTGCCAGGCCCGGATAGCTTACCCATTGAAATCTATAGAGTCCTAGGCAATAGTATAACAAAAGTCTTGGCTGGTTTGTGTATTAATATCTTAGAAGCCAGTGGTATGCTCCCCCTTTTTGGAAGAAGGCGACCAATACATTAATCTTAAAACCAGGGAAAGACCCTAAGCGCTGCGACTCACATAGGCCAATTTCCCTGTTAAATTGTGATTATAAAATTTTTGCAAAGGTTTGGCAGACAGATTAAGTGGAGTCTTAAGTAGGCTTATACATGATGACCAAAAAGGGTTTTTAAAAGGTAGATACATGCATGAGTTGACACAGGGTTTGATAGGCTCAGTAGACTTAGCTAGCACATGTAAAGAACCTTTGGCTATAGTGATGATGCATGCTACAAAAGTGTTTGATAGGGTTAACAGGACATACTTAAACACCCTATGCAAGGTTTTTAATTTGGGTAGGAACTTTGTTAGAGCATTGCAAAAGCTATATCAAAATCCAGACTCAAGAAGTTTAGTCAATGGCTCCCTAACTTGCCCCATTAAAATTGAAAGAGGAACAAGGCACGGATGCCCATTTTCCTCACTGTTGTTTAATCTGTTTATAGAACCCCTGGCTTGTAAAATTAGGGGAGAGCAGAGGATAGCTCCGTTCAGGTGTGGGAATTGGTGCAGGAAGGTCTCCTTATATGCAGACGATTTAATAGTGTATACAGCCAATTTAAGGAAATCTATACCAGCCTTGGAAGAACGAATGGTGGAATTTGGGAAGATTGGTGGATACGTCGTCAATAACGAGAAAACAGAAGTTCTGGCCTGGAATGTGCAAGCAGAGAAGGTCCCAAGCAAGAAGGAGTTGAAATATTTTGGGATTATTATAACCCAGGATATAAACACAATAGCAGAAACTAACTTTATGAAGGTTACGAGGGACTCCTGCAGGCTAATGAAGAGTTGGGATAATCTACCCCTTACTATTTTAGGGAGGGTTAACCTAATTAAGATGTCGATACTGCCCAAACCTACATTAATTATTAATGCAGTGCATCTGATGTACAACAAAGAGTGGCTGAGCAAGCTTCAAGGAAAAATTAGCAGTTTTATATGGGCCTCAAAGTGGGTGCTCATTGCCTGGAAGAAGTTGAGATGGAAGAAAGAGAAAGGGGGATTGGCTTTGTCCGATTTGCCATATTATGCTTGGGCTTTTTTCTTGAAAAATGCAAGAGGATTACTGAATAAATTGGGGAATTCTGAGCTGGGGCAGATCTCCAAAACAATGATGGAAATCAGTCATGGAGTACAGGTGGTCTTCTTATAAATACTTGGAGACCCCACATTTTTTTAAAATGTGAGATTTAAGATAATGCAGGACTTGGCAAAACGTTGGTGCGCTGTAAGGAGAGCTACCAACGTATTGTATTACAGTAAGCATGCTCCCATTTGGGACTCTCTGGGTTCGCCGGAATGGATCAAAGATACTCTGGCTGTGCCATTGTTTTTCGAATGGGGGCAACTTTGCAATAATGGGGATTTGTTGTCATATGTGGACCTCAAAATGGAGATGGGTGGGAAGCTCTCTAAATTTAAAAACCTTCAAATAATTAGCTGGGTGAAGAGTGTGAAAGATGAGATAAGGGCTCTAATGAGCTGAAAGAACTATTATATCAGAAGGCCCCCTTGAGAAAAGAAGTGACAAGATGATACTGGTTGATGATGGACGTCCCAGAAGCAGAATTCACCTTGCCAGAAGAAATTTGTGGAGAACACTTGCCTGGAATACAAATAAGAGATTTATGGCAAGTATCTACTACTCTTTTGTATGCTACAGTTAAACCTGCCTGTTTAAGGAGAAACCACTTGTTTTCAATCCATAAGGCCTTCTGGACCCTAGAGAAACTATCCAAACTGGAGTAAGGTAACTTGGTCAGCTGTAAGAAATGCAGTCTGGATTCTGCTGACGATTTACACATGTTTTTGAAGTGTCCTCAGCTCACCCTGTTTTGGAAAGAGGTCGGTGAAGCAATCAGCAAAATTATTTCCATAAATTGCCAGGTAAGCCCCCCCTAGTTACTTTTGGAAGCCTGCAGGACCTAATGAAGTCAAATAGAGACGGTGCTAAATTACTTTTTTATGTGATATTATCAGCCGGGAGAGAGATTTGTAAAAGATGGTTCAGTGTCTCTCCTCTGATATTTTTGGAGTGGAAAGATTCTCTAATTTATAATCTAAAAATTGATATGAAGGAGGAGAATAGAAAATACAGATTTTGTGGTCCATTAAAAATTGGCTAGAAAGGCAATAATTATAACTATCAATCTGGGACTGTCCTATGATTACACTAATTGTTGGTCTTGAGGCATGCTCTGAAGTTGGGCTGTAAAGTCTGTACTTATCAGAGATTCTGATTAATCCAGACCAAAGCCTCCTTCGGGAGATTGGATGTGAGCTAAAAGCACCCCCGAAAGGCTTTTGAGGCGATTACCCTGTTTCTGGCTATCGAAGTACATGAGGACAAGAAAAGAGAAAAAAAAAAAAAGAAATGCGTTGGCCATGTTATATACAGAATTTACTGCATAGAATTTATCCGACTATAATGCCAACAAGCGTCAATTATAGAAGCATGAGTGTAAAATTAGTAAATGAGTAGCCACACTGGTGTGGATCACTGTTAGGATCAAAAGAGGCCTTCCTTACTTGTGGATTGCAGGTAAAACTGTTTAAATGGGCACCCCAGTTGCCACCACTGTCTGAAGTTAACACCCTAACTGTGATCACAATAAATATGATCCCATTTGATAAGATCAGTGTTGCTGCATCACACACTGTAGTGTCACACTCTAGTTGAAACCGACCTATTTCTGGATTGTTCAATTTGAGATAATCCTGCACAGGTCCATAAACTGTTCAGATATAACCATAAAGGACAGCATGTACTTCTGCTGTTACCTTACAATATCACAATATTGTTATTTACACTTTAACCAGTATGCACATTTTCTAAGTGTAACATAGGGAGATGTATGCATAAAAAAATCAAATATGTCCCAAGTGAATGAACTGGAAACCATGTTGCCAGATGCTAAGAACAACAAATTACCGCTATGTGGCTGTTAGAAATTGGGTTTCTGGTTTGCAGAGGTATGCACCCTGTCCAAGCAGGAACCACAATTTTAGTTAAGGTAATTCAGATACACATTAAAAGTTAATCTGTAATCACACTCTGGTAGCTAGGCACAGAGCAGTCAGACTTAACTTAAGAGGCAATGTGTAAAGTATTTCCCACACAGCCCAGAAGTGTCCTGAGTTGGCAGTGTCAGAGATCCAGTTTTTATTCCCACTTGAGCCTTTGAAGTGGGGGGAGACTTCAAAGAAGGGTCTTTGAAGTGCACAGGGCCTCACCCCCCTTACTGACCTGGCTCCATACACACTACAGGAGTGTATGCAGTTCTTTCAGGTGTAAATGCCAGCTCCTCTCACCCATCCTGCACAGGATGGCCCATCAGGATGTTGATGGCTTATCAGTCACACTTAAGCTTCCTTTGTGTATAGCTGTCTAGAGAGAGTGCACAAGCCCAGCTGTCACCCCACACCAGGCGTATATTGGAGACAGGCAGTAGGCACCAAATGACTAAAGTAAGAAAATACCAACTTTCGAAAAGTGGCATTTTCAGAACTGCAATTCAAAATCTGACTTCACCATAAATTGTGATTTTAAATTGTGGGTTCAGAGGCACTAAACTTGACAAACCAATCTCTTCCAGATTGGGAATTACACTTATAAGATGTAATAAGGTAATCTCAATGTTACCCTATGGGAGAGATAGTGAAAGTAGTTGCAGTAGTGAAAAACAACTTTAGGAGTTTTTCACAACCAGGATGTGTAAAACCTAAAAATATGTGCCCTACCCTTTACATCCATTGCACCCTGCCCTGTGGGTCGTTTAGAGCCTACCTTAGGGGTGACATATGTATAAAAAGGGAAGGCTTAGGTCTGGCAAGAAGGTTAACTTGCCAGGTCGATATAGCAGTTTAAAACTGCACACACAGGCTCTGCAATGATAGGCCTGAGACATGGTTAAGGGGCTAATTAAGTGGGTGGCACAATCATTGCTGCAGGCCCACCAGTAGCATTTAATTTACAGGTCCTGGGCACATGTAGTACACTTCACTAGAGACTTATAAGTAAATTAAATATGCCAATTCTGGATATACCAATGTTACCATGTTTTAAGCACAAAGCTTGTGCACATTAGCACTGGTGAGCTGAGATGTCATAGCAGCTAGATAATAATTCCACAGAAAGTGTAGTGTAATTTAATATAATTTATTTGCATAATAAGGCACATGAATTGCCTTTTCATTTTAGGAGAATTACTGTTCTGCCTAATTTGCCATGCACTGACGAATAATTACTGTGACTCTTCAAACAGACAACAGCTAATTAAGGTTAGAAAGTCAGGCACAGTTTTAGCTCAGGAGCCAAGCCAGGAAATGCGAACACCCTGCAGGGATGTGAAAGAATGCACATTTTCCTAATATCTGGGGAGCCAAAGAGGGATTTATGTTAAATCACTGATTTAGCAGAAGACATCAAATTACTAATGATATGATGACTTTGTGTTTTTGTTGCTTGGGATTAAAACATTAAATCAAATTCAAACATTAATTCAAACCAGAACAACCATTTCGTGTATCTTTTAATCAGAAAATAACCTACAGTGTGCTCTCTGTGATTGCAAGACTGTATGTATGTTTGGTATTTCTAAAGCATAAACTTAGCTGGCTAAATAGGGAGAAGGGCAGGGGAAGAGGGAACGGAGGTAAAGTTAGTAGACAGGTTGAGAAGTCAGCCTATTTGAGGTAGAGTTCTTGACCTGTTAACTTTTTTGCTTCTTCCTGAATTGTAAGAGGGTGTTGCTATTCTGATGTCAGTGGGATGTTGTTCAGATCCTTGGCACATAAGCTGGCCAACTTCTTACTTTCTCCTTCCTGCAGTGTTTAGTCTCCAATCAGCTGTTAGTTTGTTAGCTAGGTAGACCAAGGGCTTGGTGTAGAGGGCCTTGTCAGTGGTCCAGCTGATCATGAAGATGATCAGGGCTTGCAGGAGGAGCCAGTGTAGGGGCAAGGGTGATGTGGTGAAATTCTCTTCACCCCCTTGATGAGTCATGCTTCTGCGTGAGGGATGCTTTTCAGAGGATGGCCTCTGGAAAGCCACTGTGGATGGTGTTGCCTCCAGCTAGGCGAGAGAGGACTATGGCTATACCTGTCTTTCTGAAATCTTCTACTAGGAGAAAGGGTTTAATTTTTTCAGGCGAGAGAGTTATAATTAAGCTGCTTTGGTTTTCTTGCCAATGTGTGAGAGGTTTGAGTCGAAGGTGAACTGAAGGAAGTTGGTCCATTCTGTCAATTGGGCTGTGAAGCTCATTAGATTTAAGAAGGAGATCTATTACTGAATCAAAGAATGTTTAAGATTGTTGCAAATAGGAGGAATTTGTTCTTCATGGTGTTTAGCATCATGTAGTTTATTGACCTCCAGGTCTGGATGCGTTAGAGGCATGCTTTAAGTCTCTGCAGGTCGTTAGTTGAGGAGATATTGAGCTAGAGTTGGGTGTTGTCAGTAAACTGGTTGATTTCGATTTTGCTGTCTGCAAGGTTGGCCCCTAAATTTTCCATATAGAAGTTGAAAATGATGGGTAACTGAAAGGAGCCCTGGGGGCTGCACAGGTGACGGGAATCCCATACAACTTTTCAGGGTGTGGATCAATGCTGGATAGTTGATGGTTTGAAAGCTGTGGATAGGTCAAGCACGACCATAAGGCAAAGTTAATTTTTGTCACTGAAGAAGAAATGCCATTGTCTACCTGGAGCGTGGCCGTGTCAATACTGCAGCATGGTCTGAAGCCTGATTGACATTCTTGAAGTATGTTATTTTTGGTGATGCGCTCCTGTAGCTGGTGGTGACTGCCTTAACAATGTTTTTTCCAACAGATGGGTGGTGGATTATAGCATGGAAGTAAGCAAGGTAGGACAGATCTAGGGTAGCCTTTTTCACTATCGGCAGGATCTGTCCAGCCTTAAGACCGTCTGGGATGGTGCCCTGGGTTAGCAAGGTGTTACAATCTGGAGTAACACTTTAATCTATTTGTGCTGTGTCGGTGGAGTGGCTGTTAGTTATTATGTTTATCAGCTTTCTTGCTCTAAATCCTACTTCCTTACACTCAGGTGAGTGTTGGTAACAAGCCATCATTAAAATTCCATTATTTTATCTGATTATTTTAAGGTGTACTGATTTAAAAAAAAAATACTACTGCTTTAAAATGTTTTTTTCAGCATGCCTTTAGTCAGCCAGTTACTGTTAACAAATGAATACAAATACACTGACAACTTTCCAAGGGATTTACAAAAAATGTCCATGTGCACATTTACTTGGTCGAAAATATAATACAGTTTGTAGTCATGCATTTCTGTAATAATGTAAAAGAAAACTACTTTAGCAATATAATCAACTGCAAGCATTGACAGTGCAGTGGAATTAAACACACTTTGCAAAAAGCTGCACTTCGAATAGTGGAAGCACATACTTACAGATAACCGCTAAATTCTTCTGATGGCTTCCTCCAAACTGTTACACCACTCTAAAAAATAGGACAATCTGTGATTACATTTTGGAGAAAACAGGGGCAATTATTTAGCCACAACAAGCTCACGCCAACAAGTACTACAACAACACACTTTTACAAAGCCTAATAAAGGGCACTTCTCGATGGAATACTTACCCACTAGTGCCTTTTGCGAGACCACTTTTTATTTCGTACATGTGCATATCTTTTTAAGACAAGGTGTGGCAACGAGCAAACCAGGCCACATGAGTTCACATTTTGCGGAATTACATCAAGTTACGTTCGTATTTTCCAAGAAGTTCACGTCTAGTGATAGCTCACACTTTGGACTTAGCCACGGAATAAATAAACGCAAGGAGTTCTGATAAGAAGCAGCTCAGACTGCCCTGATATTTTTCTCAAGCACTATAAAATAGTCGTAGGTCAAAGGGATAAACTTTCACAAAACACCAATAATTATTGTTTTCACAAGAATGTAAAAGAAATCGGAAGAAAACTGTATATGTTAAAGTTTTTATTTCGGTGCACCAACTGATGAAGTATGTGAACAACGTTTGCTGGTTGGACTCCTGTTTTTATAAGTTTATGTTGAATTTTCGTACGTATGAACACATCTCCAAGCAACAATCATTGACAAAGCCAATGGGTCTTGCATTTGTTACTTATTAGCATTGCCAGTGGATTTTAGCTCCACTACACAGATAGCACCAGCATCATGTTGTGCAGCATGGTTAAAGTAAAAAAAAACAGAAGAGCAAGCCTTTGACAGGACCGTCCGTGTCATTTTGAAGGTGCACGCACCAAGCATGTGTATGCCTCCAAAATGATGCAGGTGCTTTTTTCTTTTTAGTTACTGATCCAAGTTGGTGAGGTAACTAAAACAGAAATAAACATGAAGGCCACAGGAACAGAGAGCAGGGGTTCAAGCAAGGCAACAATGAGGTGGCCATTACTAGTTTGGCAGTCTTTTGGTAAGACTGCCGAGGTAGCGGTCGGCAAAAGATTGCTAGTGTTGGCTGTATCCCACCTAAAAAAAGCCACAAAACCGACACCACCAGGACCTAGGAGGGCTTGACAGAGGCGGTTGCACCACCAGCACCGCCACGCCAATAACTTTCCACCACCAGTTTATGACCTAAAAATCAGCACAGTGGTCCTTCATGGTGGAAAGCTATTGGGGGTCCGAACCGCTGCTCTCAGAACTCACTCCTGTCAGAACACAACATCACATTAGACAGTTCGAATACCCCACCCCGGACACACATCCACACACCATGCACACCCACTCACAGCACTATATAACACCCCCCCCACACAACCCACAATCCTTTGCTCAATTAACGACTCACACAAACCTCGAGAACCCACAAATCAATCACACAGAACAGATATACCATAGGCACACATATATTTCACACTCTCCACACACCGCACCACACCACTATCAACACCATACACACATCACATCTGAACAAACCCCACCAAGCACCTTACAATTCACCCCACACACACAGCACCCACCCCACCCCCCCACCACAACACAACCACCATGTCACACCAAAAGCACCCAAGCTTCTCCGATGAGGAGTTGCAGGTCATGGTCGATTAAATCCTCAGAGTAGGGCCACAACTGTATGGAACACAGGGTCAGCAGACATCCATTGCCAGGAATATGGAGTTATGGCAGAGAATAGTCGACAAGGTCAACTCAGTGGGCAGCCATCCACTCACAAAGGAGGACATCAGGAAGAGGGGGAACGACCTATGGGGGAAGGTGAGTTCCATGGTGTCCAGGCACCAGCTGGCGGTAATGAAGACTGGCAGTGGGCCCCCATCTCCTCCCCCAGAGTTCACATCATGGGAGGAGAGGGTCTTGGACATCCTGCATCCTCAGGGCCTGACCGGAATACCTGGAGGACTGGACTCTGGTGAGTAACTAACACTCCCCTGCCAGTAAGTCAACCTGTCCAGCCTGCTTCCTCACCACCCAATCACTACCAAATCACTCCCTCTCTCACTACACCTCCCATCTACTCACCTAATGCCCCTCTCCTGCATGCAACACTGCCACCGCCCCCCAGGTGCCCACACACTCCCTGCCAAGTGTACGGATAGCACTGCCAATAACAATCACTACGACTCCCACAATGCACTAGCCCATCCACCACAAAACCTGCATTGTGCACGCCACATCACACCTCTTGCATGTATGACAATTGCACCGCCTACAGCAACTGGATGCTTCGACTGAAGACCACTACATGGCAATGACAGCAATGCGAAGGCACAACATAATGGAAAACTAGCCCAGACACAGACACAGCACTGTCACCAATTCAAGGGTCACTAATCCTGGCACACCACCCTACATGGACTAATCCTGGCCATGACAGTAAGGAGGTATACTCCATGTATAACAGGCACAGACAGGACTAACAATCTTGCGTACACACATACCCATCTCCCATGTGTACACAATGCTGCAATGCACAGCCATTCCCAATCACATATACCAAGCCAGAATGCCCACTAGCTGACAGGGCAAACCTGTCAAGTGAACCATCACACAGGAATAGAGCCCCCCCACCCAGCCAAAGTGACCAAGCCTGATGCAAACAAGCCCCAGGGGCATGGTACACATGTCTCAACCCATCATCCACAAACAGTGTTAGCAGTACTGCACCTGTCAATGCCATAGCTGGGAATCAAGTCAAGCCACTGTATGCATCAGACTAACAGACAACCATACACACCTACAACATGTAACTCTCTCTCACTCCATTCACAGGTACCCCAGCCACAGCAACAACAAAGAGGTTACCAGAGACTGCAAGCTCTCATCGGGATGAAGGCCCCAGTGAGGACAACGCCGCTGAAAGTCTGGACAGAGATGACCTACCTGGTCCATCTGGGACCCCTGGTTAGCCTCACCCTGCCAACAACCCCCCCCCATCTTGTGGCAACAACAACTAAGTCAACTCTTTGTCCCCAAACCTGTGCCCCAAGGACTGGTCAATCAGAAGTGTGCCCCATTGTACAGGAACCTGAGGCGGCCCCTCACAGCCCATACATTGAAGGTCCTGGTAAAACTGGGAGTGGGCACACTGTGCCAGGGGCACAGGCACATGGGGGTAGGGGGCATGAAAAGGACATTGTGGGCCAGAGGATGGGGCAGCCAAGGGAGGCATCTAACCAGGAAGCCATCTCCCAAGTCCTGGGAGCATATCAACTATCTCAGGACAGGATGGGCCAGATCATATCCATGATGGGGAAAACCAGAGGCTGCAGAGGGAATACAACCAGGAGGCCATGCAGCGGCGGCAGGCCATGAATGCCACCATGGACTCCATTTCAGGGGGGCTCAGAGACATTAACACCACCCTGCGTGCTGCCTCCACCCATTAGCAGACCCTTCCACAAGCCACATCACATCAGAGCCCTCAACATCTGCGGCTGCTAGTGGAATGGAGGCCTACTCAGAGGAGGCACAGGCCCCAGGTACCCCTCCCTTTGTAGCTGCAAAACCCCCACAAATATAGTCGTCCATCCAGACATCCATCAGCAGCAGGTGCCAAGACCAAAATCACCGCCAGGAAGTGACCCTCACTTGATAGCTCTCCCTTGTGTGCCACTGGGATACCCTGTTGACTGTTAAATGCCTAAACTCCATTTTCCCATGGCCCAGGGAGGCAGGACCTGTGCTACCTACAGCTGTGCCACCTACTCTCAGGATTTCTTCAACCATGACCAACTCATCACCTGTTTGTCACTCAAGTCACAATAAACACCATTGATCACAGCCACTGCATATGTCTATTTATTTGTACTATAACAAAAGTATGTTTACCTTTTCATCAAAGTGGAATTGACCACAAACCAACTGGCAGTATAAAGGATTGCAGAGGGAGGTATTGTCTGCAGCAGTCACTATACAACAGATATGTGCCAGGGCTGATGTAAGGGAGTCATTAGTGTTGCCACAGACATGAGTAAATCTACACATCCAACCTTCAAAAATACCATTACAGAGATCACCATCAGGATAGTAGGCACAGTGAGAGTTAAAGCACATATGTAGTCCATACTGGGCGTGCCCAGTGTAGCAGACAACTAACAGGGCATGACAGATAACACCTCTTCAGTACCAGTTGAAGGGCATACATCACCAATCAGTGTAAATGGCACCTCTCATTTGCTAAACTCCACATTGTGTACAGTAACCAAAGGATACAGGACACGCATGGCTCAAGCAATATGTAGGAGTGTCAAAGATCAATACTGTACAGTCAGTAGCTGGAATGTCATCAGAACAGGACTATGCAGGACACATTGCACAATACTGGCCTGTACATGAGAGATGTGATGCTTCCAACATGCAGACAGTACACATGTCAGAGAGAATATATTACTGCACTGCAGCTTACATGCAGTTAGTCACCTTCCACAACACACACATGGGGAAGGGAACACATTACACCTTCACTGACCTACCAAATCAGGGGGACTGTAGATAAATACCTATGTTGAAATACCTGACCTGCAAGTTCACAGACAACATACCTGTGTGTCATTGGAAGTACTGATTGATGAGCTCAGCCCTTGACTCAGCCCCACCTTCCTCATCTGCCTCCTCATCACTTTCCATGTGAGCATCACCAGCCACTCGCCCAGCTGCCTCCTCCTCCTCCGCAGCTAGCATGGGTATCTGACGCCTCAGGGCCAGACTGTGGAGCATGCAGCAGGCTACTATGATCTGGCATACCTTTTGGGGACAGTAGAGGAGGGCACCTCCTGAGAAGTGCAGGCACCTGAATCTGGCCTTCAGGAGGACAAATGTATTTTCTATCACATGCCTCGTCCTGCCGTGGGCCTCATTGAAACGGTTTTCCCCTTCAGTCACAGGGTACCTCACTGGTGTCAACAGCCAGGGAAGGCTAGGATAGCCAGAATCACCTGTGTGCACAGAGATAGGACCTGTTACAGGATGGGTACAGCAACAGGGAACAATGGGATGACAGGTGCCATAACAACCAAATGCATACATACCTATGAGCCAAACCCTCTACCTCTGTAGACATGTCATCATGTGTGGGACACTGCTGTTCCACAGGATGTAGGAGTCATGCACAGATCCTGGAAACTTGGCTGTCACTTGGGAGATGTATTGGTCGGCCACACACACCACCTGCACATTGAAGGAGTGGTAGTTTTTACGGTTCCACTAGACCTGTTCATTGGTACTGGGAGGGGCCAAGGGTATATGGGTGCCATCTATGGCCCCTATCACATGAGGGATGTGGTGTCCCACATCATAGAAGGCAGCTTTCAAATGGGGGACCTGATGTAGCTGTCCAGGTGTTTCACGAAAGTACGCAGTATATCCTTCAACACAAGACTGAACATGGGCTGTGACATGCCTGCTGCCAAGGCCACTGTCATCTGAAAGAAGCCTGTGGCAAGAAAGTGTAGCACTGACAGAACCTGGACTGTGGGAGGGATGGTATAGGGATTACGTATGGCAAGCAATAGATTTGGCTCCAACTGGGTACTTAGTTTCATGATGGTCTGTCGATTCAGATGATAGGTCTGAATTATGTGCCTCTCCTCCAGAGTTGCAAGGTCCACTTGCGGATGGTACACTGGTGCATGTCTCATTCTCCTAAGGACAGGGTATCTAGATAGAGGGGAGAAATAGTACAATGTGAAAAGCACACCACACATGTGGGCACAAAACATCCAACATGCACACACCTAACACTGTCCACTGCTGGCACATACCATATTGGGCATGCTGAAGCAACATGGACTTTTCCCTTGATGTAAATTGTTGGCCCTGATCATCAGTGCTGGACATGCTTCACATGTGTCAAGGTCCATATATGGTACACTGACAGGTCCTGCACTGAGCATGTATGTAGTTATGTCATTTACCAATATGGTGACACGGCCATTCATCCAATGAGAATCTGGACATGATGGTCATCAGACACTCAGCCACTTAGGTGGTCATTTCGACCTAGGACGGAAGCACCGCCAACAGGCTGGCGGTGCTTCCAGCCCTATTACGACCGCGGCGGAAGCACCGCGGTCGCACCGCCGGGGCCGGCGGTTTCCCGCCGTTTTAGCCCCGGCGGTGATAATCCACCAGGGCAGCGCTGCAAGCAGCGCTGCCCTGGGGATTATGACACCCCTACCGCCAGCCTGTTTCTGGCGGTTTGCACCGCCAGGAAGAGGCTGGCGGTAAGGGGTGTCCTGGGGCCCCCTAACAGGGCCCCAGCCAGCTTTTCACTGTCTGCATTGCAGACAGTGAAAAGCGCGACGGGTGCAACTGCACCCGTCGCACGGCCGCAACACTGCCGGCTCCATTAGGAGCCGGCTCCTATGTTGCGGCCTCATACCCGCTGGGCCGGCGGGCACAAACTTGGTTTGCGCCCGCCGGCCCAGCGGGAATGTCTTAATGGGGGCCGCACGAGTGCGGCCGCATTGGGGGCCGCACAGCGGTTACCGCATGGTGGGTGGCGATAGCCGCCCGCCAAGGTCGTAATGACCCCCATAGTGTCTCTGTGTCATGCACCACACATGTATGTCCCCATGCTCCACCATAAGTGGATTGTCATCTCCCTTTTCCATACCTCTCCAAGTCTGTATTGTGAATATGCACAAATGACATGGAGACATGAATGACTCCATCCTGGCCCTACTGTAGATGTGAGTGTCAGTAGTACCCTAAGCATTGTGTACAAACCATCTCCAGCCATCTGCATCTGTGGCTCAGAGGTGTTAATCCACTCCCATCTATCGGGGCAGGTAAAGGTCCAGTTTTAACTTCCTGTATAAATTGTCTATTCACCGGTATGATTAGATGTTCGTGGGAGCTCAAACCAGGGGGAATGGACCCTAGTCCCCCATAAATGAAGTAATCCGACTGATGGAAGGTGAGTTCCCGCTTGTTTGTATTAATTTATAGGCATCTGATTGCCATGGGCGTACATCATCTGGTAAGCATGCGATGTTCCAATGTTATTGTGAGAGACGTTTCTGAGACGTATATTAAGCTTATGGTTTGTGAAGGTATTTTTATTTCAGCATGTCGTACGATATATATTCGCTATGGCGGCGGCCGAGTACGCAAGTGATTGAATTCTCGCATGCTATTAAGCAGCTACAATACGGACTGATTATTATTTATTTTAAAAGCACTTTGAACATTGTTATAAGCTGATGTTGAATTCCAGTTTATGCTTTGAGAAAGCCCTGGTGGACACACCGCAGAGGGCGAAACATGTGTTGGCTGAGCACTCTTTATGTTCTACGTGTTATCTATATATCGTACGACATGCTGAAATAAAAATACCTTCACCAATATTGTGTCTGTGATATAATGGTGTGGCTCCATGCATGTGTGTTGCAGAGTTCTGCATTGTATGTAGTGCGATGTGTTGTGGTGGTGTTGTGTGCCATTGTGTGGTTGTTGAGTGTGCGTCCGTGTGTGTGGTCATGGCTATGTCATATGCATTGTATGTTGTGTGGGCGTGGTGTGACATTTGGTATGTTGTATCGGTGTGTGCTGTTGATTGGTTGTGTGTAGTCTTTGGGTGTTGTTGTCAGTACGTGTTGTCATGTATTGGTGTGCAATTCTATGGGCTGGCAATGCGTTTGTGTAGTTGTGATTGTGATGTTGTGTGTCGGTGGTGTTGTGTACATGTGTGTTAGTCTGTGGCGGTGATGTGTGTGGGGGGTGGGGTGTGTCTGGCAAGTGTGTGTTGGGCATGGTGTGTGTATTCTTCGTGTGCGTGTGTGGGTGTGGGTGTCTTGGTATGGGTGTGTAGTTGCATGTGTGTTTGGCAGTCACTAGCTGTCCCGGCTGTGTGTGTTGTGTGTGCGTGTGTTCTAATGGTTCTGCCTCTAGTGTGTGTTAGGTGGGTGTACTTACGGTTGTAGACGTCTTCGTCTTCGTCGTCGCTGGTTCCAGAGACGCAGGATGATCAGGAGCAGTGGGAAGACTTAAAGTTTTGGTTCCATGGCACCTCCAAACGTGCCTGTGTTCCTGAAGGCAAGTGTCTTCTTTTATAGAGTTTGTTTCTGCCAGGGTTTTGGTGGCGGTGCGACCGTGGCAGAAACCCTGACCGAGTGCAGTCTCCTAATGTGTCCGGCTGAAACATTTTCCCTGCTGGTCTGAAGGTGCCTACCGCTGTCCAGGACAGGCTAACCGCACTGGCGGTATGTTGGCTGTAGACTGTTCATAATATGGTGGTCTTCACCACTGGCCATCAGCGGTATGACCACCAACATGGTGGTACGGGTACCGGCAAACTCGTAATGAGGGCCTGAGTGTGTATGTAGGGGAAGCAGTGGGGAGAACCACACAGTGAGCGCAAGAGGGAGGAGGGCAGGGAGAATCAACTGGGCAACAGAGAGCAACTCAGAGTGCAGGGGAGAAATGTACTTGAGGAATACAGCTCGAAATAACAAGCACTCTAAGAGAGTGCATCACACAAAAGAAAAAAGTAGTGCTTAAAAGGTAAGCAGCAGAAGCAGCAGTGACAGCAATCAAGGAGATTGTAATCAGACAATGCTCCATGGGAGAGACAACACAACATTTACAAGTTGAGACACAAATAAGAAGCAGGCAAAAGGGAGTAACAAGGAAAGCCAATCAATGGTAAGCACTAGGTGGGCTCCAAACCCTAACCACAATATGCCTCGCAACAGACAGTGCATGTGCTGTCTAGTAGACTCAACCTAAAAACTGCTTCCTTTTAACTTAACCTATTGAGAACCCTGATAACTTTTATTCTGTCACCAACTTTTGGCCAGTAGTGCAATCTCTGGAGCTTTCTCATATTGACTGAGGAAATGTGGTATGCCTAAAAAACAATTAATGTGACCTTGTGTAATGTAACTGGTGCTCCAGTACCTTCGAACTAGTACTAAATTAAAACAAAATGTATAACAAACATCATCTTTTATGTTGGCCTCCCTTCCCATATAGAGGACACTCTATACACTACAGGAGATCTAAAGTCAACAAGGAGTAAACCCGCAGCACTGGAGCTACCATCAACTAAGGAAACTAAAAAGATGAACCACATTTGCACATACTTTGTCCCCAGATGGTAGGACACACTACTAGAACCTTTGAACCCAAACCTCTTCAGAAGGGACATAAAGGGCCATCTTTCAGACAAATTATCCATTTCACATTTAGCTTTCCTCTTACTAAATGTTAATGTTTCTCCGACAATACTTGCTGTTCTCTGTTTCTATTGTTAACCTAGTTATTGAAATGTGTTCCAGTGTCCATGGGTAGGGCAGCACTAAGTTCTACAAAAAATAAATAATGTTCTAACTCCATTTACAAATCCCTTTTGTATCCCTTCAATGTTTTTCTCCATCTCCACTTTACTCATGTCCTCACCACAATTACCATCATAAACACACATAGATCAGCAATAGAACCGACTGTGCCTTCAACCCGTAACTCCCTCAAACAACTCCTATTATATTCTTTCCATTACAGATACCACTCACCAATCTGCTCCATGTACCCTCTAATAAGTACATATTTAATGAAGACTCCAGCCTTTCCTACCCACTTAATTCTTCTAGTGTATATGCCCTCCCAATCCACCCAAACCCTGTAAAGCCTTTTCTTCACAAATTGACAAACTTATCATAAAACCTCCATCACAACCTCTCCTGCCACTCTGACATGATCTACAACAGCACAATCTTGAGAACCCAATCTAGAGTTTACAACAAAATCTTGGCAAAATAGTTCACAGAAAAATACAGCACCACCTCCATCATCACCTAATCACCCCATTCTTACAGGCCAGATCTGCAGCTGTATCTACTACAGAATTTAACCAAAGACATACCTACAAACACTTTTTTAAGCAAAGCACTGCAAAGCTTGATAAAGAGAATCTAATAATTGATCCCAACCTGCCATGCCATTTGGATGAATGTCACAAAGGACAAAGATCTCAACCAACCTCAACAAGCACTGATGCCTGCCATCCACCCTTGCAGGAAGAGCAATCATCAGCTGCTCCTACCAACCATTTATAAAAACTCATACTGGACAAGATAACAATAATGTATCTCACTTGCTAATTAATGTCAACTCACCAAGCAAGTACAGAATTCACATGTTCGACATACTAGTGAACCTTAAGTCAGCCTTTTTTTTCTTTTCATTAAATAAATCTGGCTAGAGGATGGGCTGCACTTATACTACATGTGGTAATCAAGGCGGATACATAACCGTCTTTGGAAATTGACCAAATATGAACTGTGTAGGGCCAGTGGTGGTCTACCAAAGTGCCCTGACAATAGCCAAAATTTTAAAAAGTCACTGAAGCAGAATACAAATCCTTACTTGTGGGTTGCTCAGCATTTGCAATATTTTCAGACTCCTTTCTCCTCATCTATCTACTGATAGAACATAACCAAACCTTCTCTGATGCTCTCCTGCACTCGACAGTGGACAATACAATGGAACATCCAAATCTCAGTATTGTAGGAGATCTCAACATTTGGTTTGAAAAGCCATCAGTACTACTGCTAGCACTGAATTACTTGAATTCCACCAACTGGTCAACCCACTAAGCAAGTCACACACTTGGCGCTATATTCACTGCAAGAAGACTACGCTCAGTCACATAAAACCACCCCTCTATGACAAGCGACCACATCATTACTTCCAATATCCTCTTCCCCACAACATGCGAGTGAACTCTTGTCCCTATCTCACCCATAGGTAATAAAACTTAGAGGAATTTTGACCTACACTCTTTCTGTATACTCAGCACTTCTCTCTTGATGGACCCATTAATGTCCATAATACATTTCAAACACAGGGATGCTCAACATGGTTATACCACTCAAAACAGTAAAGCAGGGATCACATTGGCGGAAGGTGAGCTGGTTTGCTTGGATGTAAAATCCAGAAACCAGATCCTTAGAAAGATTTATGCAGAAAATTATACAACCACAATGAGAACATTAGTAAAGAATCAACAGTGCCTTCTTCAAAAAGCTCAAGCGATCCCACTACTTTCAATGCATCCCTCAAACAACTTTCCAAAACAGTTGATGAATTCCAGCACACAGCTAGTGTGGAGCATTTTCACAAACAAAGGAACTCCTTGCCAGAAACCTTAATTGAGTAAGATTGCAATATTGAATCTTACTTCTCTCTCAAAATCAACTGACTACAGCCTCACACTGACATACCCTGAATACTTCTACCACAGAACCTATCTTGTGATCCTATAAACTGTTATCTGAAGAAGATGTCAAAGACCTAATCAAGAGTATAAACCAGGCACTCTCTCTTGCAGATCCTTGCCCTGTAACATTTCGCACAGGGCTAAATAATCACTTCCTTCTCCTTCAAGCTCACATGCTACTGCAATGCTCATCACACTCACGGCAACCTCAATGCTGGAAAGACCATTGGATCTCAAAACATTGGGATATGTATATTGGGAGTGGAACAATTGATGCTTATATCATCCTCACGCTTAACTCCTCTGAAACGTAGGCCCTGATTACAAGTACAGCGGTCCTGGGACCGCCGTACCAGCAGTGGCGGTCCGACCGCTGCATCCTCAGCAGTCCATCTGCCAGATTACAAGGATGGCGGCCAGACAGCCACAAGACCGCAGCAACTACCAGGATCTTGGAACAGGCGACGGTGGGGAAAGTCACGGTCAATCACTGAGGTGCCGATCCCAGCACCCCCATGCTGATCACGACCTGCCTTTCCAGCGGAAAGGCAGGAAAGGGGCCCCAAACAAGGCCCGGGGTTATTTTGCCCATTGGGCAATGTGGCTGGGGGCACATGTTGTGCCCCCCTATGCCCGCATTGTTGGTGCACACTGTTGTGGCATGTGCTTCAGGCTCACTTTCTGAGCCGAAGCATGCCGCCACAGTGACACCCCCATAGACACTATCATCAGCCTGGCAGTAGTGCCGAAATACGCTGGTAAGGAGGCTGCTGGCATGGTGGCATCCTCCCGACCGCCGTATTGGTGGTTTGGCAGTCCCACAGCCAAACTCCAAAACGAGGCCTTACTTACTGGCAAAATCATGATCCTATCATTATTTAAGCATCAATAACAAAACAATATTAACAAAATTAATTCTAACAAACAGATATTAAAACACTGTATACACCAAAAACATAAAAAATGTTTTAAAACTTTCTAAAAAATACATAACAAAAAATTATTTACAATAAACTAACATTTAAAAACAAAAAATAATTGCCTTGCAACCTGAGCAAAATTAGGGAAAGTGCTTGACTTTGGAATAGTCAGATTTACTATTCCAACTCCAACAAAAGTAACAGCAGAGAAAATGTTGGACTTTGGAGGGGTTAAATTTACTTATCCCACTCCAATGTACGCAACAGTAGGCAAAGTGTTGAGATGTTGGAGAGGTTATATCTACTATGCCAATCCCAACCTGAGCAATAGTACGAAAACCTTTATATTTTGAAAGAGTCAAATTTACAATTCACAATTCCACCTGAGGAACAGTAGGCAAAGTGCTGAACTTTGGAGGAGTTAAATTTACTATTCACACTAGAGCATAAGCTCAGCAACAGCTTATAACACCAAAACTAATAAAACTCAGCCAAACAATAACAAAATATATTATATACAAATACATTTAAGAAAACAATGTAAAAGACCTGATGAAATTCTTGCCTTCTATATTCTGTTCTATGATATTCTTGATATCACAATATTTTTGGCACAATATTTATGCATCATGATATTGTTTGCACAACATTTTGACAAAATATGTATTAATGTACTACAGATCAAGTAACTTCACACAATGAACAGAAAGCTCTTTGGGGCCTCCGCAAAAGGTAGGAATGTGTAAAAAAGCCAACAATTTTTCTGACCAGCCAGCACAAAATGACACTTACTATAATGATTGTCAGGGATTTATTAAAGGACCTGACAGAACTTGGACAACATGTTTCAGGTGTTTCAGTTTTATGTCAACTAAGAGTTACACACATTTATAAATACAACAGGCTTTTTCAACCCCAACCCTCTCTCCAAAACACTGCCTTTGGCAAAGATGTTT
Organism: Pleurodeles waltl; assembly: GCF_031143425.1. Lineage (NCBI taxonomy): Eukaryota > Metazoa > Chordata > Amphibia > Caudata > Salamandridae > Pleurodeles > Pleurodeles waltl. The sequence continues at coordinate 616,540,886 of NC_090436.1, forward strand.
CCTGGATAAGCATATACAATTGTACCTGAGCATCCGTCTCTACAGCATTCAACTCAAGCATCTATTGCCACAGAAAGTAACATTACTGCATTTACCAACATCCATTTCTACAGGAAGCAAAATCACTGGTTTTCTGCCAGAACCATTTCCAAAAGACAAAGCCAAACAAGCAGACTTCATTTCCCAGCATCCAACTCCTCAGGAAGTGACATCACTGCATTTTCCAGCATCTGTCACTATAGAAAATGTCATCAATAGCTTTCTGCTAAACCTATCTTTAAAATGAAAACGTCGCACAACTGGGCATCATTCCTCAGCAGCCAACTCCACAGGAAATTACATCACTACAATTCCTGGCACCCAATTCCTAGCACCCATCTCCATAAGAAGTAACATCAATTCCTGCATTCTCCCTGCTTCAGTTCTCTGCTCAACACATTCTAACACCTGAGCAACAGCAGCTAAAGGACACATACAAGGCAGTTTCTTGTTAGGGCGTGTTAATCCCAGGAAGGGACTTGGGCCTGAAACCCTGCTCCACTGCAACCTAAAAGGTAAGATCTCATCACACCACACTGCCAATATCCGATTCAAGGCTATCCTGAGCATGAAGTCAGCAGTATCAGTGGTCTGCAAAGACATAACACAAAACTATGATACTGAACTTTCTGTAGCTAGGATATGGACCAGCGCATCATTTCTGGGAGCCAGGATTAGCAATCCACACACTAAATTAATTTATCATTTTCATGATTTTCAGAGAAACCATTCCCAAACCAGCTCTCAAAATTAGCTCTGGGGGTGTCCTGTCATGAGTGGTACACTTGGAGCTCATCTCAGTTAGTCAAGGACCTGGCACGTGAGAAGACTGAACATTTATGGTCATGCACACTTAGGTGAGTCACACCTCTGAAAATGCCAAAAGGTGCAGTGGAAGTAAGGCAGGGTTTTTTAAATGCATGCTTGTGAAATTCAAAAGAGAAATCTTGTGAGAGTAGAGCCAAATCTCAGCAGTCACTTTCCTTAGGAGGCTGTAAAAAGGAGCCAGCCCAAACCACAGTGCCTATTATGCATAGTTTTTCTCCAGGCATCTGGGCAGTGGCCTCATACATATTCTTGAATACCAAGGTGATGTCAACTGGCAGATTATATATGTGAAGCATCTGAGACTTCCTCTTATATTATAAGTTGAGGTGCTCCATTAAATCTTGGACTGAACTAAAGATCTTAAGTCAGAGGGACCCCGTTGTTGTGAAGATAGAGAATTTGTTTCTGCAGCGTACTGACAGAGATCATGGAGGCATTTGCCTGATAAAGCTTTAGAACATTCTTTTGACATTGTGAATATTTTGAAAGCTGTCTCATTATGTTTTGTAAAAAACAATGCAACTTTGGTTCAGTTGAATAGCTGAAGCACTAAATCCTCTGTAGAGCGAAAGAGAGAGTAATCACAGTATTCAAAAATTACCTAGATTCGAGTTTAGTTTGAAAACATTGTATGCTTGTGAAGTAGCAAGTGACTATTACAATATTATAAAGTCTCTCAATAGGTCACATAATAAAAGGCTAAATTAATTTTGTTTCTTTGATATAGGCTATCATATTTATCAAGCTCTCTGAGCAAACTAGATAGGGACATTTTTTAATTCAATTAACAGGTATAGGCACCTTTGATATGTGTTTTATTGATTACTTAATAATATTCTATTCTGACTTTCTGGCCCTCTTGATCTAAGTCTCATTCCAATATTACCCGCCCTCAAAATCCTCCGCTTATCACGTCATTCTAAACCTTTGTTGTTTGTTAAGCAACCTGCCTGCTGCCATAAGGTGAGCATCTTGAGGGTACTGCTCCTGAGGAATCAGAATCCTACCAAGTGGTACTAGATGTCACATAATTAATACAATCCAAAGGCCACATCAAATCAAATCAAATCATTAACATTTATAAAGCGCGCTACTCACCCGTGCGGGTCTCAAGGCGCTAGGGGGGAAAGGGGGGGTTATCGCTGCTCGAACAGCCAAGTCTTTAGGAGTCTCCGGAAAGCGGAGTGGTCCTGGGTGGTCCTGAGGCTGGTGGGGAGGGAGTTCCAGGTCTTGGCCGCCAGGAAGGAGAAAGATCTCCCACCCGCCGTGGAGCGGCGGGTGCGAGGGACGGCAGCAAGTGCGAGGCCAGCGGAGCGGAGGGGGCGGGTGGGGACGTAGAAGCTGAGGCGTCTGTTGAGGTATTCCGGTCCCTTGTTGTGGAGGGCTTTGTGTGCGTGGGTGAGAAGACGGAAGGTGATCCTTTTGCTGACTGGGAGCCAATGCAGGTGTCTCAGGTGTGCGGAGATGTGGCTGTTGCGGGGTACGTAGAGGATGAGGCGGGCCGAGGCGTTTTGGATGCGTTGCAGGCGGTTTTGGAGTTTGGCTGTGGTCCCGGCGTAGAGGGTGTTGCCGTAGTCCAGGCGGCTCGTGACGAGGGCGTGGGTCACGGTTTTTCTGGTGTCGGCGGGGATCCAGCGGAAGATCTTACGGAGCATGCGGAGAGTGAGGAAGCAGGCGGAGGACACAGCGTTGACTTGCTTGGTCATGGTGAGAAGAGGGTCCAAGATGAAGCCGAGGTTGCGGGCGTGGTCTGCGGGGGTCGGTGCGGTGCCGAGGGCCGTGGGCCACCAGGAGTCGTCCCAGGCGGACGGGGTGTTGCCGAGGATGAGGACTTCCGTTTTTTCAGAGTTCAGCTTTAGGCGGCTGAGCCTCATCCAATCTGCGACGTCCTTCATACCCTCTTGTAGGTTGGTCTTGGCGCTGGCGGGGTCCTTGGTGAGGGAGAGTACAAGTTGGGTGTCGTCGGCGTAGGAGGTGATGATGATGTCGTGCTTGCGTACGATGTCGGCGAGGGGGCTCATGTAGACATTGAAGAGTGTCGGGCTGAGCGATGAGCCTTGAGGTACGCCGCAGATGATCTTGGTGGGTTCTGAGCGAAACGGAGGGAGGTAAACTCTTTGGGAGCGGTTAGCGAGGAAGGAGGCGATCCAGTCCAGGGCCTGGCCTTGGATCCCGGTGGAGCGTAGGCGGGTGATTAGGGTGCGGTGACAGACGGTGTCAAAGGCAGCCGAGAGGTCGAGGAGAATGAGGGCGACTGTTTCACCGTTGTCCATCAGGGTTCTGATGTCGTCTGTGACTGAGATGAGGGCGGTTTCCGTGCTGTGGTTGGTTCGGAATCCGGTTTGTGAAGGGTCGAGCAGGTTGTTGTCTTCCAGGAAGGTGGTCAGCTGTTTGTTGACGGTCTTTTCTATTACCTTGGCTGGGAAAGGTAGAAGAGAGATGGGGCGGAAGTTTTTCAGGTCGCTTGGGTCAGCCGTAGGTTTCTTTAGTAGGGCGTTGACTTCAGCGTGCTTCCAGCATTCGGGGAAGGTAGCAGAAGAAAAAGAAGAGTTGATGACGGTCTGGAGGTGCGGGGCGATGATGTCGTCGGCTTTGTTAAAGATGAAGTGCGGGCAGGGGTCCGAAGGGGCGCCGGAGTGGATAGAGTTCATGATGGATTTGGTTTCTTCCGTGTTGATGTGGGTCCAGTTGTTGAGGGTGATGTCCGGGGAAGCGGGTTCAGTGGTGTATGGTTGGGTCTGGTGTCCGAAGCTGTCGTGGAGGTCGCTGATCTTGCGATGGAAGAAAGTGGCGAGGGATTCGCACAAATCCTGTGAGGGCGTGACGGCGTTGGCGCTGGGGTTGGAGAACTCTTTGACGATGCTGAAGAGTTCTCTGCTGTTGTGGCTGTTTTTGTCTAGTCTGTCGGTGAAAAAGTTCCTTTTGGCAGTGCGGATCAGGTGGTGGTGTTCGCGTGTAGCGTTCTTGAGGGCGGTCATGTTGTCAGCGGTGTAGTCCTTGCGCCAGGCCTTCTCAAGGGCACGACAAGTTTTCTTTGATTCTTTGAGGGTGTCAGAGAACCAGAGAGGTTTTTTGGTGTTGGTCTGTCGATGCGTGCGTTTGAGGGGAGCAAGGTTGTCAGCGCAGTTGGAGATCCAGTTTGTGAGGTTGAGAGCTGCGTCGTTGGGGTCGGTGGTGAGGGTGGGTTGGTTGGCGGCGAGAGCGGAGAAGAGTTGCTCTTCAGGGATCTTGTTCCACTGTCGATGAGGGATGGGTTGAGTGCGGAGGTGGGAGGTCTCGCGTCGGAATGTGAAGTGGACGCAGCTGTGGTCGGTCCAGTGTAGGGCAGAGGTGTGGCTGAAGAAGACGTGTTTGCTGGCGGAGAAGATAGGGTCGAGCGTGTGTCCGGCGATGTGGGTGGCGGTGTTCACCAGTTGTTTGAGGCCGAGGTTGGCGAGGTTGTCGAGCAGGGTGGTGGTGTTGGGGTCGTTGTTTTGTTCCAGATGGAAGTTGAGGTCGCCTAGGAGGATGTAGTCCGGTGAGGCGAGGGCGTGCGGGGAGATGAAGTCGGCGATGGCGTCGCTGAAAGAGGCGCGAGGTCCGGGAGGACGGTAGACGAGGGATCCTCTGAGGGTGGTCCTTGGGTCGGTGCGAATCTGAAAATGCAGGTGTTCAGCGGCGAGGGGGGGGTCTTCGGTGGAGGTGGTGACGCTGATGGAGTCTTTGAAGATGATGGCGACACCTCCTCCTACTTGGTTGGTGCGGTCTTTTCCTGAGATCTTGTAGCCTTCGCGGATGGCGGTAGCGATGTCTGGAGCAGAGGAGGCGTTCATCCATGTCTCCGTGATGAAGGCGACGTCCGGGGCTGTGGAGTCCAGGAGGTCCCAAAGTTCAACGGCGTGCTTGTGGACGGAACGAGCGTTGATCAGGATGCACTTGAGGTGGTTGATGGCGCGTGGGCTTGTGGTCGTGGTAGTTGCGTGGTGGAAGATGCGTTTGCAGGAGTTGCAGGCGAAGGGTCCATGGGTGCGTTTGGGGTGAGCTAGGAAGCAGGTTTTGGAGCGCCCTGGGTTGAGGGCGTGGAGGGTGGTGGGGTCGTAGCGGATCAGCGGGGCTTGGGGGAGCTGGGGACCAGGGGTCGTGGCGCTGGGCGCGGGCCAGGCGCGGACGGGCGCAGACGGGCTTGCCTCTGGCGCGCCTCCGGCGCGCCAGCGGCGTGCCCGCTGCGCAGTCGCGCAGCGGCCGCCATAAGAGGTAGGAGGGGGGGGGAGGGGTCAGCTGGGGGCGAATGGGAGCTGGGGGGCGGGGGCGTGCAGGAGGTCGCGGCGGGAAAGCGCGAGGGAGGGGGGGGACAGGTAGAGTGAGAGGAGCTGGGGGAGGGGGTTTAGGGTGGAGGAGGGTGAGTGTTAGGAGGTTTGGAGATTAGGGAGAGAGATAGGAGTAGGGTTGTGAAGATAGGGGAGGGGGGGTTGTAGAGGTGGGTGAGGGAGAGAGGTAGAGTGAGAGGATAGGGAGATAGGTAGTAGAGGGGGTGGCGGGAGGGGGGGAGAGATAGAGAAATAGATAGAGAAAATAGATAGAGAAGTCGATAGATAGGGAAATAGATAGATAGACAGATAGGTAGGTAGGAGGAGGTGGAGAGTGGGGGAGTTAGATAGTGAGATAGGGAGCTAGAGAGATAGGAAGATAGGAGGAGTGAGGGAGGTAGATAGCGAACGGGTTAGCTAGGGGTGAGAGAGGGGGAGGCGAGTGAGGGAGGGGGATGAGGAAGGAGCAGGAGGGCAGGCTCGGGGGAAGAAGACGGAGGAGGTAGAAGAGCCGAAGACAGGAGAACAGAAGACAGAAGAACAGAAGACAGAAGAACAGAAGACCGGAAGAGCAGAAGACAGAAGAACAGAAGAACAGAGAAGAACAGAGAAGAACAGAGAAGAACCGAGAAGAAGAACACAGAAGCACCGAGAAGAACAGAGAAGAAGAACACAGAAGACCGGAAGAACACAGAAGAACAGAAGGGAAGAACAGAAGAACAGAAGAGAAGAACAGAAGAACACAGAAGAAGATTGCAGAGGGGGGGCGAGGAGGAAGAGACAGAGAGGAGGAAAAGAAGCAGGAGCAGGAGAGAAGGTGAGTGGCGCGGGGCAGGGCGAGGGGCTGGGAGGAGGGGGGTACTTACAGTTAGGTGGGTCTCAGGAACACAGGAACTCGGGAACTTGGAGGAGCTGCAGCGGCAGGGGGAGCGACCTACCCTTGGGTCAAGGGTCGCTACCACTGTCGCGCAGCGGCCGCCATAAGAGGTAGGAGGGGGGGGGAGGGGTCAGCTGGGGGCGAATGGGAGCTGGGGGGCGGGGGCGTGCAGGAGGTCGCGGCGGGAAAGCGCGAGGGAGGGGGGGGACAGGTAGAGTGAGAGGAGCTGGGGGAGGGGGTTTAGGGTGGAGGAGGGTGAGTGTTAGGAGGTTTGGAGATTAGGGAGAGAGATAGGAGTAGGGTTGTGAAGATAGGGGAGGGGGGGTTGTAGAGGTGGGTGAGGGAGAGAGGTAGAGTGAGAGGATAGGGAGATAGGTAGTAGAGGGGGTGGCGGGAGGGGGGGAGAGATAGAGAAATAGATAGAGAAAATAGATAGAGAAGTCGATAGATAGGGAAATAGATAGATAGACAGATAGGTAGGTAGGAGGAGGTGGAGAGTGGGGGAGTTAGATAGTGAGATAGGGAGCTAGAGAGATAGGAAGATAGGAGGAGTGAGGGAGGTAGATAGCGAACGGGTTAGCTAGGGGTGAGAGAGGGGGAGGCGAGTGAGGGAGGGGGATGAGGAAGGAGCAGGAGGGCAGGCTCGGGGGAAGAAGACGGAGGAGGTAGAAGAGCCGAAGACAGGAGAACAGAAGACAGAAGAACAGAAGACAGAAGAACAGAAGACCAGAAGAGCAGAAGACAGAAGAACAGAAGAACAGAAGAACAGAAGACAGAAGCACAGAAGATCGGAAGAGCAGAAGAACAGAGAAGAACAGAGAAGAACACAGAAGAACCGAGAAGAAGAACACAGAAGCACCGAGAAGAACAGAGAAGAAGAACACAGAAGACCGGAAGAACACAGAAGAACAGAAGGGAAGAACAGAAGAACACAGAAGAAGATTGCAGAGGGGGGGCGAGGAGGAAGAGACAGAGAGGAGGAAAAGAAGCAGGAGAGAAGGTGAGTGGCGCGGGTCAGGGCGAGGGGCTGGGAGGAGGGGGGTACTTACAGTTAGGTGGGTCTCAGGAACACAGGAACTCGGGAACTTGGAGGAGCTGCAGCGGCAGGGGGAGCGACCTACCCTCTTCTCAACAACATCAACCATCTACTGCATATCTCCCAAACCCTTAAGACCGGACCAACCCTCTCAGCATTCCCGTTACCCTTCTTGGTGTTCAACCAACACAAAAATCAACCAAAAAGAAAAAAACTGTTCTTCAGGTCCTTCAAAGACTTCCCCATAGACAACTTAAATCTCAAAGCATTTCTGGACCTGTCACTTTCTTGTCCTTCATCAATTTGCTTCTAACTGATGTCAGTACATTTCTGGAAAACGTGAACACCGATGGCACAACTAAAACACAAATATGCAAGTCAAAAACTTTAGCACACGTGTATTCCAAAGACCGTGCCGCCTACAAGTGCTCCAACTGCAGACAGAAAAGAAGGTAGAAGAAAAACATAACTCTTGAAGCTCTCTCACCACTTAAGTCATTCTGTGTCATGAGAGGTTCACTTGGGGTTCATCTCAGTTATTCAAGGGCCTGGCTTGTGAGAATTCTTAACATTCATCACCATGCACATTTAGGGGAGTCACACCACTGAAAATGCCAAAAGGTGCACCGGAATTAAGGTAGGGTTTGTTTTAGATGCGTGAAATCCAAAAGAGAAATCTTGCGAGAGTGGGAACCAATCTTCAGATCCTTCGAGGACTTCCCCATTGACAACATACATTTCAAATCACTTCTTGACCTATCACTTTCTCGTCTTTCGTCAACATGCTTCAAGCCGTTGTCAATGTTTTTCTGGAAAACCTGTGTACACCAATGGTACAAAGAGAACACAAATATGCAAGTCAATAACTTTAGCACACGTTGTGAGAAACACATGTCAAGAGCTCATTAGATTGTCATGGTGCACTAACCTGGCAACCCAGATCCAATTGAGTGATGTTAGTAGCCACACTTTCCTGAACTAATTGATGACCAGGCTAAGAATATCTATGCCAGTCATCAGTAGAGCAGTAAAAGGAGAATAGGACAAGATGGAGAGAAACAGAGACAGTGGATATCTTCATCTTGCTGGGTCTTACTACTGGACTCAAAATGAGCTGTAGAGGCATCGCTATCTACAAGACTTAATTATTTTAGTTTTTGATAAATATTACAGTCCACTATTTCTACTGTGTCATCTGATATACCCCATAACAATCTCAGTATAGCCACTCACTATGGTTGCTGACAACTCTATGACTTTTTAGAACTGAATTAGATAATGTACAGAATAACCTCCACTGCAATGTGCATTCTTATATCTATAAGTACCTTCAACAAGTTAGAAATCAAGTCTGTGATTTGAGTGAGTCTTAATACACATAGTTTATCATCAGTAGCAATGAAGCTGTCAACAAAGTCAGAACACTTTTCAAATCAATAAAGCAGTGTGTCAACCCCCTGACTCTTTCTTTCCACATTCCAAGGGCAAGTGCAATGTCATCAATCACTTCTTCAATTAAAACATACTGAAGATCCAAGCACATCAACAACAACAAACCACTTTCTTGTTTGACATCCATTCTCCCTACTCCATCTGACAATGGTCATTCTTCAAACCACTGTCTCTCCAAGAATGCTTTGAGACCCTCAACTTCCTCAAAGTCACCACCCAAGAAGCTGATATGAAGCAAACTAAGACAGGCAGGTACTAGCTCTCTGTACTAAAGAAAGTGAAACTTTTTCTCTCAGAAAGCAACTACTAAACTGCCATTCAACCCTTCATTCTCAGTCTTTGGGATGTTGGCAATGCGTTAGTCCACACTGCCCTCCTTCAGGCACGCTACATGCAGCAGTATGCCTCATCATGGAATAAGAAATATGACCACATCACCTCCAACCTGATGGAATTCTATTGGTTGTCCTTTATTTACACCATTGCCAAAACCAGTTTTCATGAACGCCAATTCGCCAAAATACCCGGGGGTAGCTAAGTGACATCACACACCATTTGACTTTTACATTCACTTACACCTATACACACATTCACACATACACACAGTGTCTCTCACATAAACATCCGCAAGCATTCACATAACATACATTTAAAAGCATTTATACTTACTTCAGCTGCCACAGAGGGCCAGTTAATTGCACTCTATTTTTATTGCACTTATTCTTCACTATTAGTGTAATAAAAAAAAATTGACAGAAAACAAAGAAAGTGGAGCCCAAACCAATGTCCATAAGGAGATCTCCTTGTGTTTCTGGCTCCGATTTTGCCACCTCTGAGGTCAGGGGCCGTGCCATCGGTCACAAGGGTCAAGCCATGAGTCACAGCTGTAACCCCTGGCGACCCCTAAATGACATCCATGCCAGCTTTGTATTCATTATCTACAAAGTCATTACGACTGACAGCTCTGCCAGATGGGTCTAAGCACACCTGCAGCAAGAACAGGATCAGACTGAAGACAAAGATGTGTGAAAAAGAAAAAAACAAGGCAAAAGGACTTCGCCATTTATGCACAGAGGAACTTAAATGACAGCCCTGCTCAAGAAGGACCACTCTAAAGACTATTACATATGATGCAGTGACAGTTCAATTTCACTCTTAGAAACTAGCGACCCCTCTAATCAAACAATAAAATGTGCCTGTCTGGGACCATACACAGTACTTAGCTGTCTTCCTCCAGATTCGAGCAGAAAATAACCAAGGTTAATGTGAGGTTAAGGTTAGGAATTGTAATAATATGTTACTTTACAGTTAAAAGAAAATTCAAAATTCACTGAAAAAATCCAAAGGTTAAAAGAATGTTCTAGTTAGGTAAAATGCCTGTTAATAAAGCACTAAAATTCACCAGTTATAGTAAACTCAACTAAATATCAGGTGTGCTATAAAGTAACTAAAACTTGCTCAGCACACCATAAAAGTGTTGTCATGAATGATGTAATTTCAGATGTTACAGTGACCTTATCAGTGATGTCACAGAAAACAGAACATGTCATGAGTGATGTAATATGGGAGGTAATTAGCAGTAGGACCTGTGCCCAACCAACATAGGCTGACTGTGATATTATAATATAAAAGGCGTTTTTTTAAGTCGGGCAAGACTTATTGACTTTGTCAAAGGGTCACTAAACCAAAATATTAAAGTGGGCCCGTGGCTTTATCAAGGGTTGAGCACATCAACATATATAAAACAGATCTATCACTCTTGTCCAAAAATCACCAATAACTATAATCAAATGTATATTTCACTAATTCACACAATGCAATGTATAATGAAAGCGGTTGTTCAATAAAGATTTATTTTAAAAAATTAACATGTTTCTGAATCGTTCTTTTAACATGTTTCATCCCACAGAATACAGTGAAAAAAACAACCACAAGGGGCTTGTGCACTAGATAAATAGTACAAAGCTCCAGCTAGGAGTGTTTCGCTCTCTTTGGGTAATGGATTTAATGATCCAGTGAACTTATGGTTTTCTTGTTAAGTTGCTGGGGGACTGTTGCACTTCCTGCAGCCCCACCACAACAGTAAGAAACGTTTGGTGGCGCCTCTTCCTTTTATAGGGGCACCATCAGCAAAACAATTAGTAAGAAAAAAGTTTTTTTTAAAAGCCCAAATGCATTATGAGACTCTCCTTGCCAGAGCACTGAATAATAAATGAGCGGCTCCGGCCACTCATTTATTATTCACTTTTTATTTTTTTTATATATTTTTGTGGGTGTACTGATGTTTATAGGAAGCTGGCTATCTATGAAGTGCACCAATGTATACGGGCACTACGCAGATAGTCCAGGCGACCCTTATTGGTTTACAAAAAAACAGAATGGTAGAATAATTGGATCATGATCACAAAGTACAGCCTATATGATGCTAGGTGTCTCACACATATCAATCACATATATAGACAGTACTACATGGTCCATAAAGCATTTCTTCATGTAAAAGTTGGAATTTGTTCCCCATTAACATCACGTTCACACTCCATTAATAATAAATCGTACTTAGCAATCATGGAGTTCAGTGCATCCCCATACTCATTGTGGCAGAAGTGTACATAGCCCACCCCTCGTGATTGGTGTACTCACAGACCTGTGCCACTGGCCAGGGGCAGGATTTAATGTTAAAGTCACCTCCCCATAATATTATAAAATGAGTACGAATAGGGCGTAAGAAGACTTCTAGACCATCCCTAAGAGCCTTGACCACCCTACTGCGTGTGGAATCAAACTCGTTGATGTAAATTGGGTGTGTAGGCCCACCGCTGTGGACATTCTGATGTTGACAAGTAGTTTATTGGAAATAAGATTCTGAAGCCCTCTTTTAGCCCTCCCACCCTGGGACGGGACTTCACCAAAAAAATGAGATGAAAAGCCCTCCACATGAAGTGACTTAACACACCATGTTTCATGGATATAAATAAGGTCAAGGCCAGAAATGATATTGGTCCAATCAACAGAACCTAACTTGCTACTTGGACAACCCACATTCAAAGTTGCGAACTTATAGCACCCATCTCTATTTTAGGTAACGGCCCCCAGATAGGACACGTCATTATAAGGATGACTTGGGCTAGTAACCACAACAACATTACTGGCAAGATGCTTACCAATGGTGGGGTTTTTCACCACCCCACCAGAACCAGGAAGGTCGGTGTTAAGCAGTCCAGTCATTCGTTCCTCCCTGCAACTCCTAGGTTTATAAATGCCACACCTAAAATCATTTAGCCTGCATTCTAAAGGTCAATCATTATCTTGCGGGGAGCTGAGTGCCGGGTACATATTAGACACCACCAATGGGGTATGAAAGAGGGGGTAAGCTGTAAACCTCTACGTGTGTTCATAACAACATTAGGCAATTATCCAGTACAGGAAGGGTGGCACAGACCTTGCAAAAATTTCACCAACACATCTTGGGTTTTAAAACTTCATAATCAGACAATTTCCCTGTAAATTTTTATTTGAGGGCCCGATTCTTGTGAACAAGATTTGATGTGCTCTGTCTGGTGAAAATATGTGATCTGAGTTGAGCCAATGTATAACCTTGTTCTTCACTGATTCTGAGGACTCAATTATACCTGATTTCAATGGAGGGACATCGACCAAGACTGCTACATATGGGCAACAGTCTGGAGGCAAATTGATAGTAACAGGCACACCCAAAGCAGATTGCCTATTAGATCCCGCATAGCTGTCAAATGGAGGCTGGGACTGGAGATCGGCTTGTGATGAACGAGATATACTTGAACAGTCCACAACAACTGACTGAGGAGGATCCCCCAAAGGCAATTCGTGTATACCTCTTGCAATATAACCTCCCAGAGTCTGGCCCGGGCAGGACAGGCCATAGGTACCTTTGGTTCTTGAACCAAGCCGGGATTGATATTTAAAGTAGCCCGCCCATGGGAAAGTAGAACTAATGAAGCTGTTGGTGGGCAGTCCACTACATTGACATCCTCCCGATTCGCCTTATGCATAACTTGACAAAAGGAGAATATTTTGCCCTTCCAGACTATCCTGCTTCTCTCTAAGGGGAAATAAGAAGTCCTTAATAGCAGCAGTTATTTTGTTCCAAAATGAAGGCCAGAGAAGTCCCTCTGGAGAGAGTAACTGGTAATCGATCCTAGGTCTCGCCGGGGCCATTGAGACCTCAGGGCTAGATCTTACAGTTTCGACTTTTATACTCTTGCATTTTGCTGCAGGCAAACTCATTAAGGAAGAAGAGGACACAGTCTTAACAGGCGAGTGATGAGTGGTAGATTCATCCAAGGCATCATTAATTGGGGTCATTGTGCCTTTCTGCAAAGTCTTGCGCCTTATCTGAATGACGCTATGTACCCTCTAAGAACCACACTTGCCCAGCAATACCCAGGGATAAGCGGCGTTCTGCCAGATCTATTTCCTTTAGAGATTACTCCCACAGTGCATGCCAAAAAGTAGTCAATAGTTGTGCAATTTGGGGCAATAGCTGATTTAGCGCATCCTGCCTTCCGTTTGCCCATACAGTACTAGCGAAAATCGGAAATACTTATAATATTTGACAAGTCCCCAATTAGGCAAAAAGTGGCAGCCATTAAATACTCCGTGATAGAGCGAGTGCACTTATTTGATTATTTCAAAGAGGCCAGCCTGTGACGAACCAGATGAAAAGTGCTGAAGTGACCAGGACCAACAAAAACTCCTTGTCCGGTCGAGGTTGGGCACAGACGGGCCTGCTCTTGGTCTGCATGCATGCCACACAGTGGTGGCCCAGGAGGCCTTATATGCTGCTGCTTGTTGACACACCCACTTCCTGTGTGCAGAAGGGTCACCTGGGACTTGCAATCCAGCCTTAGCCTCACCCACTCCTCCAGTGATAGTGCGTGTCTCTAGTAGAGGGGGCCCAGGAGACCTTATATGCTGCCACTTGCTGACACACCCACTATCTGCACGCAGAAGGGTCACCTGGGACTTGCAGTCCAGCCTTAGCTTCACCTGCACCTCCAGTGATAGTGCGCACCCGCGCAGCGGGCCCAGGATGGCTTATATGCTGTTGCTTGCCGCTTGCTGCCACACCCGCCTCCTGTGTGCAGAAGGGTCACATGGAAATTGCAGTCCAGCCTTAGCTTCTTCCGCTCCTCCAGTGATAGTGCCCATCGCACACAGCAGGGGTTCAGGAGGCCTTATATGCTGCTGCTTGCTGACACACCAGCCTTCTTGCATGCAGAAGGGTCATCTGAGACTTGCAGTCCAGCCTTAGCCTCACCCACTCCTCCAGTGATAGTGCACGCCATGCGCAGCGGGGGGCCAGGAGGCCTTATATGCTGCCACTTGCTGCCTGCTGACACACTCACTTCCTGCATCCAGAAGGGCACAGACGGGCCTGCTCTTGGTCTGCCTGCATGCCACACAGTACACAGTGGTGGCCCAGGAGGCCTTATATGCTGCTGCTTGTTGACACACCCACTTCCTGTGTGCAGAAGGGTCACCTGGGACTTGCAGTCCAGCCTTAGCCTTACCCACTCCTCCTGTGATAGTGCGTGTCCCATGCAGCGGGGGCCCAGGAGGACTTATATGCTGCTGCTTGCTGACACACCCGCCTCCTGCATGCAGAAGGGTCACCTGGGACTTGCAGCCCAGCCTTAGCCCACCCACTCCACCAGTGATAGTGCACACCCCACGCCTCAAAGTTCCTAATGGAAACTGCTAGGAGTTCCTTTTTCTCAGTCACCACTTGAAGGATCACCCTGAAACTTTCCAGCAAGAAGCTAAAAGGGATTAACCTTTTTTTAGAAAGTTTGGGAAGATTCGTCAAACAGTGCTAAAGGTATTAGCCAACCAAAAAATCAATTTTCCATGCAAACCCCGTCCTAACTATAACTACTCAGTGCCGGCTATGATATATGAAACTTTCCAGCAAGGAGCTAAAAGGGATTAACCTTTTTTTTAGAAAGTTTGTGAAGATTCGTCAAACAGTGCCAAAGGTATTAGCCAACCAAAAAATCCATTTTCCATGCAAACCCGATCCTAACTATAACTACCCAGTGCCGGCTATGATATATGTATATGTTCAAGGTATAGAGCAGTGGAGTTAAAAAAAAATAAGGGCCAGATGTATCAAAGCTTTTTGCATTCGCAAACGGTGCGAATGCCCGTTTGCGAATGCAAAAAGCTATTTCAGAATGTATCAAAGGCATTCTGAATGCAATTTTAAGGAATTGCAAAAATAGCGATTCCTTAAAATTGCGACCCTGTTTAGAGAATCGCAAATTGCGACTCTCTAAATAAGAAATTGCAAATAAGAAATCCTTATTTGCGATTTCTAAAGCACATGTATGAAGCAATTCCTTAATGCGAATTGGACATTAAGGAATTGCTATTACCACCAAGTTGAACTTGGTGGTAACAATGTGCAAATTTTAAAAATGCATTTAAAATGCATTTTTAAAATTTACATGTAAAGCACACATGCCCTTTTGGCATGTGTTCACCTTACATGTTGTTAAAAAATGTTTTGGGGTACAGCAGAGGGGGCCTTAGGCCCCCAGCACCCTGGACTTAGCATTTCCCAAAATTGCAAATTCCAGTTAGGAATTTGCAATTTGGGACATGCAAAATATTTGCAAATATGGGCCGACAGGCCTATAGATGCGGATGGGGGCTGTATCGCAATTTGCGATTCGGTAATAGCATTTGCGATTTTTAAGAAATCGTTATTACCGAATCGCAAATATGATAGATTGCATTTTGCGAATCAGAAATAGCGATTTCTTAAAAATCGCTATTTCCAATTCGTAAAAGGCCTTTTTCATACATCTGGCCCCAAGTCTTACATTCCTTTATGCACTCACTATTATATATTTTATCCCTCAATACTGTTGGTACGATATTCTGTTTCATCGATATATAGGATTTGATATTCCCTACTACAATCTCTGCACTACTGCATGGATAAAGATGACATTAGTTTTCTGTTTCACAAGAATTAAGCACCTCAATTAGTTCTGGAACCCCCGTATTAACAAATCAAATGGCTGTATCCTAGAAGGGCGCTTTCTACAGCTGATATTTATCCATTTACAACTATAAAGCGTGGAGACTTTGAACAGTAAATATTTACACATTAAAGGGCTTGATTTAGATTTTTGTGGAGGGTTTACTCCGTCACAATGGTGACAGATATTCCGTTTTCTGAAATCTAAATCCCATTGTTTCCTATTGTGACGGAGTAAACACTCTAAATCATATCATAACAGTTTGATATTTCTGTTAAGGCATGCATAGCTTATATCCTGCTAGAGGTAAAACAATTACAGTATTACATTTTAAAAGTTCAAATGATTTTTAAGTTCAGTGATGGCAACAAGCATTGCCAAAGCCAAAAAATCGTCTAATGCCTTTGAAAGATGAGACCCCTTGGCTTTGACAATTTGTGTTTCTTATAGCAAACAACAAAAATACCTCCTCCGTGTACAACAGATGAATTACATCTTTAGAGTGTGGGCCAGCAAGTCATTGTAAGCTCTTTAAGGTCTAAGGACAATAACCAAAAGGTGAGCAGGTCAAGCTGCAACTGGATCAGAATATTAAATGTGCCTGTATAATGAGGAGATGGGCTTACAGTAACTGCTCATACATTGGAAGTGAGAGAGGGCTCCACCAGGTTGGTCCCTCTTTCCAGGCAGAGCCTAGGCAAATGCCTGGTGCACTTGTGTTGACATCCAGCCTTACCAATGGGTAGAATGCTTGTTTTGGTCCAGTGATACCAGTCCCATTGTTGCAATTGAGTGAACATCCAACTTTACCAATGGGCAAATTGGGTTTTGCTCCGGTTGGTACCAATGCCATTGTTGCACTTGTAAATCGATCAATTGAGAAGGGCAAGAACACTGAACTATGTAATCTGGCTCGATATACCAAACCCAAGCTCTCATTCTGGCTGTAGCTGGACTGCAAGAGCAGACAGCACACTGCTAAGTCATTGAGGTGGCTGGCTGTCAGAATCTGAAGCCCAAAAGCAACCACAGCTAAGGTGATTTGTCTTACAATGACTGCATGGTGGATCTTGCAATGGAACAAAGCAGTGTTGGGGAAGTGATGCATTCTTACAGAAGCTAAAAACCACTGACATCCTGAATAACAAATGTGCGCACCCTGCAGACCTCAAAGCAAAAAGATTCACAACATTTTCTTGACCTGTCAAGCACATGATTTGAGGACGATTAAGTCGTTGCGTTGTGCAATTTGGACTTTCGCCACTGCCTCAACTTGAGACCTATTCCCTCTACACCAGGTAAGGTCTGAGCAAGTGATCTGATGAACAAATTCCACACCTAGCAGAGCGAACTAGTGAGCATCCACATCATTAACTGCCAACAAGGGATGCTCATCCTCCAAGGTACTCTAGCTGTTACTGAGTGACCTAAAAATATCTTGGAGTTGGGCGTTACCTGGAGTTATTGAGGGCCAGAATCATTCACATGGAAATCCCTTTTGCAACTGCAATAATTAGTCAAGAAATTCAGTAAACAGCTTACATGATTACTCTAGTGGAGGGACAACATTAGCACAAACCAAGAAAAAACACCTGCCACCCAGGATAAAAGCAGTGAAAGCCTATCCCTAAAAATGTTTAACCTGCATGACACCGTGAATGTTCAGATTAAAGTAAGACAAATAATTTTGTCACATATGTGTGCAGTTCAGCTGGCATGCTCAAGCACTGGCACGTCCGAAGTTGAGGAAAACGTGGGCTTTATCTTTCAGATTAAAAATAGTAATAAGCAACATCACAACCCAAATATAAAATGATCCTCCTGGTCCTGGAAGTTCTTATTAACAGTGGAGCACTGGTTAACACAATAGCCATAAAGGTTAATACCAGCCACGAACTCTGCACTTAACTGTTAGATGCAAGACAATAACATATTGCTAGGGATAAATAACGCTACTTCTGTTGAGGGACACCTTAGAATTTCATCTGCAACACAGGTAAGTGAAAACATCAGTTAGAGAATATGCTACCCACGCTGGCACTGGTTCACTATTGAGCTCAATAGTGTACTAGAATTAAAACGATAAAATTTGACTTCTGTACATGTCAGTGCGAAATAGAGGACAGTCTAATTGACCACTAACCCATTTCATAAAATCTGAGGCTTTCTAAAAGCAGCACTTCCCGTTCCGCATACAGAAGCGGATGGAATCTGCAGATGTTATCCAAAAAACGTACAAGAACCTACCCCTGGAGTCACACTGTAATCAAAACGAAGAAGCAACTAAGACAAGTCTGCATCTGCCTGGAAATAATGGTTCTCAATCAAGCAATTAAAATGAGTGACAATTTCTTCCCACCATCAATGACTTACTGATGGACTGGAATAGGGTGAAGTAGATCTCGAAGCTGGACATAGAAGCTGTCTACCATAATAGGAAGAAGCATGAAAGATCATAATACATTACTACCACTTCAATTCACATTATGGTGGTCATTCCGACTCTGGCGGGCGGCGGGAACCGCCATTTGGCCGCTACGCGGTCAGAAGACCGCTGCCGGCATTCTGACCTTCCCGCTGGGCCTGCGGGCGCTAACTATGTTAGCGCCCGCAGGCCCAGCGGGAAGGAGGGCTGCAACACAGAAGCCGGCTCCGAATGGAGCCGGCGTTGTTGCGGCCGTGCGACGGGTGCAGTTGCACCCGTCGCGCTTTTCACTGTCTGCTAGGCAGACAGTGAAAAGCCGGCCGGGGCCCTGTTAGGGGGCCCCTGCACTGCCACTGGCATGGGCAGTGCAGGGGCCCCCAGGGGACCCAAGACACCCGTTCCCGCTAGCCTCTTCCTGGCGGTGACAACCGCCAGAAACAGGCTGGCGGGAAGGGGGTCAGAATCCCCATGGCAGCGCTGCTTGCAGCGCTGCCATGGCGGATTAGCCCAGACGGGGTCTTAGACCGCCAGGGTCAGAATGACCCCCTATGTCTGCAGATATACAGAAGCTCAGGATGTCATCAGAGGCAAAGGTATTGCAGAATACCATCTGAGAAGGGCTGCTGGGCCTTTCTGGGCAGCAATTACATATGAATACATATAGCTTTGAAAAAAGCTTCAGGCCCAAATGCAATGATGCAGGAAAGAATCGAAGGCCGTGGCCTCACTCATAAATTGTAACAAACCTAGCTAGTGTTCTTTGTACAATCTTCTGAGCTTAGAGAATAACCTTTGAGATACACAACATCAATCCCACCCTAGAAAATGTCAGAAGCATATATCTTCACAGGCATGGCCACATGTTGTGGATGGATCATTCCCAATTCTGAAGCTGTGACAAAAACCATACGTAGCCTCTTCAAAAAGTGCACTGAAGTGGCGTGGCAGTTTTGTCATAATGATGAGCTCCCTGAGGAAACCATAATGGCAAACTTGGCCCATTATCGATCTTCTGAACTGGTCGAGGATGCCAGACCCTATGCTATGGATCAAGAGCCATAATACTAGAAGGGAAGCAGCAATATTTAATGACGTCAGCTGTTCACACCAGCTGGAGGTTCACATCCATAGAACAGCCCTAAAATTACTATAGCAAGAGGCTTTGTGTTGACACATCCTTAAGGTGGCCATTGATCCGAAGCCACTAGTCTCCCAGCTTCAAGGGTTGGCTCAACGATGACTGAAAAATGAATACAACAACATCAAAAACACCAGTTTCAGGGTGATGTAGGGGCTCCAGGAGTCAACAATTCAGCAGGTAACGTGTCTAGGTACCCAAAGCTTATTCCTCTGAGTAAGAAAAATGGTCTTAAAATAACGGAGGACTACGTCTGATTGCTGATTAAGGCAGTATTGCACAAATCCCATTATACTGCAGCAGGTCATTAAAGAAGCAGATAAGATCTTTCATACCTTCAGCCAAGGAGACCCCATGGAAAAATATTTTCAAGGAGAAATCAAAGGCTTAGGTAGTAGGGAAGAAACTACCAGGTATAATGAACAATTATAAGAAACTAACATCTCAGAGGCAGATGTGGTGCTCAAAGGATTTAGTTCAAGGCATAAAGAGCTGGTATAGATCAAAGCCCAAAGATATCTAGGTTGAAGAAGAAGTAACTTTGTGCCACATCTGGTCTGAGCCTCTACCCCTACAAAAAAGCAATGTCTAATTTCCTCTGGCAAACTCAGGACCATGCGCAAAGGCAAGTTCAGATTACTGCATGTAGTGGTAATCATTGAACATTCGAAGTTTCTCAAAGTAAGAGATGGTGAACACTTCTTTGGCTGAGGTGGCATTATCAAGGCTGGAGAAGACTGTCACAACCAATGGAATCCCGAAGGAAATGAAGACAAAAAACAAGTTCTCCTTTCAAACATAAATGTATTAGTAATATCTTGAGAACTAGAGTGGTGTCAAAATCACGCCTTGGTGACCCCAAATGCATAAGCAGAGCACTTCATGAGGACTCCCAAGAAAATGAGTTGAATGGTGAAAAGCAAGCAGATGATCTGGACCGATTATGCCTCTGAAAATAAAGAGGTATATTTGAAGAAACTTAGCAGATATAAAAAAAACACATCCTCATTGCAAAAAGAAGTACCTCCCAGGGGCGAGCCTTATAATTCACCAATTCAACTATGGAGATCTGTAAAAGCATCCAGAATGCTCAAGAGCCTTATATTAATCTGGCAGGATTCTTTTATTTAAAAATACCTCGAAGCCCTACCAAGGGTCAGTGCTTATCTTCTAGGTTGCAAGCAAAGAGAGAGGGTTAGGTCAGCCCTGCCTGACATATTTCTGGTGGAACACAGAGTTTCACAGGGATCATCACTAAATCCTGCTCTTTTTTTATTTATGTAACTCCACCCCACTGGCCAAAGTGATCCCTTCCTTTGGCTTCCACTTTACATTAATGCTGATGATACCCAGTTGATTTTGAGAATGGATGGAGATCATGGGTTTAACAAGAAACAGCTTAAAGAAAGCCTTAACTCAGATAAGACGGATATTTTGTTTTTTGGTCAAAACACAACAGTTTGAGCATACAGTTGATGGACCATGGAATTGGGATTCTCCCATTTACCGTCCTCAGTGATAAAAAACATAGGGTGTATCTCAATGGCAGTTTATCTCTCAATGTCAAGGTAAATAAAACTGTCTACTGGAATTTTCCAACTTACGTTGTTGAAAATAGCGTTCCCCTGTTTCACTTTAGAAGGGTGGAAAGCACAAGCATTGATCCTCTCAAGACAGGATTATTGTAACAGCTTCTCATTTCCAAATCAGCACTGTTCAGTCCAGTTGAGTTGCTGCAGAACGCAGTGATTCCTATGATATCTGGACTCGGGAGAAGAGCACATGGGACTCTATGCAGACATAAACTATGTTGGATGCGTTTGGACAAAGGATTCTATTTCAATTTTTATGCATGGTCAATCAGGCAACCCACGATAGGGGCCCACAATACTGGCAGGAAACATTTCTAATGTGTACTCTTAATTGCCCACTTTGCTCAGCCAACTATCATAATCTGGTGATCCCCAGATTTAAAAAATCACTTCCAGGAGGCAGAGAATTTAGCTATATGGTGGGAAACCACTCGACCGCTTACTGTGTACCCTCAAATACATTTTGTCATATCTTCCTTTTAGAAACACCTTTTAAAACTCTGATGTTTGCCTAAAAAGAACTCAGATTATGTGGTGCCGTGACCTTAATTCTCAGGCCCAGGATGCTCTTTACGAGTATCATTTCACACTCTGTAAAAATCTCTACGGTAACATAACTAAAAATGAATTCCTGAGAAAGTATTGGTGCATCACACTTTAGGTATGACTCAGGCTCCATATTATACGAATTTGGAGCTGTATAAAATGAGATCTCTCCTTATATAGATTAGCAGAAAAGCAAATGATTGTAACGGCTCCCTCACAAAGTATAAATACAATATACAAAATTTGAATAAAAAGCATTCAACTCAAATGGCTGAGGGAGCGCTCTTTCTTAAAAAACGTTACAGCACGGAATCAGACAATAGGCCTCACTTACTTAACATTAGGTAATACCTTTTTGATCCTTCATCAATGTCTGCAAAGTGCTGTGGCCTGTTACACCACTTTTACTAGAGCCAAGGGCCACTCCTCTAGTGTAGGCTTAAAATTGTAAATCGCTATTTATAAGCCACAGATTAGCAGTACTCAGAATGAAATACCTGTGTTATCTTGTGAGTCCCTAGTCATATTATAACAACTGGGTCTGAAAAGCTCTAGCATAGTAATTGTCCCATGGGTTAGGAACCAGATAAGCCATTTGTCAAAACTGTAGCTGATTTCACAACTCTCAATATCTAGGCACAGTCCAGCTGACTCATCTTTAGTTGATGTTGTCAAGACAAATTCTCTTCCACCAGTTGCTCATGCTACAGATTCTTTTAATCTTTTATGGCATGGTAACAATGGTGTACTAGGCATCACAGAAACCTGGGGAAAAGGCTAGTCTGTTTCAGAAACTGGTCTCATCTTTCTGACCATTATATCATCAACCATAAAATTGAGCTAGAAGTCTACTCACAAATCACTCCCACTGTTTAATATTTTTAAAGCACTGGCATACAAAGCAGCAAAAGCTTAGAGAAACCCCTATATCCTAGAATCCTTGTGAAGGCCACAGGAAGTGGATTTAACTGACTTAATCTAAATAACCATATCTACCACAAGGCTATGAGGTCTTGTAGAGGCACACATCTATGATATGCTTACTTTTTGGCTGTCTCTCCTTACAATTTCTCCACTTATGATTGTCTATTTAACCATTTTTCCTTCAAAGGAGTCTCCTACGCTGGTCTCAGTTCCAGAAGCCAGAATGGCTCCAGTCGCCATAGGTCTGAGAACACTGACTCTGCTTTTGTAGGGAAAGGGATGGAAGCCCCAGCCACCAGACTGCCAAAGTCTGGTCATGAAGGAATCAGCAGTGCAGTTTGGAGTACGCAGACTGTGGACTCACTCTTCCCTTTCTCAGGGCGGTACTCTCTGCTCTTCCGAATTAACTTTTCTCCACAAAAGAATGGCTTTCCTTTATCACCCACATCTAAATCAAGCTTTTAGTCATTTCTTTAGATTTTTTACCTCTTCCCATTTAGTTAATTGGGATTCCCTAGTAGCATGTATTTTTTGCTCCCTTTGCCTTTCATCAAAGTAGTTAAACCCACTTTTCTCCACTTTCCTTGCACTCTTTTTCTCCTTAATTTTACACGTTTTCCTTTTTATGAGCATGAATTGCACCTTAAACGTTTATATCTTTTCATGGTATTGCTTATCTGAGTTGTAGATCCTTGCACCTCCCATAAGCTTCTTCTATGTTAGTCTTGTGTTTGCTCCATCCTGCTGACGGTTGGGCCAAGGATACACTTGAAGAGTTTTTGGTTTGCCTGAAGAGAGTATCCTTAGCACGACTTGCGGGAGCATAGCCAAAGCTCCATCTTACTATACCCCCTAGTCTCTCAGGATAAGAACAAATACATTATGTAAACAGGTTTTGCCTGAGGTCTCTACAAAATTCCTGCAGAAAATATTTTTGAAATCTATTGCTTTGTCTGATTTCCTCCCTGTTTGATGGCTATGATTTTAGGGTCAGTTGGTATTAGATAACATTAAAACTCTCTCTATGCAAATGACCGTAAGATGAAAAGTGACAAAAAACAACATCTGACATATCACTCCCATTCCCAATCCACATATGTGAAATTTGCACACAGGCTGGTTTGCCTGTCTGGATGCAATTTGTGATGTGAACTTTGCACCATATGTACATTTGTGGGGGATCAAAAAACCATCTGCCTAATGAATATTAGTTGCATTTGCAGTTTGCAATGGCCTATGATTCCCTGCAAATGTAGGGAAGCAGACCTGCAAGGGACATAGGGCCAGATGTACGTACCTTTTTTCTTGTCGCAAACGGCCTGATTCCCAGAATCGGGCCGTTTGCGACAAGAAAAAAGCATTTTGGTATGTACAGACCCATTTTTGCGATTCAGTAATCTATTTACCGATTCGCAAAAAGGGTTTGCGAGTCGCAATTAGGAAGGGGCGTTTCCTTCCTAATTGTGAGCCGCAGTGTGATGTATGATTTTTTGTGACCGTAAATGCAGTCACAAAACAATCGCAGTTAGAACCAATTTCAAATTGGTGCTAACTCATTCGCAAATGGGAGGGAGCCCTTCCCCTTTGTGAATATTTTTTCAGAACAGGCAGTGGAAAACTTTTCATTTTTGTTTTTGAAATGCAGCCCGTTTTCCTACAAGGAAAATGGGCAACATCTCAAATAAAAAAACTGTTTCATTTAAAAGCAGTCACAGACATGGTGGTCTGCTGTCCCCAGCAGGCCACCATCCTTGTGAGTGCCGCCATTCCCAATTGTGACCAACTTCATGAATATTTATGAGATAGGTAATGTGCGACCCCATTGGGAATCACAAACAGTGTCATTGACACTGTTGTACATAAAGTTTTGCGACTCGCAAACCTGATACTTGTACATGTGGCCCATAAAATCTCTGTCTCTTACTTAACATTCCCAAAAAGAAAACAAAACATTTTTTTAAAGCAGCCCGTGTCCACAAAAGCGACTGGCGATGCTGTAAGAAGAAAGTTTCTCATTTGGGAAGACATTGGGGAGAGCAGTAAGACGCACCCAAGGACAGCTTCCCATATCCGAATCAGATACAACCCGCTTTGAGGCATATGTATAGAATCAACGGTTTGCAGCTGCAGTTTCAAACTATTGATATATACCCCGCTAAATCGCAGATAGGAGGGGGATGCCCCTTTCATGCCCCATGCCAGTTGGTATTAGGACAGGGTCGCAGCACCCCTTTTACAAGTTTGAGAGGCATGTCCGACTGCTTTTGCAAAAGGTATAAATGTATTCTGCAGTCACTAACCCCTTGATTATGCGAATTGCAAGCTTTGCGGCTGCAAAATGCCTCTGTACGTTAAAACTATATGTAATAAAAATGAAAATTTGAAAATCCCTCCAAATAGAAAAAGAACGGCAAACCCACCAACTAGAAGCCCCTTTTGATTAGGAAGTAACCCAAGAAAAAGATTTGCAGCAACAATATTTTTAACTTTTAACATTTGCGTTGCTACTAAACTATGTGGAAAATACAACAGAAGACTTACCGCTTTTTTTGCTACTCGCCATTCACTGTCTTCAATGCTGTGGTATTGTAAGAGATGTTTTTCCAATTTAGCAGAGAGAGAAGTCGCGTCTGGGAGCACATCCATGCTTACTCAGTCTAGAAAAAAACAACAAATTGAATGTAAGCATTGTACAACCAAGCTGAAATATCTCTAAAAGGTTTCTTGTTTATGAATTATGAAATAAGATGTCACGGTTTTAATTTATTAAATTACATATTCCCAGGGAACAGCAGAACTTTACATAAATCAGTGTCCAGGATTTTAAGAGAGTAAAACTAGATTACAAAATGGTAGTCTTTTGGTAATAACAGTAGAGAAATGAAAAGTTTGAAGCAGTAAATGTGGTAAAACCCACCAGCCGCAGATGTGCTTAGAGAGAAGGCTGAGGATGAAAGGTATCAACAACTACATAAGAATACTTAAAATACAGCTGGCATGTGGTAGTGTAAAACTAGAATCAGACATAGAGAGCAGAGCATGTGTTTAACTCAACTGTCTACATTAATAACAGAAGGAATGTTGAAGGAGGAAGTCAAGGTTAGGCAAGAGAGGACTGTTATGATAGAGTTTTGGTCCCAGGTTTACAAAGATTTTGCGTCGGGTAGGGTCGCTGCTGTGGTACAGCCCGACGCAAGTACTCATACTTAAATAATATATTCCAATGTTAGTCTATAGAGCTAGGCATCTACAATGGGTGAAACAAAATGGGCAGTTTTTCTCTCACCAGGGCCTATAAAACATATTTTATAATGTCCCTGCATATAGTTACATAGCACCCCACCCTTGGGGAACCTAGGCAAGATCTTAGGGGTGACTTATATGTAAAACTAAGGTAGATTATCACTTTGGAAGTACTTTTAATTCCAAAGTCACATTTGCATATATTTTACTTTTAAAGACAAACTGCAAAGCAGGGCTGCATTTAAAAGTGACAAGAGGCAACACAGTGGTGCACATTCCAGTGCAGGGAATCTACTGGCCTTTAAACCTTCCTGCCCTATTATATACTAGGGACTTATAGATAGTTTGAATACCCCTTGCATTATTTTATACTAGGGACTTACAGGTGCTTGTTATTGCCAATTGTAATTATGTCTAATTACCATCTATCTTTGTCATCAGAGCACTGGCCTGGAACTGGTTAGCTGAGCCAAGGGGACAGTCAGAGTCAGTTACCACCAGTATCAGTCAGAAAATAAGTGGGTGAATGGGGCTAAAAGGATTACTTTCTCACACTTGTCCATTATATTTGCAGTATAGTGAGTGATTGCTCAATAAAAAGAGTTAAAAAAAGACTTACAGCCCCATTGCTCCATTAACAAGTACACCTCAATGACCTGCCACAAGAAGATGCTCTACTGTTAATACAGCCTGATCTGGAGAGGAAATTTAAGGTGAAAAATGTATTTTCCTGTACATGAATTTCCAGCTACCAAATATATAAAGGTAACTTTAAGAAATATCCATGCCTATAAATAAAATAATATTTAAATATCCACCAACATAACAATACTCCAATCATGCATTAAAATTACTTTTTAATCCCTAAGAAGTCATTCTACTCTCAACTTCTCAAAGTAAGGAGTGAAATATTCCAGTTTCGAAATATGAATTAGTCTCTTATCTCTTTTCCAGAATACCATCCATTCTCTTACATCCGCATCCACTCTCTCAAGTATTTCATGCACTCTCTCATGCCCAGCACCCACTTTCTCATGCACCACATCCTAGCACCAATCACTCTCATGCCAACCACTCTCTGACTTTCTCCAATCTCCCAGCATCCTTACACTTGTAAAATTAAAAGAAGAATCAAGCGTTACCATGTTTCCTGCAAATTAAACAAAAGCATATGGCTTTAAGAAATATAATATTTTGGAACAAGGACATTTGTGTTTAGTTTTCTTAATTGGTTCTCCATTCACCTCAAAGAAATCAAAGAATTGTCACAATGTGTACATTATTTAAAATGAAGGGTCTTTCTTACTTTCTGGTAACAGTAGTTGATATTACATATATGTAGTGTTCTTAGCAATATGCTTTCCCCGGCAAAACGGACTCTGTCTCAAATAAGTAACTGCCATTTGTAGAAAGTAACAAGTTTGCTGTTCTCGCCTATGGGTAGACCATACTAAGGGCCCAATTACGGGTTTGGCAGCCCGAGGACCGCCTAACCCGTGGTGGCATTCGGACTACCGCACTACTGGTGGTCTGACTGCCACAATACAATCCTGGTGGTCGGACCGCCACCACCGCCAGGATCATGGATCCCAGAGGGGTGTTGGCAGCCAGGCTTGTAACCAACCATGGCAGTGCTGAACTCAGCCCCATCTGGCTGATTACAACCTCACTTTCTGCCTGCCTTTTCATGGTGGGCTGGCAGAAAGCCAGTGCCGGGGGCCACAGGAGGGCCCCTGCAATACACATGCGATGGCATGGGCAGTGCAAGGGCACCCCTACCCAACAACACTGGAATGCACATTCAGATGGTGCTGGGGGCTCCCTGTGCGACAGCACTGGCCTCAGCTCTATGTGGAGACGAGACCAATTCTGTCTCACAGTTTCCACTGGTAAACCCAGTGATAACCTTGTAATGGCTCTGGTGGGGAGACCGCCACCTCTGCAGCGGTCTCTTCACTGCCTGTTTGGCGGTCGGCTTATCTGACCACCAGACTCGAAAAGGAGCCCTAAGGTACCTTTGTGCCTTTTACCTCCGCTCGTCCCCATATCATGATAGTCTGAGCACATAGATTTGATATTTACTAAACAAGCAATGGCAAAGCCAAAAGATTTTGCAACAAACCTATTAGTTCTGCCAATACTTTTTTAATCACAGAAAGCCACAGTGAAAGTGTGTGGATCTGCTGTGGCCATAGTGGAACAAGTTTGTAAAATATTTAAAAAATGCATGAAAAGATGCCTGCAGTGGATGAGCATGCATCCATGGTGACTATCTTTGAATGCATTTTGTTATGTTTTAACAAATTATTTCACTTCTACAGAGGCTATGTTTAAATGCTTTTGGCTTTACTTTAACAAACCTTATTCAAATAAAGCCCCTGTGGAGGAGGACCATCTCAGAATAGAATGGAATTTATTAAAATAAAACAAACCCATTCCTAGTTGCCCGCTGTGGATGCGTGGGCACTCATGAACAGGTGACCACCATGGAACAGTCAGAAATAATTTTAAGATGGCCATCCCGTCAGTGTGCAAGACAGAGGAAAAGTAATTGAGAGCTATGTGGGGCAAGCAAATGCTGGAGAGGAGGTTATAGAAGGGAAGTGGGGGATGAAATGTAAATGGAGCAGAGCAAGAGAGAGGTAGTGGGGGTGAAAATAGTCTCCTTCATTCACTTCAAATCAATATCTGGCGTCAGCAGTAGAATGATACTTCATTCAATCAAAACATTGTGAGACCAAAATACTCCTGGGTGAGATAAACACAGGAATTGGGAGGACATCATCGAATCAGGAACAGGGAAGTGAGACGACAGAGTCATCCAATTATGAGCAAGGGCTTACCCAAAGCCACTCTAAGTATATGCAATGTATTGGAAACATCAGAGCTCCAACAAACAACTAAAGTTGTCTGTAGCAGAGACCTGAAAATCAGTTGTAACAGTCAAGGTGCACACAGTAATGCAGATCTCTATCTCTCTCAAGAACAGGCATTTTACTAGTCTGTACTTCTGCAAACTTCCACTTATCTACTTATCTGTGTTCAGAATACTCTTGTAGTCCCTCTCTTCCCCATGGTGCTGCATTTATATGTATGTTAAATTTGTCACATCAAGTGCTATCCACATCAGACTATAAATCCAAACTCATCCAAGAAACTTCGACAGTTCAATATATATTTCACAGAGGTAAAAAAAGGTATACAAGGATGACGGCTAATGAATTCACACGGCTCGTGAACCTGCACATTTCTGTTCACTACAGATTTAAATTCATCTACAATAGAAGATGGTCAGTCTTTGACAGTGAGTTACCTATTCTCAACAGTCCTTTAAAAATGATTTGGCCCATTCCACAAATGTGTGAGCTACAGTGAAATGGTAAATATCTGACCTAAAAAAAGGCAGTTTAAGATCAGAGATGCAAGGGTAGGTCGCTCCCCCTGCCGCTGCAGCTCCTCCAGGTTCCTGAGTTCCTGAGACCCACCTCACAGTAAGTACCCCCCCCCTTCCAGCCCCTCGCTCTGCCCCGCGCTACTCACCCTCTCTCCTGCTCCTGCTTCTTTTCTTCTTTTCTTCTTCTCTGTTCTCTGTTCTTCCTCCTTGCTCCTCGTCTGTAATCTTCTTCTGTACTCTTCTTTCCCCCGTCTTCACTCTTCTTCTCTTCTTCCTCATCTTCTTCTGTGGTCTTCTGCCCTCTGTTCTTCGTTTTTCTGTATCTTCTTCTGTGTTCTTCTGTGTTCTTCTGTGTTCTTCTATGTTCTTCTGTGTTCTTCCGGTCTTCCTTTCTTCTCTCCTTCCGGTCTTCTGATCTTCCTTTCTTCTCTTCTTCCGGTCTTCTGTTCTTCTGTTCTTCTGTTCTTCTTGTCTTCTGTTCTTCTGTTCTTCTTGTCTTCTGTTCTTCTTGTCTTCGGCTCTTCTGCCTCCTCCGTCCTCTTCTCCCCGCGCCTGCCCTCCTGCTCCTGCCTCATCCCCCTCCCCCACTCGCATCCCCCTCTCTATCTCTCCTATCTAACCCGTTCACTATCTACCTCCCTCACTCCTCCTATCTACCTATCTCTCTATCTCTCTAACCCACTATCTAACTCCCTCACTCTCCACCTCCTCCTATCTTCCTATCTCTCTATCTATTTCCCTATCTATCGATTTCCCTATCTATTTTCTCTATCTATTTCTCTATCTCTCCCCCCTCCCTCACCCCCTCTATTACCTATCTTCCTATCCTCTCACTCTACCTCTCACCCTCACCAACCTCTACAACCCCCCCTCCCCTATCTTCTCAACCCTACTCCTATCTTTCTCCCTTATCTCCTAAACCTCCTAACACTCACCCCCCTCCACCCTTAAACCCCCCTCCCCCAACTCTTCTCACTCTACCTGTCCCCCCCTCCCTCGCGCTTTCCCGCCGCGACCTCCTGCACGCCCCGCCCCCCAGCTCCCATACGCCCCCACCTGACCCCTCCCCCCCCTCCTACCTCATATGGCGGCCGCTGCGCGACAGTGGTAGCGACCCTTGACCCAAGGGTAGGTCGCTCCCCCTGCCGCTGCAGCTCCTCCAGGTTCCTGAGTTCCTGAGACCCACCTCACAGTAAGTACCCCCCCTCCCAGCCCCTCGCTCTGCCCCGCGCTACTCACCCTCTCTCCTGCTCCTGCTTCTTTTCTTCTTTTCTTCTTCTCTGTTCTTCTGTTCTTCCTCCTCGCTCCTCGTCTGTAATCTTCTTCTGTACTCTTCTTTCCCCCGTCTTCACTCTTCTTCTCTTCTTCCTCATCTTCTTCTGTGGTCTTCTGCCCTCTGTTCTTCGTTTTTCTGTATCTTCTTCTGTGTTCTTCTGTGTTCTTCTGTGTTCTTCTATGTTCTTCTGTGTTCTTCCGGTCTTCCTTTCTTCTCTCCTTCCGGTCTTCTGATCTTCCTTTCTTCTCTCCTTCCGGTCTTCTGTTCTTCTGTTCTTCTTGTCTTCTGTTCTTCTTGTCTTCGGCTCTTCTGCCTCCTCCGTCCTCTTCTCCCCGCGCCTGCCCTCCTGCTCCTGCCTCATCCCCCTCCCCCACTCGCATCCCCCTCTCTATCTCTCCTATCTAACCCGTTCACTATCTACCTCCCTCACTCCTCCTATCTACCTATCTCTCTATCTCTCTATCCCACTATCTAACTCCCTCACTCTCCACCTCCTCCTATCTTCCTATCTCTCTATCTATTTCCCTATCTATTTTCTCTATCTATTTCTCTATCTCTCCCCCCTCCCTCACCCACTCTATTACCTATCTTCCTATCCTCTCACTCTACCTCTCACCCTCACCCACCTCTACAGCCCCCCCTCCCCTATCTTCTCAACCCTACTCCTATCTTTCTCCCTTATCTCCTAAACCTCCTAACACTCACCCCCCTCCACCCTTAAATCCCCCTCCCCCAGCTCTTCTCACTCTACCTGTCCCCCCCTCCCTCGCGCTTTCCCGCCGCGACCTCCTGCACGCCCCCGCCCCCCAGCTCCCATTCGCCCCCACCTGACCCCTCCCCCCCCTCCTACCTCATATGGCGGCCGCTGCGCGACAGTGGTAGCGACCCTTGACCCAAGGGTAGGTCGCTCCCCCTGCCGCTGCAGCTCCTCCAGGTTCCTGAGTTCCTGAGACCCACCTCACAGTAAGTACCCCCCCCCTCCCAGCCCCTCGCTCTGCCCCGCGCTACTCACCCTCTCTCCTGCTCCTGCTTCTTTTCTTCTTTTCTTCTTCTCTGTTCTTCTGTTCTTCCTCCTCGCTCCTCGTCTGTAATCTTCTTCTGTACTCTTCTTTCCCCCGTCTTCACTCTTCTTCTCTTCTTCCTCATCTTCTTCTGTGGTCTTCTGCCCTCTGTTCTTTGTTTTTCTGTATCTTCTTCTGTGTTCTTCTGTGTTCTTCTACGTTCTTCTGTGTTCTTCCGGTCTTCCTTTCTTCTCTCCTTCCGGTCTTCTGATCTTCCTTTCTTCTCTCCTTCCGGTCTTCTGTTCTTCTGTTCTTCTGTTCTTCTTGTCTTCTGTTCTTCTTGTCTTCGGCTCTTCTGCCTCCTCCGTCCTCTTCTCCCTGCGCCTGCCCTCCTGCTCCTGCCTCATCCCCCTCCCCCACTCGCATCCCCCTCTCTATCTCTCCTATCTAACCCGTTCACTATCTACCTCCCTCACTCCTCCTATCTACCTATCTCTCTATCTCTCTATCTCTCTATCCCACTATCTAACTCCCTCACTCTCCACCTCCTCCTATCTTCCTATCTCTCTATCTATTTCCCTATCTATCGATTTCCCTATCTATTTTCTCTATCTATTTCTCTATCTCTCCCCCCCTCCCTCACCCCCTCTATTACCTATCTTCCTATCCTCTCACTCTACCTCTCACCCTCACCCACCTCTACAACCCCCCCCCCTATCTTCTCAACCCTACTCCTATCTTTCTCCCTTATCTCCTAAACCTCCTAAACCTCCTAACACTCATCCCCCTCCACCCTTAAACCCCCCTCCCCCAGCTCTTCTCACTCTACCTGTCCCCCCCTCCCTCGCGCTTTCCCGCCGCGACCTCCTGCACGCCCCCGCCCCCCAGCTCCCATTCACCCCCACCTGACCCCTCCCCCCCCTACCTCATATGGCGGCCGCTGCGCGACTGTGCAGCGGGCGCACGCAGCGGGCGCGCCACTGGCGCGCCAGAGGCAAGCCCGTCTGCGCCTGTCCGCGCCTGGCCCGCGCCTGGCCCGCGCCCAGCGCCACGACCCCTGGTCCCCAGCTCTCCCAAGCCCCGCTGACCCGCTACGACCCCACCACCCTCCACGCCCTCAACCCAGGACGCTCCAACACCTGCTTCCAAACTCACCCCAAACGCACCCATGGACCCTTCACCTGCAACTCCTGCAAACGCACCTTCCACCACGCAACAACCACGACCACAAGCCCACGCGCCATCAACCACCTCAAGTGCATCTTAGTCAACGCTCGCTCCGTCCACAAACACGCCATTGAACTCTGGGACCTCCTGGACTCCATAGCACCGGACGTCGCCTTTATCACGGAGACCTGGATGAACGCCTCCTCGGCCCCTGACATCGCCACTGCCATCCCCGAAGGCTACAAGATCTCCAGAAAAGACCGCACCAACCAGGTAGGAGGAGGTATCGCCATCGTCTTCAAAGACTCCATCAGCGTCACCACCTCCACCGAAGACACCCCTCTCGCCGCTGAACACCTGCATTTTCAGATTCGCACCGATCCGAGGACCACCCTCAGAGGATCCCTCGTCTACCGTCCTCCCGGGCCACGTGCCCCTTTCAGCGACGCCATCGCCGACTTCATCTCCCCGCACGCCCTCGCCTCGCCGGACTACATCCTCCTAGGTGACCTCAACTTCCATCTGGAACAAAACAACGACCCCAACACCACCACCCTGCTCGACAACCTCGCCAACCTCGGCCTCAAACAACTGGTGAACACCGCCACCCACATCGCCGGACACACGCTTGACCCCATCTCCTCCGCCAGCAAACACGTCTTCTTCAGCCACGCCTCCGCCCTACACTGGACCGACCACAGCTGCGTCCACTTCACATTCCGACGCGAGACCCGCCACCTCCGCACCCAACCCATCCCTCGTCGACAGTGGAACAAGATCTCCGAAGAGCAACTCTTCTCCGCACTCGCCGCCAACCAACCCACCCTCACCACCGACCCCAACGACGCAGCCCTCAACCTCACAAACTGGATCTCCAACTGCGCAGACATCCTTGCTCCCCTCAAACACACGCATCGACAGACCAACACCAAAAAACCTCTCTGGTTCTCTGACACCCTCAAAGAATCAAAGAAAACTTGTCGCGCCCTTGAGAAAGCCTGGCGCAAGGACCGCACCGCTGACAACATGACCGCCCTCAAGAACGCTACCCGCGAACACCACCACCTGATCCGCGCTGCCAAAAGGAACTTTTTCACCGACAGACTGGACAAAAACAGACACAACAGCAGAGAACTCTTCAGCATCGTCAAGGAGTTCTCCAACCCCAGCGCCAACGCCAACGCCAACGCCGTCACGCCCTCACAGGATCTGTGCGAATCCCTCGCCACTTTCTTCCATCGCAAGATTAGCGACCTCCACGACAGCTTCGGACACCAGACCCAACCATACACCACCGAACCGGCATCCACGGCCATCACCCTCAACAACTGGTCCCACATCAACACGGAAGAAACCAAATCCATCATGAACTCTATCCACTCCGGCGCCCCTTCGGACCCCTGCCCGCACTTCATCTTTAACAAAGCCGACGACATCATCGCCCCGCACCTCCAGACCGTCATCAACTCTTCTTTTTCTTCTGCTACCTTCCCCGAATGCTGGAAACACGCCGAAGTCAACGCCCTACTAAAGAAACCTACGGCTGACCCGAGCGACCTAAAAAACTTCCGCCCCATCTCTCTTCTGCCTTTCCCAGCCAAAGTAATAGAGAAGACCGTCAACAAACAGCTGACCACCTTCCTGGAAGACAACAACCTGCTCGACCACTCACAAACCGGATTCTGAACCAACCACAGCACTGAAACCGCCCTCATCTCAGTCACTGACGACATCAGAACCCTGATGGACAACGGTGAAACAGTCGCCCTCATTCTGCTCGACCTCTCGGCTGCCTTTGACAGCGTCTGTCACCGCACACTAATCACCC
Organism: Pleurodeles waltl; assembly: GCF_031143425.1. Taxonomy (NCBI): domain Eukaryota; kingdom Metazoa; phylum Chordata; class Amphibia; order Caudata; family Salamandridae; genus Pleurodeles; species Pleurodeles waltl. The sequence continues at coordinate 616,574,963 of NC_090436.1, forward strand.
GCCTCCGCTCCACCGGGATCCAAGGCCAGGCCCTGGACTGGATCGCCTCCTTCCTCTCAAACCGTTCCCAAAGAGTTTACCTCCCTCCGTTTCGCTCAGAACCCACCGAGATCATCTGCGGCGTACCCCAAGGCTCATCACTCAGCCCGACACTCTTCAATGTCTACATGAGCCCCCTCGCCAACATCGTACACAAGCACGACATCATCATCACCTCCTACGCCGACGACACCCAACTTATACTCTCCCTCACCAAGGACCCCGCCAGCGCCAAGACCAACCTACAAGAGGGTATGAAGGACGTCGCAGATTGGATGAGGCTCAGCCGCCTAAAGCTGAACTCTGAAAAAACCGAAGTCCTCATCCTCGGCAACACCCCGTCCGCCTGGGACGACTCCTGGTAGCCCACGGCCCTCGGCACCGCACCGACCCCCACAGACCACGCCCGCAACCTCGGCTTCATCTTGGACCCTCTTCTCACCATGACCAAGCAAGTCAACGCTGTGTCCTCCGCCTGCTTCCTCACCCTCCGCATGCTCCGCAAGATCTTCCGCTGAATCCCCGCCGACACCAGAAAAACCGTGACCCACACCCTCGTCACGAGCCGCCTGGACTACGGCAACACCCTCTACGCCGGGACCACAGCCAAACTCCAAAATCGCCTGCAACGCATTCAAAACGCCTCGGCCCGCCTCATCCTCGACATACCCTGCAGCAGCCACATCTCCGCACACCTGAGACACCTGCATTGGCTCCCAGTCAGCAAAAGGATCACCTTCCGACTTCTCACCCACGCACACAAAGCCCTCTACGACAAGGGACCGGAATACCTCAACAGACGCCTCAGCTTCTACGTCCCCACCCGCCTCCTCCGCTCCTCTGGCCTCGCACTCGCTGCTGTCCCTCGCATCCGCCGCTCCACGGCGGGTGGGAGATCTTTCTTCTTCCTGGCGGCCAAGACATGGAACTACCTCCCCACCAGCCTCAGGACCACCCAGGACCACTCCGCTTTCCGGAGACTCCTAAAGACCTGGCTGTTCAAACAGCGATAACCCCCCCCTTTTTCCCCTAGCGCCTTGAGACCCGCACGGGTGAGTAGCGCGCTTTATAAATGTTAATGATTTGATTTGATTTGAATTTGATAACTGGCACTAGCGTCGACACAAAACATGTAGACATTAATCATCAAGAATGTTAACAAATGCAATCAAATTGAATCAAAGGGCAAACCCAACCCTTTTGTGAATGCACTGAAAAAAAGCACTGTAAGTTTGAATAGCATCTAATTGTTATCATATTCACCCAGAATAGAAACACACAATAAAAGCAGTGATACCAAGAAAAAATACTTCCAGCCCTGGTGGTGCCTAAATCTCACATCTCTAATCATTGAATTTCACACGAGGAGTGTCAGTGCCTTTAATACCACATTTATCAAACACCCTTCCATATTCTGGACATATGTAAGAATCCTCCAGTGTTACAGAAGGAGCTTATTCCTGACAATGCTTAATGTCACTGTTGGCTCATTTTAAAACAAGTGTGTACAACTGTGCACCTTGAACAACACCGATGTACTCTTTATCTTTTAGGTGTCTAGGACATCAAAACTGTGAGCAACTCACTTGCCTCTATTTTTTGGGTGAAGAATTTCTCACATTTATATTCTAAAGCTATCTTTCAAGCCAAACATGTGGCTAGATTTATGAAACCAATCACAGTGTTTAGGATCACTAAATGGCTTTTTAGTATGCACTAAAGCTATTTTGCGATTTGGTGGGTTCTTACTGAATTGCAAAATGGCTTTAAATATGCATACCGAATAGCCATTTGATAGGGCATGCTAAGGATGTCCCTTCCAAATTTTCCTTCACAATGAAATGCATCAATAGTTTGTGACCGCAATTTTGATCATAAACCATTGATAGGTCCTGACTCCTCAAAAAAGGGAAAGACGTCCTGCTAGGACCCTTTCCTCTTCGAGAATGTGAAAAAAATGTTTGGGAGAGGGAAGTGGTCCGGGGCCAGACCCAATTCTTAAACTTGTTTTACAGAGTATTTTTTTTAATCACAGCCCACTTTCCTATAAAAAATAAACGGGTTACATTAAAAAAAAGCAATCGCAAAAGTGGTATCATGGTGATCTGCTGACCCCAGCAGCTAGCATCCCACTGATGGCAACCTTGATTTCTCCATTAACCTGATCCAACATATTCATCGTAAGTAACACGTCTTTTCCTGATTCGACATATTTATCGTGAACAATAGGTCTGTTAGCATGGGAATCTCCACCTGTGTTTATCCTGCAATGAAGTGTATCAGCAAGGCATTCCATGAACTATAACTTAAGAGGCATGATCTTAGCCACGTCACAGAGCCAATGTATTATTTTTTTCGAAACTTTTACAGATCTGAAGAAACCCCGTCCCCTTCTAGAAGCCACATTTTGTGTCCCATCTGACAACTGGTTACAGATAACTGCCCCTTGGAAATTAATGCTAAAAAGCATTGAAATAAATAATGAAACGTAGGCCTCGATGACAAGTACCATGGAGAACCTGATGCTAATGTCTGCGCCAAGTGAAATTAGAAATTCCGGTGTTGGGAATTCACCTGGAGCATTAAATGGCACCAATAACGAGTTTACCCCTTAAAAAGAGCACAATGTGCATATGTTGATGCTTTCTCCACCAACATCCGCATGTCCCAGGATTCACAGGGCCTTTTCCCCTCTTTAAATTTCAGCAGGATTGACGTCTAAATTTCAGGGGAAAAAATCTGAAGGCATGAACTATATCATACCACTTGTAAATGCGACCCCTGCGCAAGCAGGCATTTGCCAAGGGGCCACAATACAAGGATGCACTCATATTCAAGAACAAAGGCATTAGAAACAAGAACTGGCAAAGCCAGTAAGTCTGGCGTTTGCTGGCTACCTTTTGGCTTTATCAATTCTTGTTTTGTTTTGACATATTTTTTTTAAACCTTTATTTGTGGGTGAGCTTCCAGGCCACTTTCAACGTAATAAAAAATTACAAAGGCAACGTTTTTTTTGTACCAAAAAGCACAGGTTGCCTTGGTAGTCGCTGTCACTTATGGAAACTATGTTGGGTGTAGATATGCTATGTGAGAAGCAGAAGAATGCCATCAGTCACAGTGAAGTCAGCCAATGAATGAAGTTGGCTGTTTCATTGTCACAAGCTGTGTGCTGCAGTGGATGGAAGAAAAGTGTGAATCACAATTAAAGACCGATGGATGAAGAGGTAATCTGGCACTGGTGCCCCTTGTAAGTATATTCTACATATACATTTAGTAAAATCTAAAGCTCTTGGCTAATGCCAGACATAAAGGCTTGAAATGTCAGGACCTAATTTCTTAATAGGTCTAATTCATAAACACTGGACTGGGTTAGCACAGTGAGATCAAGAATGCTGGTATGAAGTAAATTAGTTGAGGGTTAATGCTAAAGCCTGTCAGTATTGCACATGAATGTAGTGGTGGCTGATGAACATTCAAACTGGCTGACTTTTGCCTTGTTAGAAAGAAGCAGATGAGGTAATCCTTACTAATTGTTTTTGCGTATTTGTACCATGCCTGGAAATTTAAGCGGTGGGGGGGATTGGGCCAAATGGTGAATTTTTATAGAGCAATTTTTAAAAGAACTTATACAAAAAATACTAAGCTTACAAGCAAATCTGAAAGACCCTTCATCAAACATTCCAGTTACCTTAAACTTTGCCACAGTTTTGAGGAGCATGATTTCTCTGCAACAGTAAATTAATTGTGTTGGTTAAGCACAATCAGAAAATGACTTTCAAGGAAAAAAGAGTAAAACAGGTTGTTGAACTTGGCCCTCTCTGCAGCGTCACCCCCAAATGTTTTGCCTTACCCTCCACTTTTTACTGAATTTGTTTTGTTGCTGTCTGGACTCTGTGCATTTTACCACTGCTAACCAGTGCTAAAGTGTGTGTGCTCTCTCCTTAAAACGTGGTAGAATTGACTCATACCCAATTGGCATATGTAATTTACTTGTAAGTCCCTAGTACAGTAGCACTACTTGTGCCCAAAGCCTGTATGCTGCTAGTGGGCTACAGCACTGATTGTGTCACCTACTTCAGTATTCCTTTAAATATGTCTCAGGCCTGCCACGGCAGCCTGTGTGTGTGTAGTTTTAAACTGCCATTTCAACCTGGCAAAATAACTTTCGCCCAGTTTCAAACTTTCCTTTTTAATACATAAAAGTCACACTTAGTTTAAGCCTTGGACAGCCCAGAGAACAGGGTGCAGTGAATTTAAAAAGCAGGACATGTACTTTTATGTTTTACATGCCTCAGTAGTGAAAAAACTCTTGCATTCCTTTTTCACTACTACAAGGGCTACCTCTCCTATAGGATAACATTAGAGTTACCTTATTACATTCAATATCCTGCAACTTCCAAATGAGAACAGAAAAGTTATTCATGTTTGATGTCTTTGGAATGAAAAATATTAATGTATGGTGAAGTAGGATTTTAAATTACAATTTTGAAAATGCCATTTTTAGAAAGTTGGTGTTTTCCTACCTGAGTGATTTAGTGCTTGTAGCATGTCTCTGAGTAATATGACTGGGTGTAGCTGAAAGTTGGGCTTTGCGTATTCCTCCTAGAGAGCCACACACGATAGAGAGCTTAGGTGTACCTGGATGGGCCATCATTGGCAGGATGTTATGTGAATTAGTACAGTGTGGCTGTTCACTTGTGAAGGTATCTAGGCACTAAGTAGGGCAGGCCGGAGGGGGAGGAGGAGATCATGGCTGTTCATCTGGAAAAAGCATGTTTTGAGGTTCCTTTGAAAGTCCAGGAGGAACAGGGAGGTTCTAAAGTGTTGCAGGAGGTCATTCTAGGTCTTGGCTGCAAGGTATGAGAAGGAACGTCCTCCGCTTCTGGTTTTCTTGATGCAAGGGAGATGTGCTCTAGCCTGGGAAGCAGATCAATGGTGTCTAGTGGGTTTGTAGACTTTGAGGCAGTGGCTGAGGTATGCTGGACCTGTGTTGTGGAGAGCTTTGTAGGAGTGGATGAGTAGCTTGAACTTACATATTTCCTGGACTAGGAGGGCAGTGCTGGGCACAGCCCTACTTACACTTGAGTAGGTTGGGATCTGCCTTCACACAACGGGCTGCATCCCCCTGTAGTTAGTCTGTAACCAGGACAGGGAATGCAGGATGCTTGGGGCCTTCAAAGGAAAACCTCTAAAAGCTTCATCCCCCTTCCAGAAAGAGGACACCAGGTATAAATATTGAACCTCGGACACCACCTCTTAAGTACACTTCTGGAACTGTGGATACTCTGCCAGGAAGAAAGACTGCTGTGCTGCTAAAGGGATTGCCACTCTGCTGGACTACTGCTCTGAATGAACAGCAGCCCTCCTGTGCTGAGCTGCTGCACTCTTATCAGGGTGAAAAGAACTGGACCTGCATCTGTTGAACCCAAGACCACAGAGTGATTCCAGGGGCTAGCTTGCTGGCCTCCTGACATGAACCTCAGGGACAGAAGGATCCAATAACCTCGACCCTAGCACCTGGACTCTGTTGTCTATGTACTTGCCATGCCAACTGGTGCAACCCCAGTCCTGGACTCTTGGAAGTGGGCCTAAGGTGCTCTTCCAGCCTCTGTGGATCCAACAGAACCAACGCATAGCCTCTGCTACGCAGCCCAACCCCAACAAATCGTTACTGCTGTGTGGATCGTTTCCATCGTAAAGACATGCATCCCAGTCCACTGCCTCATCAGAACCACAGCTGCACAACACATCCTCAGCACAGGCCCTCACATCCCTCATCGACGGCAGCCTCGACCACGACCCTGGACTCCACATCATATCCTTGTAACTCCTTGGAACCGATGCATCACTGCGACTGCCCGATGCTTACTCGATGCTGGAGTTCACGTCGCACACTCTCGTTGATGGAATCCTTGATGGCAAAGCAGGACCTCACACAGCAGCTTCTCCGCATCTCAGAACTGATGCATTGTTTCAGCCTTTGACGTAGACTCTTGTACCCTCCACAAACCAGGATTTAAGGTACTTTGTCCAGCAGGCCTAACTTAGTCCCTGTAGCTGGCCTACGCTTAATCGCATCGGTCTGAAAAAGTGACTTTCTAATGGTCACGCACGACCAGATATCCACAGTTAGCACTTTGTGCTTTTTGGCGCTATTTTTACTGCAACCTTTTATATAGAAGATATTTGCTTCTACTGGTTGGATTTTTGTGTCTTTGGTCTTATTTTATTTATTAAAAAACACTCTATTTTTATAAACTGGTGTAGGATAGTTTTTGTCTGGTGCCTTTCACTTTATTACTGTTTGACATGTTGCACAAATAATTTACACATTGCCTCTAAGTTAAGCTTGACTGCTCTGTGCCAAGCTTCCAGAGGTGTGAGCACAGGTTATTTTAGGATTGACCTGTGACTCACCCTGACAAAGATTGTGGTTGCTGCTTGGCTCACACCCCTGTCAACCAAAAACCCAATTTCATACGTAGGTAAATACTTGTATCCAGTGCTTTAAATGGGAAAATAGAAGTGCAGGTACTCTCTATCAGAGTACCTGCTTGTTTCTGAGAAGTGCCGGTACTCTCCAATTAAAAGTATTACGTTTTTCTTGAGATATGCCGGTACTCTCCCTCTCAAAATAAAAAAGTGCTGGTACTCAGTACCGGAGAGTACCGGCCCATTTAAAGCACTGCTTGTATCACCTTTCAAATAGCACCTAACATGGATGAAGCCGCTCCGAAACATACAATTTGCCCCAGATGAATGACCACCTTGAATATCCATGCAAAACATAATGCAATCTGAAAGACCCTCACTGACTGTGTGAACTGTGATAGAAGGAAATATGGGAGGATTTTGATGTTACCTGAACATTTAACTTCAAATCATTGTAGTTCATACCACGCAAAAGATATGTTATTATATAATGTGACATTACTCTGTTTATGATCTGGAACACATCTAAGCATTTGTACTTTGTTTATTATTGTTAATATAAAATATCTAATAACAAATATTTTAAAAGGAATGCCATCTATGTTATGCAATGTAATTGTCATTGTTCCTGTGCTTTTTACAAGGCTATCAAAATTCATGTGCCTGGATGATTAAAAGAATACGGGCTATCTAATAATTCAAAAATGTAAACAGAGCATTCTATAAACAAAAAAGATGCTGCTTCGGGAGACTATTTACAAGCAATTTAGAATCCACAAAAAATAAATTTTGCTGTGCAGTACAATGTGTACAAAACTAAATTACATAATCATGTTGGCCACTTAAGGCAGAACATGAATCGTACAAAAGGTGATGCTTGCAAAAAGTCTAACCACTGGCAATCGATCGGGTGCCAGAGGGTCTAAGCTATATCTCACTGAGTAGGCTAACAAGGTGGAGAACGGTTTTGAGTTGCTTCTGTTCCCTTCTGAAAGGGGGCCTCGTCTGACAGTTCAGGATGGACTGTTCCCATGAGAAGCAGGGTCAATACTGACTTGACTAAGCCGGGCCTTCATCTAGAGTGACTAGTGGGCAAAAAATGACAGGTTGGTATGCTACCCCAAATTGCCAGTGATTAGAGTATTTGCAAGCATAACTCTAATCACCTTTTGTGTGATAGATGCAAGGCCCTTAGTGCCCACGGGCATGTCCAGACATGGATCCCTTGCTCATTGTACCATAGGATTCACACTATACCTCACTGAGAAGGCCTACCAAAGCCGAAACCATTCTGCGATTGCTTGTATTCCCTGCTGGCAGGCGACTTGCAGGCTACTCGTCTGGCCGTTCAGGATTGAATGTTCCTATAAGGAACAGGGTCAGTGCTGATTTGCAAAAGGTGGGCTTTTGCCTAGGGAAGCACAGTGGGTGAAAATGAGGGGTTGGAAGTCTACCCTAAGTGATAGCCAGTGATTAGACTGTTTGGAAGGTTTAGTCCTATCACCTTTTGTGTGATTGGCGAGATCAAGGCTATACAGTCCGGGAAAAAAAGCAACCCTGATACCAATGCTTATATGGGCCGGTACTGTCCGGTACTGAGTACCGGCACTTTTTTATTGTGAGAGGGCACGTACCTGCACTTCTTGGGAAAAACCAAATACTTTTAATTAGAGAGTACCGACCCGTCTCAGAAACATGCAGGTATTCTGGTACAGGGTACCTGCAGTTCTATTTTTCCATTTCAGGCACTGCTTGATACTCCACAGTTGTGTAAGAGGCTTCTGACAAAAAATAGGGCCCGTCCCTTATTCGTTTACAATCTAAGCACCGCATGCATCTGTGTGAATTAGCTGTGTAAGTCTCCCACTTTTCTGGCAGACGGAGAGGGAGTCCTATTATTTTCCAGCAAGTACCACATGAGGTCAGCACATGAAAGAGGCTGCTCCAAAATAAATGTAGCCTAACTACATCGGAGCAGTATTAGAACAGGCTACCTCTACAGAAACCGTAATGCAGGTACCCTCAGAGAATGCAGAGCTGCCCAGGTTCGGAGAAGTAAAGCAGATGAGATTTTTACTGAATGCATCTGGCAGATAAAAGGATCACTAATCCCAGCCCCTTTGATAGGCATGGCTAAAACTGAAAGAAGTGCTTCAAGGCCACCGTCTTGAGATGACGCAGATATACCAAAAGGCAAGGTCTGCCAGCTTAGATTATATTGTTCAGTAGTGTAGGAAGAGTACCAGGGGCCCTACTACCAGCAAAAAGACAGCCATAGTGGGGGCAGTAGCCTCCTGGGACCCCTGGTGCAAGTGGGAGAGAGTTTCTAAAGTTGACATCCGCCTTGAACACTGAATAGGAAAATGGTGCGGGCCAACGCAGTGGTACTCACCTGCAATGCGATTAACTACTATCACACAAATGCAGCAGGAAATGAAGAAGCCGAGCAAGAAAAAAAGGAATGACAAATCGGGGATGTGTACTACAGTTGAAAATTAAGACGTGCATGAGTGGGGATAGCAACTTCCACTCGTGGGGTCGATCAGCCGAGAGGACGGCCACGTTCACGCTGCAGAGTGGCGGCAGGCGGATTCAGTTGATATAGTAGGGACTGACCTTTGCAGGGTCCCAGGCTCATCCATAAACGTCACTGAATCCTTCCGTCCGGACACCTCTCCGCCTGGTGGATTTACATCTTGAAGTGTCTTTCACAGCTCCAAGTGCTTCAAGAAGATAACGGTATCATCCAAGGCCTACGCTCAGTGTAAGGATTTTTGCAAACTGCAAGGGGCTGGCTGCTGCGAGCGCCAGTATATCATTGGTTAGTTTGTAAATAAAAACGTGCCGGTGCCCAAAGCGCTGCAATTGAATGTGCGAGCACAGAATACAGAGGCAGCGTAATCCTGAAACCATCTCGGGCCTCTTTAATCCATTTACAGTCACTTTCTGTCCCTTCAGATCACTCTTGCACCTTTCTGCTTTCTCCCTGTGTGCGCTTTTCGTTTTTCTCTTCCTCCGTCTTTCCCATAAGTGTCTTTGGCTCGCAGTTAATGTCTGGTGCAGAAAAATAAATGCCGGCCCTCAAAACGAGGTGCCGGTGCCTCCAACCGGAAACCACAGGCACAAACTAAGCACTGCAGTACATACCACCCTTCGCTTAGAGAAGCATTGCAAAGACTAAGGCATCCTCTAAGGCTTTGGCTGGGTTTGTCTCTACTGCATGCACAGCTTCAGGGACGGCATTGTTTACTAGTTTGCAAACAGCAAGCCAGGACTGCTAACTCAAAGCAGCAGCAATGCAGCGAGTGGGTGTCTACTTGTTCAGATCACTAGCTGCTGATGCCCGTCCATGACCCGAGGAAAATACACTCGGGATTATGGTCAGACCATAGTGCAACTGCCTTCCATAAGGGTGCTAAACTCTGCACGTCTCCAATATACAGCATTTCTAATCGTGAATATACCCTGCCAAATCACCGCATTCTTTGCAAGTCCGAATCAAAAAAATCTTTCTGTGATAAAGCACGGCATCTTTTACGTGAGACAGGTGAAGTGTAATTTGCAGATATATAGATCCTCCCTTTAGAGTCTCTTTCAAAACACAATTCCAGATTTTCCTCATTGTTCGACTGCTCTTAGGGGCGATTTAGATATCGTGCTGCGCCTGCGCATTATAAATGAACAATCCCATCTGACCTTGCAGTGCTCAAGTGGGCATGGGACGTGTTAGGAGATGTGTTACATTTTCTTAGCGCTTCTAGGCGAGTTGAAAATTCCTCTTCGAATACCTTCAGTCTGACGGAAACATTCCTTTCAAACTGACTTTCACAGAGAATCGCCGACTCAGTCGAGTTCCTTAGATAGTGCTTAGGTTGTCTGAGTCAGACAATTATGGGTGGTAGCAGTGCCTCTAAATGAAATACCGAAGTGCAGGCACTCACTCTCTAGAGCACCTGCTTGCTTCTGAGAAGTGCCGGCACACTCCAAATTAAATGTATTGTGCACGTGCTCAGAAGTGCAGGTACTGTCCCCTTCAAAACAAAGCAGTGCAGGTACTCAGTACCGGACAGTACCTGCCCGTTTAAAGCCCTGGGTGGTAGTAATCATTACAAAGTTGTAGTTTATAATGTTTATAAATGGCACTGAATTATTGTTTCTATTGTATGAACATATAACACGATTGGCCCATCATCTGACATAATTTAAATTCCGAGATATGGACCAAACACTCCAAATACAGCGAAACATCAGAGTTAGAGGTCAAACACACCCATAAATACACAGGGCTATGGCGAAGGGCGAGGCAGAGAGGTCGAACAGCATTCTCTTCTGCAATGGCACACCATGACAGACTCATGTCAACCAACACAAATTTACGGAAGGAAGACGTACTATGCTGTACTGCTCGGACCCAATAATAACTGAACTAGCAGAATATTACTCCAGACTGTACACATCACATTGTTCCCAAACCTGCTAAGAAGTCATAGAATACGTCAAGCGCGTCACTCTTGCCTGGACTGAGGGCCAGGGGGGCAATTGACTCCCTGCAGAGTTCTATAAGATGTACGTGGTGCTGCTCGCCATTGACTCCTGCAGATCGATCGGTGGGGGAGGGAGGACGTTTACATACAGGTCAAGGAACACAATTCATAACTCAAAATGCAAGTAGCATGAAAAATAAATCAGTGTCCCGCCAAATTCTTGCTTTTATAAGAAAAGTAGTATTTTATTCCTAACTCTACACAGGTAAAGAAATGTAACATTCAAATGCAACACCACAATTCCCCTTGAAGTTGGGGCGTTAGTAGTTGTCAGACAAATGCCTGCCCCATCTATCTTTGTGCAACGTGTTCAGGGTTATTTCCCATTCACTGGTAGCCATATCAGGGGATGCAGACTATTAGGCTGTACTCAAGGGTTTTCCTTTTTGACCCTTTAGAAACTTAGTAGAAGGTGTCTATGGTGTCGCAGCACTATTCGCAGCGAGTTCCCCCGGGGCCCAACTGGCCCGTTTATGTCTTATGCTCTTGCATCACAGATGATTTCAGCAATGCAGCGAGTGCCTTCAAATGAGCATCCGCACGTTCTGCTCAGTTGGGAGAGGTCGGGCTTCTCATGGCCCATGCAGCAGCACCCTGTGGTGCAGGCCTTCTCTCCTGAGTTGCACTGTCGGAGGTCTCCTAGATGCTGCAGCAGCTTCCTGCTCACAAAGATGTGGTAAGTTGACTTTGCTTAACGGGGAGGAAGAAACCCTTTCTTCAGCTCTGGACTGGAGCCAGCAAGGTGTCTCCGACAGTCCTCAGTGGTGAGTCGGGGCAGTTTCTTTTCATTGCAGATCCAACTCACAGGTCGTAGCTTCACTCTCTCCTTTGGCAGCAGCGCAAATCCTTCAGAAAAGTTCCTACTGGATGGACTTGCTGGCCTATGGGGCTGCCGCGGTATGGGTTAGCAGGGGCACAGGCTCTCTCAACACACACGCCCTGGCCCAGACAGTCACAAATCCTGGCCCTCCTTGAAGCAGGAACATTACCTGTGGCCCTCTTTGACATACAGGGTCACCACAGCATCAAAGCAAGACCCGCACCGTGCTCAACACATGTCTCAGTAAACGGCGACCCTCTCCTAGCATACAGCAGTCACAGGAAACAATCTTACACACCGGTGACAGCCTGATCAGTGCTTACCTGAATCCTTACACTGGGCACAGGGGGTCCTCACAATGGGTTCCCCACTGGACCTTACTCCTGCCAACGCTCTCCTATTCCTCAAAGGGCACACTGGTCTTGGCATCAGGCAGGTGCTGGTGTTTCAGGCTGCCAGGCGGGCAGTCTTGGTTTCCCTGGGTGACAACCCCTCACCCAGCAGGGAGACTAGCAGGTCTTGGTCTCCAGTCCTGGTCAAAGGTAGAAGTCTTTCAGAACTTCCCCTTCACACACAACCTGTCTCACTGCTTGCCAGATGACAAATATTTGGGAACTCAACCTGCCCATCTTATAGTCCTTTTCCAAATACAAAAAGTGATTTAGGGACTGGGCCTTTCAAAGTTTTATGTTGGGAATCTGCTTCTTTTGAAGTGGGCATGTCTCTTTTCCATCTTCCTTCATGAAAGCGGTCTGCCACCGCAGGTAAAATTCTGAAGCTGATTGTCCACAACACTTCATGGGAGTGACCAGAGTTCACGCCTGGGTGTCAACCATAGTGATATATGCATCAAAAGATTAATCCCAGTACCACAGCCCTCCTCTTTATGATTCTCTTATTAGTGCCATCTCCTTTCCTGAGATGTGTCCAGGCCCCTTCCTTGTGATCCATCACTTAATCAAAGTGCAGTATTTTGAAATGTAAAAGGAATCTCTTCTTTTACCCTCCAGTGTGTCCCCACCCAGCTCGCAGGAATGCAGCAATACATAAATCTGTCTTGGGAAATTCCTCTCCTCCTCATGTCTTTACCAGGTAGGCCTAGACTTCCCAAAATAGAACCTAGGGTCCTCCATGCAATGCATCATGGCAAGCTCACTCACTCATTGTATATTTATAGCGTGCTTTCTGTTCAGCACTAATACCTCTATCCATTGTACCCTCATACATAGATATGCATTCAACACACACTCTTAGTCTACACGCACTCACATTATTCAGCACTGAAGCTTTGCGTTTCTATCTTTAACCAGGGTGTGTTATTTCAAAACACATGCACTGACAGCACACACACTCACTATGTGCACGCTGCAAAACCCTACACCCTTCATATACTGTATTTCACACAAGCACACATACACCCAGCATAGGCTGTCCCTGTGTATGCACTGCACAGCACTACATCTCTCATGTAATCTATTCCTCTCAGGTTTACAAACACCCACTACAGGTACTAAACCACACATGTACTGTGGAGTACTGCTCCACCCTTTTATTGTAGCCTTCTCAGGCACACATATAGCCAATGCACAGTCACTACTTCTGTGCTATGTACCACTTCACATCTACTTGGTGTAGGACAAGGGTCAGTTGAGCACACACCAGCGGAACTTTTAGGAAGATGAGTGAGATTGTAGGCCTCACTCCAATGACCCGGGATAAAAAGGTCCTGTTCACTACTTTTGATCACTACATGGTAAGCTGCCACCACCACACTTTTGCTGCTTAACTCCTGGGGAAGGCAGTAGCCTTCCACCACTATGAAGGTAGGGCTTTGGGTTCCCCTCCCAGCCCCACAAGACTGCAATCCGTGGGGCAGGCCTATGTTATGGCACACACACCTGATCCGTGTTTGCCTATGGCAAAAAAAATCAGCATTAGGAATACAGACAGCGGTACAGTTGAGCACTCTGGGCAGGGGTACACATCTCTTAAAATGCTGAGGACTTTTCTGTCCCAACATAGAGTGTGTGCATTCTGGCAAGCGTGGGTTTTGTACTGGAAGGCAATCTTTCCAGCACAAAGACTATGCTTTAATACTTTTCCCACTTTGCATGAATGCTGTACATTGCATCACACATGCAAAGTCTGAACATTATGTAGAAGTCAAAACATTTCTCCTCCGTTAAACCTGCCACAAGGAAGAGCACTGTTTTGGTGAAAATCCCTGTCTGAAATTGTTAGTGGACAGGGATCAAAAGCCATGGGTGGCTACATGGGAACGCCCATGTGCCATCCGTGGAATGCCCCCTTGATAGAAAGTAGCGCATAACCATACTTTGCGTTACTTTGACCAACTTTCCAATGCAAACCCGGTGCAAAGTGTGAGTAACTCTGGGCCAATATATGCATAATTTGCATACATTATCCATGCTTGAGTCCTTTACATACATAAATCACATCTTTGAGAATCATGCATACCTCAAAATGCATGCATATACAGAGTGTTACTTTTCAATGTGTATGCTTGATATACGATTCACCATAGAAACTCTAGAAGGAGTAAGAGGTTATTTAGGGAATCAATTAATTATACATGCTCTCAAAGTACATGGAATATGAATGCATCCTTGTAAAAAGGTAGGATTCAACTTGTTCCGTGATTAGGATAATATCCTGTAGGTTCCCCAATTATCCTGGGCCTGTTAAATAATAGTATGCATTTTAAGTTTGATACCTGGTTAAATGTTTTTAAATAGGAGCATTCATAGTCTGCTTACTTTACAAGTAGTGAATAACTGTCTGCCTTAGAGCATTTTTCTCTTGCATACAAGAGACTTGATGCATGTAATGGCACCTATGCATGACTTCATTTTATTTTTATTTTTCTTCTATCATGGACACTGCAAAACCCAATTGCTTCTAGGTACTGACTCAAGGAAATGAACACACACTGAAAGTGGGGTTACATTTGATTTGATCAGACTCAAACTGTCAGGTTTGGCTACATAGAGGGTACATGGTGTGAATCTTTTAACCAAGGCAAACATATGGACAAATATGATTGAGGTTGTATTGATTACAGCCCTGTATGGTGGTGCGATGACTGGGCAGTCGTGGTTACAATGACCGGGAACAGTAGGCATTTGCAAAGCATATTACACGGCAAAGAAAGGCAGCATACACAGTGGATGTTTTCATGGATACGTGTACCACAATTATCAAAAACAGTGTAGCATGCTGAGCCCAAACTATCTGGCACAGTCAACATATATGCTGAAGGAGTTGCTGTTCGCCAGCCACTCCTTGCTTCTGCATGGGTGCCCCACCACAATCTTTGATAGCCCAGAATTTTCATGCAGCACCCACTTACCTGCGGCATTCAGGGCCCAACTAGACTCCAATCCTATGTATCCCTGCTCATACACTGAAAGTACAGCTGCCATTACACTGCCACAGTGCAAACAAGGGCACCCAAGCTTGTTTTGGATGGAGGCATTGGCCTCTGCCCCTGCATGTGCAGAAGTGCAATGTTTGACGGCACCCCTCCACTTCCTGTGTCATGAACGTTAAGGGCTAGATGTATCAAAGGGTTTTACCCATTCTATGTCTTTGGGAAAATGTGTTCGTACATATGGCCCTAAGTGTTTTAAACCAAGGCATCTATGCAAACTTGTACTGGGGCAACAAGTATACCCCATTTGCACATGGCCCCATACTGATCTATAAAATGCCTGCCCAAACCCCTCCCCCTCCGCCGGGAGCCTTGGGTGGGTGGTAAGGTCCAAGAGCTCAGGGACGAGCTAATTGAACAGTTTAGTGGGTAGTAGGGGAGGGGCTTGAAATCAAATGTACAATGGACTGTTGGCAGGTGCCATTCTAGAGGTACACACCGGCTGTCAAGGAGTATGAGATCAGAAAAATGTTCCCACCCTCTCACCCCCTGCAAAAACTTTACTTGAATGAGACAGTTTATTTTTTTTTGGGAGGGGGTGTGGGGTTTACCTGTTCATGATGTTTGGGGTCAAGGGTAGGTTTGTCGCTGACGGTGAGCAGGTGTGGGCGGGTTTTTGGTAAGTTTAATCAGTTATCGCAACAGAAAAGTTGGTCCGTTTAAGACCTAGTTGAGAATTTGGAGGGTGGGGAGGGGTAGGGGTGAACGATTTGAAGAACAGAATAAAGTCAACTGCAAATCCCTGAGGCAAGAGGTGGGGGCACAGAGATCTGAGTGGCAAGAGTGGTGTTTGGAAGTTTGACTGACGGGATTGTGAAGGGACATTTAGGGGAGGGGTTAGGCTGTTTGGGTAGTTATGGCTATGTATTGTGAGGCCAGGAGAATATTAGGATGTAAGGCATTAGAGTCAAAAGTTGTCTTATTACTAGGAATGCACCTGTCTCATTAAAGCAGCCTTTTACACACTAATGTGAGTCGGTGGTTTTTGGACACGCCGTCCTGTCCGATTTAGATTGAACCCTAATGTTACTTGCTGGCACGTTGTCATGTTGGTGAAGAGAAATGTTCACAGTGAGCCAGGCTGGCCCTTTGGCATGATAATGACATATTAAAGGTCTAATGATAAGAGCATTTCATATTCATCACAGACTATTCTTGTGGCATGCTGTTAGCCTGGCAACTGGCGCGAGCTTTCACATTATAATAATTGTAGCCTGTATATATGAATTAGTTGTAAGTCCAAACTTAGCACGCAGTAGTGAGCTATACATGGACATGGGCCCAGGGGTATGATTCAAGGCCTTTTACAATGAGGTACTATATTCATTCCCCAGTGGTGACCTCTATCGTTTAGAGGTGGTGTGTTGTCTGAAGAGGGCAATATTCAGATCCTGTTTCTGAGTCCTAGGTCAGTGGCGTAGAAAGGGTTCCATGTGCCCTTGCACAAGAAAAGAAAATGGGCCTCTGGTCAAATAGCAACAAAACTACTACAGAGGTGCAATGGGCCATTCAAACCCATAGGCCCGGGAGCGACAGCACCTAGTGCACTATTGATAGCAATTGATAGGCGTGTCGATGGGATGATTCTATATGCTACTAGCAAACTTGAAATAATGATTAAACGCTATATGTGGAGCAGGCTGTCCGTTAACAGGGGAATATCCTATACCGGTGCTTTAAATGAACAGGAAGTGTCCGGTACTGAGTACCTGCACTTCTTTAACTTGAAAGGGAGAGTACCTGCACTTCTCAGCACGGATGGCAAACAGGTACTCTGAATTGCGAGTCCCTGCACTTCTATATTTCCAATGATAGCACTGTCCTATACACCCAAAAAGCACGACCTTTTCATGACGAGGCAACTGGCCTTGGTGAATAAAGCATACTATGCACGCATAGGATGATTCTGTCCGTAATAATGTATTTATGTGGAAGTTCTATAACGCTCTTTGCGTCGTCGTTGGGGCACTGCAAAGGGTGGTGGTGCCATATGAACCGCACGGTGGCAGCTTGGCTTGGTGATGCTTCGGCAGGTATCTGTGCCACAGCTCACACTAGCCCCTAGACAGGATGCTGATGAAATGTTACATGCTCCTCTGGCCTCCCCTCAGGGACAGACTACGTGGCACGCACAGGTCCTGGCATGAAATGCTGCTCTGTGGCCCCTACGCCACCGCGGTCAGTACAGTGGCTCGAGCGAGGCTCCATCTGCCTAGTGAGGCGCACCGGTTACTTACCTTTCCTTGCTGGTCTCCCCTCTCTGCGGCTCCCGGCGCTGCTGATGGGCTGCTACAACCACGACTGATGCTAGAAGGACTCCTGGCTCCACTCTCTTCCCGGCGGCTCGTTCGCCCCTGCTCTGTCATCCAAATGTGAGGCCACTGTAGTGCGAGGAAGGAAGGGGGAGGAGAGTGGATGTCTCTCAATGAAACAAGCAAGTTGTCCCTGTTCGCCGATGTCCCCTCCTGTTGGAACACCGGCACAGCTGTCAGCAACAAAAAATGTGCCGCCGTCTGTCACTCCAACTCCCACCATCCAATGGCAACGGCGCGCATCCACAGCGAGGTGGGACGGCTCATATGTAACTGTGATGAGCGTCTCTAATTGGTTAGTGTACAGCCCAGACGTTCTTTTTACACTTCAGTGACAAGGGCAGTAGGCGAGGCTAGAGAGGAAGCCGAGGCGGGGTCTGAGTGGACTCTTCAGCTGAATGAACATGAGGCCATTGTACGTCATTCCGAGAGCTTAAAGCGAAGAGCCGGGACTGTGCCTGTAGTATTCTGTCATCTAATAGTGATGGTCACTCATAGAGTCGCTATTGGGCGGAACTCACGTGCATAGCACCATGATGCATTCTAGGATGTGACTCATTTTTTTTAGCAGAGCGGCATCCGCTCTCACACTCTGTAAAGATCACTTTAGGATAGAAATCTTAAAAATGCGCTCTTTAGATAAGCATGAGAAAGGAAGTCACACTCTGCAAATAGTATGACCACACGCTAGAATCTTTAATTGCGAACGTCTTAAATAGTTTTGTAGAACACATTTTCATTCTAAGGTATGTCTATTTCGAGCGGCATATTCGGCCCTCATTACAGGCTGTGGGAAGCACTCGGAATTACCAATGTAATATCGCAATCTAACAGGTGTTGAACTATCGAATGAGGAAATGAGTGCTGGTCTTTGTGCACCAACATACATAGGGCTTTCCTACATTGGGGCACTGTCCCCGCATCTATGCCCACCAGGTATTCACTGGTGAACTAAGTCAGCAGAGGTAGCTAATTGTATTGGATTTCGGTTCCATCAACTTTTCTTGCGCGGAGTCCCATGCTGGTCCCCCCGAATCATCCCCCCGTTGTGCGAATGTACTGTCCTATGCACCCATCGGGGGAAACACTCTGTCATGTCATACTTTGCCTAGAGATAAACACAGTGTTGAAGTGTTTTTTATTTTCTCAAGCTGCGTTTTTTTGTTAGGTAGTTAGGTTTATCTATATGCCGTAGGAATGCTGGGCACATATACGTGTGTAATTACATTAGCAATAGCAATTTGCATAACAGTGAATGTAAATGAATTATTAGTTCTTAATAGTAAGCGTTTATTAAAGCACTGATCTATCAAACATAAATGGAAGGCATGTAACTTACTTGATAGACACTACACTAAAGCAGATACATTAACGTTCTGAGCTATTATATGGCGATTAAAAATTTTGCCCAGAGATTGCACAGATTCTTTCACCAAATGTATGAAACAGCCCTTACTTTACCAGTATTATTCCCTGAAAGCTTCCAGAAACAAATTGATCTTGTAACCAGCGCCTTAATAGAACAGGCTAGCTTAAAATACAGTTTGTTTTGTTTATGACAATTTGGCAAGTGAGAACTGCCTTACCATCACTTGTTGCCAATTTCTTGGTGGGCGGGGTTTGTAAGAAATAGTGCACAGGCGTCTGTCATTAAATCCACTCATCATGATGCTGCCATTCATGACTTCAAGCCAATTTATGGATTCCCAGAGGACATTCCTTCTGTTTTCAGCACTGACACTGGCTCTAATTTAGCAACATAATGAAAGGACACCTTAATGCCCAATTGAAACACTGAGCAGTTGCCATAACAAACACAGCTATCCTTGTATACAAAGCATCTTCCTTGTTTTAGTGTGAGCTAATCTGTTGCAAGGGCCTAATAACGCTGTGTCTGTGAGGCCTGTACAACAGGAGACTCCGTCCCTAACCAGAGGGCATATTGCTGACCTGATGCCTGGTCTTGCCTCCTTTGTCAGTTATCACCTAACTTTGAGAGATCTTCTCCTGACCTCTGGTGTTTGTTGACATGGTCCAAACAAAGCGAACCCCCCTTTATTAACTTTGTTAGCAGTATAAAAGGGGGGCTACAAGCTTTAGCCCAAATATCAAATACTGCCATGCCCGAAGTGTTCAAACATCCAAAGCATTGCTCTTACGTTTAGATGCATCATCTGTCAAACATCCGCTTTCATCAAAAATGTAGGCATCGTGTTCGATCTCAAACACGGCTTCATATCAGAGGGAAGTAGTAAAAGGAAAAAACTTTAAACTAAACACGCGTAGAAACAGACACCTGCGTTGAAATCCGGCTTGAAACTGAAGTGATCACTCTTTATGACTTATTTCTAATACTATAGCGCAGACACAGGCTTACTAAAATACAATTTAGTGACCATGAAGAATACAACAATTCAGTCACTTCTTTGAGAGACTTCCTATTTACCTCTGGTGTTTACAGCACCGCTGACAGCACTGAGTAAAACTTCTTTAACATGGCCTAGTGTTTACACCTACGGCCTGCTGCAGCTACTAGTAATGTGACTCCAGTTATGTGACTCCAGGACCTAAAGATGTGTTGAAAAGCATCATAGCCCGGCACTTTAGGAAATAATACTGCTTTTCGTCTGGCCTCAAACAATAAAAAATGCTTCTCCATCAAATATCTGTGCATCATATATGTAGAAGTGTTGCCAGCACCTGTTAATGCCTCTGTGATGAGGCCATATGCTTTCTTCTTGGCTGTGCTAACTTTTTTTACAACACAATTTAGTGTTTTTTTTAATGCATTTAACATGCTTATACATTGCAGTAAAGCCAAGCTAAAAGTGACGCAGAGAGCGAGCACCCCCATCTTGCTATAAGGGAACAGGGATTACATGAAGTAAACGAGTATCATAAATTATTAAGAATCAATTACCTGTTCCAGTCACTCCGTACCGTTTGATATTTCCCTGGGAATCACATTGACTTGAAAACAAACTGTTCTGTTTATGCACAAAATCCATCCCTCGAGTTCATTCTGTCACTGAGGGAGCCGATTCCAATTTGCAGTGACTTACAATGTCCCTTTTGGCAATAAGGAGTCCAACAGCCACCAGAAATCTAGTGTGTCAGCTACCTCTCCAATCATCGATCAACCCTAATAGCACCATTTTGGGTTCAGGCGACTGGGCTACCCACCACCTGGAATAATGTATCACAGATTCTGTTCTGCTCTAATATCTCTGTATAATCGGACACTACCATATCGTGTAGAAGTACGTACCCAATTCCACATGTGTCATAGGTAGTGAGGGTCTAGACCATGCTGTATTCTACTGAGTCTCATGGTACTATAATAGACCCGGTGGCCTAATTAATCTCAGACATATGGAGATTGCTAAAGCTCTGGTGGCCTTTTTTCATTCTACCTGATCCTCCTCCTTCATGGTAGCCACATTAGCCTCCCATCGCTAACTCAACGGCATCATGGGGTCTAGAGTGTTATTCACCAGAGTACAATACATTTTGGATATCCTGTTCCATCCTAATCCGACCATCACGATTTGTGCCTCCATTGGATTATATTCTGGGATAGCCTGTACATTTTCATAATGAGGCTCAAGTGCATGGTGCAATTGTAGGTAGATATAGAATTCCTGCGTGTGCATTTCATTTGTGTAAGTGAGGTATTTTAATGTGATATAGTGCTGTCCTCCCAGACGTCCTCCAGTTGACAGATTTCTGTAATGTCCCATGCTCAGAAGCCTTCTAGCTGGACAGTGTGCCTTAGCCAGGTTCCATTCCATAGTGGTGTTTCCGCTGACAGAACTCCGTGCCTCTTACTCCATCTCAGCACCTGATGACAGCACGAAAGTGACGTTTGCGTTGCAGGAGAGAGATTAATGTGTCTGCACGTCCGAAATAATAAACTGCATGTGCCCTATTGTTCCAAGGCCAGTAGCTCCACGGCAGTCTTTGATTGGTGCAATATGAGTGTCCCGATACTACAGTTTAGGGCTGGCACCCCTAGCAGTGGTGGCTATTGACATTTGAAAGTGGTGGGGTGTAAAAGTTGGGTATGACTTTTATGTAGCTAGTGAAGCGGGCAAGCTTAATGGATAAACGTGGGGTCCTAGTTGAGCCCTCCTCCCATGAAAAAATTGAAAAAAGATTGACAAGTGGTGCACTTGAAAGCAAATGAATTTAGTGAGAAAGCAGGTTTATAAAGCAGTGGGAACGTATAGTCTTGAAATACTGAACGCATGAAAAACTAACCATATCTTACTGCATTAATACGTTCAACAGTTACTTTAATATGCAAATTCACAGCGCAACAACTTCAGGCTAAGTGTCTTGCACTGCATGCAGCATCAACCTTAAAAGAAAATACCCTAACCAGGCATCAGGAAGCACCCACAGCTGCTGGCTTCAATCAATCATACAGAAATATGTGCAGACAGATCTTTAAGTGGGATGAAAAAAGTGGGGGCTCTCCAAAAGGGAACATGTAAAATACATTTCTGTGATTCCCATAGTGTGCCACCTGGACTCTCCAAAATGTTATTGCATCCAGAAATATAACACAACAACTGACATACACATAAAACCTGTCAGTACTATTGGCTTTGTCAATGGTTGTTAGCTGTTTAAGATACATGAGTAACAACAATGATTAGTTATAAATAATTATTTCTGAAATTGTGAGCCTGTGAACTAAATATTATTGAGGCCTATGGAAGGAGTATGACCTTCAGTTATGTGTGCTATAGTTAGACATGTATGCCCCTTTTCTCTTCACATCTCATCCATCTGCACATTTTAACCTCTTCTCTTTCCTCTTCAGCACTCTCTTTTCCCTCTCCCTTGAATACACTCCCTTGCATCTCCCTCATTTTACCACCTCAAACATACACTGCACTCATTCACATTTAAGCACTTTATTTCATTTTGCTTTTGCTTTCCAAATATTTTGACCTCTAAGCACCCCTTCACACACATATACATAGAATTTCATTTGCAACTGGAATACATGACCATTGTTCTGTAGGGTCTGCAGATTGACCAACCCACCGTCAGGCACTTTTCTTTGCCTAAAACACCTGTCACGATTCAAAGTATGCACTATGCAACAGTAATACAATGCACAGAAATACAGAATGATGAAGCAGCTAACTCTCTTGGGGAATGCAACATTAAGAAAAACATCAAATTAGAGGAACTAAATGGGGGACAAACATTACACACATTTTAACATTCATTGTTCACATATCAATCCGTGTTCGTGGCATTAATGTTAAGGGCATGAAAATAGGGCCAGTTTTAACGCCATACAGCTGATAACCGCCTTTACTGTAAGCAGGTATTTCTCCCCTTGCACTTGACTCAGATATTTGGATCCATTATGCAAGGGGGAAAAGATCCGGAACAACGCGTCCGGAACCACGCCTGCATTGTTCACGCAAGCGAAACAACGCTTGCCTGAACAATGCAGGCCTTTTTCTCTGCCTTAAGCACGCCTTATGCTGAACAACGCACACGCGTGGTTAAGGCAGAGAAAAAGGAAGATCCATCGGGAGAGGACGCGGTCAGGTAAGTGGGGTTGGGGCAGGGTTGGGGGTAGTTTTTAGGGGTGGGGCGGGGGTGAAGGAGTTGGGGCGGTTAGGGCATTTTTTTTTTTAAGGTGTGGTGGGAGAGGTCGGTACTATGGTTTTTAGGGCTGGGTAGGGGGTCAGGGTAATTTTGTGTTTGGGGGTCGGGGTAATTTTGTATTTAGGGTGGTGGGGGGTCGGGTTTTTAGGGGCGGGTGGGAGTCAGGGTAATTTTGTATTGGGGTGTTGGGGTAGTTATGTTTTTAGGGTGGGGGGCAGGTTTGTAGGGGTGGGAGTCGGGGTAATTTTTATTTAGGGTGGGTTGGGGGTTGGGTTTTTTGTTGGGCTGGGTGGGGGGTTGGGGTAATTTGGTATTTAGGGCACGTGGGGGTGGGTAATTAGGGGTGGGGTGGGGTGGTCGGGGTAATTTTGTATTTAGGGCGGTGGCAGGTTTTTAGGGGGTTGGGGTCAGTGTGATTTTGCATTTAGGGCGTGTGGGGGTTGGGTTTTTAGAGATGGGGTTTAGGGTAATTTTGTATTCAGGGCAGGTGGGGGGCCGGGTTTTCTGGGGTGGGGGTGGGGTGTTGGGGTAGTTTTGTATTCAAGGCACGTGGGGGGGTCGGGTTTTTAGGGACAGGGTGGGGGTTGTGGTAATTTTGTATTCAGAGCAGGTTGGGGGTCGGGTTTTTAGGGGCGGGGGTGGGGGTGGGGGGTTGGGGTCATTTTGTATTTAGGGCAGGTGTTGGTGGGTTATTAGGGGTGGGGGCAGGGGTAATTTTGTATTTAGGGCGGGGGTGGGTTTTTAGGGGTGGGGGTCGGGGTAATTTTGTAATTAGGGTGGGTGGGGGAATCGTTTTTTTAGGGGCGCTGGTGGGGGTTGGGGTAATTTTGTATTCAGGGCAGGCGGGGGTCGGGTTTTTTAGAAGCGGGGTAGGGAGGTCGGGGTAGTATTGTTTTTAGGAGTTGGGTAGTTTTATTTTTGGGGTGAGGGTCGGTTTCAGGGCTCAGGGTGGGTCGGGGTATCAGGGTATTTTTTAAAGGTGGGAGTTGGGGTACTTCTGTTTTAAGGGGGGGCAGGGTAATTTTGTTTTGAGAGGTTGGGTTTTATTTTTGGGGGTGTGGGGTGGTTTTAGGGCTCAGAGTGAGTTGGGGGCTTTTCGGGTAGTTTTTAAGGGTGGAGGGTCAGGGTACTTCTGTTTTTAGGGTGGGGGGCGGCATGTGACAACCACGCATGCCGTTTCCACATATGCTTTTACTAGGCATGCCTTTACAACAAAAAATAATTGTAAAGGCATGCATGGTAAAGGCATGCATGGAAACAACGCAGTCGTTGTTCCAACCACATTGTTCATGCATGCGAGGTTGCTGCATGCGTTGTTCCATCATACAACCCGCAAGGGTCTCAGTACAAGAAAAATAACGCAAGATTGGCATTATAACACTTACTTTACTGAAGACAAGGCACTAAATCACACATGCTTGCATCCTCTCCTACTGGGTGACGAATGAGGAAAGAATGGGATCTATGCCTGTTAATTTTATTGACAGATAGCTGTCTTCACGCAGGGATGAAGACTTAGATGCCCAAAATCATGACGCTAAAGCATCACTGACCTATAGTGGATACTGCCATAGACCACAATGGAAATGAAGGGTTTTAGAGCACTCAGCCCTACATCGTGCATCACAGTGTAGAATGTTGAGTTACTGCCTGGATTCCATCTAGTGCTTCAAAGCGAGTCAGGGCAGGCAGCCTGGGACAGACAGCCCAGACTTAAATACATTGTTTTGTTTAGCGATCAATCGTATCTCTACAAAATCAATCCATTACACTTTTTTAATATGAATGTGTAGGAATTTTAGAGGGATGCAGCCCCTCAGACCTCTAAGAGAAACCCCCAGAGCACTAGCCCCCTTTCATTTGCACTGTTATAAATGGGGTATTTTGTTGCCAGTCAGGTTACCCCCTGTCCAAGCAAGAACCTTCACTCTAGTTGGGAAAAGTCACACACAATTCAAATTATCCTGTGCCCACCCTCTAGTGGCACTGAGCAGTCAGGCTTATCTTAGAAGGCAATGTGTAAAGTATTAGTGCAATAAATCATGCAATAACAGTATAACCCCACAAAAAATACACAACACAGTGTTTAGAAAAATATTGAATATATTTATCTGGATAAATGCAGGTCAAAACAATCAAGAGTTGATAAGTACACGTTAAAATATCACTTCAGAGAATGATAAAAAGAGTTTAGTCGTTAAAAAGCACAAAGTACCTGGTTTGCGTTCAAATTCTCCGCAAGGGACCGCAGAGGAGGAGATGCATGGAAAATGGGGAGGTGTGCGTCGGTTTCTCCGGGCGCACACAGACGATGCGTTGATAATTTTCCACACAGGGAAGGCTTTGCGTCGATTTCTGGCACGTGCACTTGGATCCTCTTTGAGGTGCGGAGTTTTCAGATGCCCCGGGGACGATGCAGAGAAATTCTGGGCATGCAGGATGGAGTCACAGGAGCTACTTCGATCCGGTGAACGATGCGTGGAAATTTCTGTTGCACGGCAGGCGCTGCGTCGATTCTTCTCGCAGGAAGTTGGGCTGCATCGTTCCGGCTCGGCTATGCGTTGATCCAGTGGGCCGTGCGTTGAAGTTCTGGTCGTAACACTGGGGCTGCGTCGATCTCCTCTCGGGGAGCCGGGCTGCGTCGTTCCGGTTCGGCGTGCGGTGATTTTCTCACAAGATGCAGAATGTACGCTGTTTCTGGCAGGCTGTGCGTCAAATTTTCACAGCACAAGGAGTTCTTTGCAGGAGGAAGTCTTTTTGGTCCTGAGACTTCAAGGAACAGGAGGCAAGCTCTATCCAATCCCTTGGAGAGCACTTCTCAGCAGAGTCAGAGGGCAGCAAGGCAGCAGGGCAACAGCAGGGCAGCAGTCCTTTGCAGAAAAGCAGTCCGGTGATGAGTCCTTTGGGCAGCCAGGCAGTTCCTCTTGGCAGGTTGCAGGATCTGGTTCAGAGTTTCTTCCCCAGTGGTATCTTGTGCAGAAGTGCCTGAGTTGGTAGGGTCAGACGCCCTGTTTAAATATCCAAATCTGCCTTTGAAGTGGGGGAAACTTCAAAGAGTGGCTTAGAAGTGCACAAGGTCCCCTTTCAGTTCCATCCTGTCTGCCAGGGTCCCAGTAGGAGGTTTGGCAGTCCATTGTGTGAGGGCAGGCCACTGTCCTTTGACATGTAAGTGTCAGGCCTTCCACCCTCCCAGCTCAGGAAGACCCATTCAGTAAGCAGATGTGTGCAGGTGTGACTGAACATCCTGTGTTTGGGGTGTCTGAGTGAAATGCACAAGGGAGCTGTCAAGTAAGCCCAGCCAGACGTGGATTGTAAGGCACAGAATGATTTAAGTGCAGAGAAATACTCACTTTCTAAAAGTGGCCTTTCTAAAATAGTAATATTAAATTCAACTTCACCAGTCAGCAGGATTTTGTATTACCATTCTGGCCATACTAAATATGACCTTGTTACTCCTTTCAGATCAGAATCTACCACTCAAACAGTATATGAGGGTAGCCCTAATGGTAGCCTATGAACGGAGCAGGCCTCACAGCAGTGTAAAACAAATTTAGGAGTTCTACACTACCAGGACATATAAACTACACAGGTATATGTCCTGCCTTTTACCTACATAGCACCCTGCCCTAGTGGTTACCTAGGGCCTACCTTAGGGGTGACCTATATGTAGAAAAAGGGGATTTTAAGGCTTAGCAAGCACTTTTAAATGCAAAGTAGAAGTGGCAGTGAAACTGCACACACAGGCCTTGCAATGGCAGGCCTGAGGCATGGTTAAGGGGCTACTTATGTGGGTGGTACAATCAGTGGTTCAGGCCCACTAGTAGCATTTAATCTACAGGCCCGGGGCACAGTTAGTGCACTTTACTGGGGACTTACAAGTAGATTAAATAAGCCAAATGGGTATGAACCAATGTCACCATGTTTTAAGGGAGAGAACATATGCACTTTAGCGCTGATTAGAAGTGGTAAAGTGCGCAGAGTCCTAAAACCAGCAAAAACAGTATCCAAAAAGTGGAGGGAGGCAGGCACAATGTTAGGGGTGACCACCCTAAGGCTGTCAGGTCTAACATGAACCCATCATGCATTTAGGATATGAAATTCTTGGATGGCCTCCCCTCCACATAAACACACCTACTGCTGATTAGAGAATGAAACAATGTGGGTGGCATTTTGTAAGGGAAGTGTTATAGAGTGTAAAGCAGTCCTGGCAGGGATATAATTTTGAGCAATTCTTCTCGTCCTGCTGTGCTTACGGGATGGCTTTCCCATAAATCCATGTCTCGGCACACTTGCAAAACCAAGGGTGTGATATTTAAATCCAATGCCTGCTGTCTGATAGGAGTGGTGTGCATACCAATATAATGGAAATACTGGTCTGCCCACAGCAGGTTGGTGGTTGTCTTTATGCATCATGTGCCCTGCTTAGAGGAATGTGAGTAGATTTGTGCAAATAACCCCTTGGACTTGATGCTTCCACATATACCTCGATCATGTGTAATAGCCTAGGCAGAGAAGTTATCCTTAGTATATAATGATGTCCTGTTCTTTATACAACCCAACCACTGAAAACCGCTGAACTGTGCATCACATCTAACCGACTCTGCCAGCAGCTCTATGACTAGGGCAAAAAGTGGAGGTGATAGGGGGCACCCTTGCCTTGTAAACTGCTGGATGGCGACAGTGGGAGATAATTCCCACTGACCCAGACATTTGCCAATGGTTTTGAGTAAAGTGTTTACCTGTACTTGCGAAAGACGGAGCCAAAATGAATTCACTCCAACAATCAGAACCTCATAACACCAGAGGACGTAGTCAAAGGCTTTCTCAAAGTCTTTAAATATGAGGGACCTCCATTTGTTTGTCATTGATGACAGCGCCATTGCGGTACTGAGGCATCTAATCGTGAGTGCTGCTCTCCAGCATAAATCAGTTCTAATCTGGACGAACTACAGATCTGATTAACTTCACAAGTCTATTCATCAGCACTTTTATCTCTGAATTAATTAAGGAGCTAGGCAAAAGTATCATATTTATCTGGTGGCTTCTGTGACTACACATTTACTAAGATCACAGCACCATGTAGATCATATGACAGCTCTCTGGTCTTTAAGGTTTAAGTGTAGATCCACAAAAGCTGCAGGATCAAATGTGACACATATTTCTTGAAAATTTCAACTGGGTATCCATTAGGGCTGTGAGTTTTCCTGGACGGGAGTGAGTTAATGGCCATCAGGATTTCTTCCTCATTCAGTCCAGTCCTTGCCTGTTAATATCAGTCAGCTTAGGTACTATCAAATCTTCCATACTCGGCTGCTCTTGTTTGGCTGTAGTGGGAGGCTGCTCCACGTAGAGATAATCATGATAGGAGGCAAATTCATAAGCTATTCACTTGTGGTCCATAAGAGGTTGCTTTGTTTGGGAAACAACAGTGGGAACTAGTTTAAGTTCCTGGCCCTGTTTCCCAGCCAGTAAAACAGTTTTCCTGCTTTATCTTCAACCTTGCATGTCTTGTGTTATGTTGCCATGTGAGAAAGAAATGCCAGGTCAAGCATTTTCTGCCTGAGCAAATCTCAGCAACTCTATTTTATGCAACAAACAATTGTCAGGGGCCTCTGCCATTTCCCCCTCAGTACTGTGTTTTCACTTTCTAGCTCAGTTATTTTACTGAGTTTACGCCATTTAGCCACCATTTCTAATGAAGAACTGCCTCCAGAGCCTCCCAAAACATGGCTGGAGTGTCAAAAGTGTCTTTATTAGTGTCAATGTAGTCTATGATCACTGAAGGAAATCACCAAAGGAAGAATCTTGAAGCCACCAGATACTTAGTCATCATAGTCCCGACTGCCGGACTCCCAGTATCTTGAGGTTTAATATGATTGGGGCATGAAAGGTAAGAGCTCTGTGGAGGACACGGGCATCCACCTACCGGTGTGTGTCTGAAGAGGGCATATAAAGTAGTCTGTTCTAGAGAAAGACCTGTGCGAATAGGAGTAAAACATGAACTCCCTGGCCATGGTGTATACTAATCACTATGGCCCTAATTATGTCATTGGCGGTAAAAACTGCCTAGCACCGCGGTGACGGCCGCCAAAAGACCGTCACCACGGCTACCATCCGTCCGCCATATTATGAGCACTGCTGGACTTCCATCACAAGAAGGGCGGAAATCCGGCAGTGATCATAGTGGTGGATGGTGGTAAGGTGGCCCTGCTACCACCAGCACCACCACACTAGTAGACTGCCGCCAGCCATATCATGACCTGTGATACGGCCTGGCGGTGTTCTGCTGGCGGGGGCTGCTGGCAGAAGCAGCGCCCCCTCCCGTTCCCTGCCGGAAGACCACCTGGAAGAAGGTAAGTTGGGCTTCCGACAGGGGAGGGGGGCCGGGGTGTTGTGTGTGTGTGTGGGGGGGGGGTTGTGTGCATGAATGTGTGAGTGTGTGCATGAATGCGTCTGTGTGTAGTGTTGTTTGCTTGGGTGTATGCATGTGTGTGAATGCGTGTAAGAATGGTAATGTGAGTGTGTGTCAGCATGTCAGTGTGAATGGGTGTACAGATGTGTGCGAGCATGACGGGATGTATGCGTGTATGAATGCGGGTATGCCAGTGTGAGTGAGTGGGTGTATGCGTTGTGCGTGTCTGTGGGTGTGTGCGTGTATGGGGGGTGAGATGATCGGAAGGGGGAGTGTGGATGGAGGGGGGGTGCATCTGGGGAGTGTTGGGGGGGGTGAGCCGCCTAACAGTGACAGGGAAGGAATTCCCTGTCACCGGTAGGACTTACCACCATGCTTGCTAACTCCACGAAAACCATGGTGGTAGGCTGGCTCAAAATGCCGGCAGCGGCACTATAGCGCCCGCCGGGCTGCAGATTAACATCTCCGGCCCGGCGGCTGCTACCGCTGTGGTGGTCTGGGTGGAGAAGTGGCAGGTTGGCTGCAGCCAACCCGCCATTGTCATAATGTGGCGGTATGTACTGCTAGCCTGGTGGCGCTACTGCCGCCACATTACCACTCACCGCTGGGGTCATAATAACCCATGTGTTTGTGAAGGCCAGTGATCGGGCCCACGCTTTGAGGATATCAGATACGTTGGGAGCTGATAGTGGTGGCGGTCCTAGGATCCATGACCCAATTAAAGTCTCCCCCTACTACCATTTGTCATGTAGGGGAGTGTAGCAATGATTTAGTTAGAGGTTTAGTGATGTCCTTTACCAGAGTGGGGGGCATAAACCAATGGTATTGACCAGTACATCACTCCCATGCTACCTTCTATCACTGTAAACCCACAGAGGTAGCCGTAATGAGTTTTCAGAACCTGCAATTAAAAGTGTTGATGCACAAGGATAGCCATCGATTTGAATGAGTTGTAGAATCAGCGTGGTATAATCTTGTGTATACACCAAGGGATAAAATGGACATCTATTCCCCAAGAGGTGTGTCTCTTGCAGAAATATTACAGATGGTGATTATCTCTTGAAGTATTGAAAGACTGCCAATTTCTTAATTGTATTATTTAAGTCATTTTCATTTCAGGAGAAAATGCCAGATGTACTTCGTGGTTTTCGTCACAGTCGTTTGTAATGTGCTGTGGTTGAATGAACTTGGATGTGGTCGTGCAAGATGTGAACTAAAATAATTAAACTAAAACCAGTCGCAACTGCCCACTCCCTACACTCATAAACATAAAGCATCCGTCGGCCAGACCCAACCAAATAACCATGGGCCAGATGTAGCAAAATAACATTTTGCGACTTGCAAATAGCGAGTCATTGCGACTCGCTGTTTGCAAGTCGCAAAATGTTATGCAGAACGGTGTCTCAGACACCGTCTGCAAGTCGGTATGGGGTCGCAATGACCCACCTCATGAATATTCATGAGGTGGGTCGCAAATTGCGGCCCCATACCGACTATGGGCACTCGCAAACATGGAGGCCTGCTGTAGTCAGCAGACCTCCGTGTTCGTGACTGCTTTAAATAAAGCAGTTTTTTTTTTTTAAGTGTAGCCCGTTTTCCTTAAAGGAAAACGAGCTGCACTTAAAAAGAAAACCGAAACCTTTAGTTTCGGTATTTTTTCAGGGCAGGGAGTGGTCCCATGGGGACCCCTTCCAATTTGCGAGTGGGTTACCATCCACTTGAAGTGGATGGTAACTGCAACACCATTTGCGACCGCATATGCGGTCGCAAATGGTATTGCATACCACTAGGAATCGCAAATAGGAAGGGAACACCCCTTCCTATTTGCGATTCTGAAATGCATTTTGCGAGTCGGTCCGACTCGCAGAATGCATTTCTGCATAGGAAAATGTGATTTGCAACTCGCAAACGGCAGTTTTTGCCGTTTGCGAGTTGCAATTCCTTTCCTACATCTGGCCCCATGTGTTTTGGCATGTGTGGCCCTGACCTTCTCTGAGCAACTAAAAGGACACTCCAGCATGGCTCAATACAGTCAACTGAGCTGAGAGTACAAACTCAGATTGTGCTTAGGCACCTCAGTGAAAACAAAGCCCCAACTCCACTAAGCCTCACATCCCATCATAATAAGAATTCAGACATTTCTGCTGTGAAAGGGTATTGGGAGTTCGATTAGCTGTGGTTTCCATAGACTTGTGGGTGGAGGGGCATCTTGGGAATCCATATAAACGATAGAGTACCTCTTGCTGTTTCGGTCTCCATCATCACTACTGTATCACCAGTCAGATGCTTCAGATCCGTCAGTCTTCTAGGAGTGCAGCCTTCACTACTGACAGCCCCTCTACCTGCTCTGTCTTATTGGGTGCAAAGCCCTCCCGTGGCATCTCGGTTCCTTTGGGTGAGGACCAGCATATAGTCCTCTTTCTTCGGGCTTTCATATTTTTAGCCATTCCCAGACTGTCCAATTAGTTTCGCTGGATACAGTAGCATGAAGGTCAGCTGCACTGCCTTTAACTTTTGCTTTACCTTGTTATAGGTTCTCTATATCTGCTGTATGTATGAGGTAGAGTCTGGGTGGATGCTGACCCATGCTGTGGCTACAGTCAAGTTGGTGTGAGGTCTGGACTGCCTTAGTGTACTGTTCCTAGCTGCATAGTTTAAGAAATGGGCAATCATCGGCCTCAGCGGTTCCCCGGAGGTGGGGGCACCACAACGGACCTGAGAGCCCTCACGGTAACAGTACATGTTGACAGCGTTTCGGTGGGCAGATCCTATCTGAGGGTGGGGTTGCCTGCATTAGACTATGAGCATTCAACTCAGTTGCACGTATTGTGGCATTGCAGTCTCCACTACCAGGGGTGTGGGGTGGAGGGAGCCCTGGAAGCTATACTGTATATCCACTGTCTGCATCAAGTAGTTACAGTACGCTGCAGTAATGTAAGGAAAATAAATCTGCAACCAGGGCCATCACCCAGTGCTCACCAGCTGCAGATCCAGCAGGCCATTTGTCACTCACTCAAGGCTGGGGCATTTTGTTCCCATGTCACAGGTGCCCAGGAACCATTTCTATTCCAGTTTGTCTCCCTGAGACAGAGGCTGACACAACTCCTTTAAGACACCTTGGCCTAACCGCTTCTCACAAGCTGCGGGGCCCAGATGAGCTAAAACTGCCTTCTTCTCACTGGCCTTCTGGGGCTCCAGGGTCACCCAGGCCCTCAGGCAGCAGCGGCCCTCCCAGTAATAACTTTTCAGATAGAGTAACATTCTCACAGCCTGATCTGTGGCCACAAGGCCGGCAGGCTCCGGGCGGAGCAACCAGAGGGTCCTGGTCCATCCTCACAGTTGTCTTTTGCGGCTTCTCTTTGCACCGGATGTCCTCCTAGAGTTTCAGGTCAACCACATCCAGCCTCCAGAACAGGGACACTGCAGCAGCCCAGCAGTGAGTTCAGCCCTTACCTCATTTCATTCCAGCCAGCAGCACAGCGTCACTGGGAATGCCTAGCGGGTGCTGCACCATAGCCAAGGATTGCTACAATTTTCAAGAAACCACTTCCAAGGCACGCCCTCCCCCCATCTGTGCTAACTTGATGGCAAGTTCTGCAGAAACTGGTGGCTATGCAAGTGCATTTAAATGACTGTGGCCATAGGTGTGAGTTTATAAATATCATAGTTTGTCACCATTGGAAGCTATACCCTTGTACCTCTATATTGCATGGCATCATGTATCCTCCTCCATCAAAAATCTGTACATCATCTCTGATTCTATTTGTTCCTTTGTACCACAGATCATTCCCCTTCCAAGAAGGTTTTCATTCATATGTTATGACAGAGAATATATTTTGAAGGTGTAACGTTGATAAAATAAATGTTACACATGTGAGCACATGGATAGCAGACCCATACAGGTCTTGCAAGCTTATACATCAGTCTGATTGCTCCAGTTACATAGACCTTACAGGTTCAGATAGCACACAGCTTACACCAGTTTTACACACTTTGCCCCAGGCAACAGTGTTGATAATGACATAATGACATAAAACGCTTTATTACTCTAGATGCAGAATTGCCTCCACATCAGGCATGACATAACTGTCAATGCAGCAAGTTTCATTTGAAAGAAAGGAAAGAACATCTGCAATAATTCTCATTGAACTCAAGATAAATGATAATACTGATTTTAGCTGTAAACATATTTTGGAAAAGCAGTAATTTGCTCCCACACAATAACATTTTAGTTTTGTAAAAACACATATTGTGCTGTTAAATGAAGGTGTTTCATTTCCATTTCAGAAGCTGAATCTCAATTACCCTGAGCAAGAGCTAGTCATCTTCTTGAAAAAATATTTTTGCCCTGAAATACATGATTTAAATTTTTTTGTAAATGTGTGTTTTGTCCTCAACACCAGTTTGTGATGTCATCAAGTACATATATTTGCTACTGCCATATATGGAACAATTGATCCTTGTATGACTCTGTATCATCACATTCAATGGGTCTTCTGCACATGCCAGAAGTTAAGCAAAGGATGAACACATAGGCCCATATTTATACCTTTTTAGCGCCGAATTTGTGTCATTTTGTGATGCAAAAGCGGCTCAAACTTACAAAATATAATTGTATTTTGTAAGTTTACTCCTCTTTTGCGTAAAAAAATGACGCAAATGCAGCGCTAAAAAAGTATAAATATGGCCCACAATGCCAAGAATGGCCACCCAAGAATGACCAACATTATACCAGGTCCAGCATTATGCCAGATGTGGGTATCATTATGCCAAAGTTTCCCTCAATTTTATTTATTCAGCTCGTATATTGATATAGCACGTCCATCAAAGGCAAAGATGTATTTTACATGGTAATAATGCAATAATATGACAATAAGCCAAAATGAAAACCATAACCTGATGGCCAGCATAATAACGGGGAGGGCACAATTATGCCAAACATGCACATAATACTGAAATACGGTGTTGCAATAAAAAGCTAATAAAACAGATGAAACCACTGATCATAGTTTTGATGAAATAACATTGATGTGAATAGTCAAAATGTGAAAAAACAAGAAACTCATCCATGATCTGATATTGAATCATGGGTCTGAATAACGAAAAAAATCCCCAAAAGGCTCATAAAGTTACAAGAAATCGAAACATTAAAAAAAAACCTCTTTCTGCAAAAAGTAAAAAAAAAACTAATGGAAAATAATGATAAGTAACATAGGTAAATAACATAGGACTGCAGTAGACTTTTTCAATTTCTACTGCAACGCTAACCGGAAAACAGCAAACGAAGCTGGAGGATGGGCAGCTGCACTTGAATACATGTGAGGAGGAAAGTATAGATGGAGGAATTGTAGGAATAAAAAATGTGCAAGTAGCAGAAGAAAATTGGGAAGCAAGACTAAGAAGATGGAATAACAAGGGGATAGATGAGGGAGGAGGATTCTGGTGAAACATGAAAAGGTGAAATAGGGAATTGTTCATAAAACTTCACACAATCACCAAAGGCTTGAATTTTATTCTATCAACCCAAGCCTGTAATACTGTCATAATGGGAAAGTATTTTGTCATTTTTCAGCTCTGAGTGCATAACGCTTGCTAATTCTATGCTTAAAAACTTTGCTGTACACATGGTGAAAGGCTCTGTCACTTTCTAGCTAAGAGTGGGTAGCACTGTGCTGCTCGTATACTTCTGCACTGCGCTAGAAAAGCAGACATTTGAGGCGAGCAGACTTGAGTGTCATGGTAAGAATGTTTCATATGAAGGGTCTGCACATTGGGTGATAAAGCTCTGCAGAGTGGTTTGTCGGTAAAACATGGGTGCTTATTCCACTGCATTTTGGTGCATCAAAGCATTATCTATCTATCTGTTCTCTGAAGCAAATATCCAGGTAAAAAGTTAGGTTCTAGGCAGACATGCATCCTTAGCAAGGGATCACATGCTCTGCATTGTAAAATTAAGGGGCATATTTCTACTCCGTTTGCGCCGAATTTGCGTCCATTTTTTTCGACGCAAATTCGGCGCAAAACTAACGCCATATTTATACTTTGGCGTTAGACCCGTCTAGCGCCAAAGTATGAGGAAAGAGCGTCATTTTTTTGCGTGAACGCCTTCCTTGCGTTAATGAGATGCAAGGTAGGCGTTCCCGTCTAAAAAAATGACTGCGAAGCAAATGCGTCGTATTTATACTCCCGGGCAAAAATCACGCCCGGGAGTGGGCAGGGCAAAAACCCCCACATTTGCGCCTCTTTTTAACGCCTGGGTCAGGGCAGGCGTTAAGGGACCTGTGGGCTCAAAATGAGCCCACAGCTGCCCTCCCATGCCCCCAGGGACCCCCCCTGCCACCCTTGCCCACCCAGGAGGACACCCAAGGATGGAGGGACCCATCCCAGGGACATTCAGGTAAGTTCAGGTAAGTATAATTATTTTATTTTTTTATATTTTTTTGGGCATAGGGGGGCCTGATATGTGCCCCCCTACATGCCACAATGGCCAATGACCATGCCCAGGGGACATAAGTCCCCTGGGCATGGCCATTGGGCAAGGGGGCATGACTCCTGTCTTTACTAAGACAGGAGTCATGTAAATGGCGTCTGGGCGTCGTTAAAAATGGCGCAAATCGGGTGGAGGCGATTTTTTTGCCTCAACCTGACTTGCCCCATTTTAAGACGCCCTAACGCCATTTTCCCCAACGCCGGCGCTGCCTGGTGTACGTGGTTTTTTTCCACGCACACCAGGCAGCGCCGGTCTGCTAGCGCCGGCTAACGCCATTCAATAAATACGGCGCCCGCATGGCGCTTCAGAATGGCGTTGACCGGCGCTAATCTTTTTGGCGCAAAACTGCGATAGCGCAGTTTTGCGTCAAAAAGTATAAATATGGCCCTAAATATCTGTTACTGCAAGATCCTACTGAATTCAATCACATCAAAATATAAGGTCCAAGAGTGAAAGAGAGCTCGCTGCCATGGTCATAAAGTAAGCCTTCCTCTTAATCATCCATTTATGCATCCTCTTTTCTAAGACTCTCATACTTTCTGTCACTAGAAATGCTTTTGCTATTTGCTGGGGAGTGTGTCAGAGCCAAAATAATTATGGATGAGTTTTAAATTTGATACAACTTGCAGTTAAACTTTACACTCAACAAGTTAACCACCTATGACTGTCATGTAACTGCAAGGGTAAAGAAAGACTGGAAAACCTCTAGAGACAGAGGTTGAAAACAATGTGTGGCTTCTGCTTCCCAACCACACATTCATCCATTGTCCATTAACCTTTGATGTAAAATGGATGAGAGAAAGAGATACCCATCAAGTGGCTGCATTACACATAATGAAACCTGAAACACTATTCTCAGTCCCAGGTTTCCTGCTTAACCAAATTGTGTGATCTCAGGCAATTATTTTATTTTGCCATGTTTCCTTTTTCTTTATTATCACATTTGAGAGCATCTTCGAATACATGATTTCAGGATGTGTGCAAAAACCTTTTCTGAACTCAATTCACATTTTTGCTCCATGCATAATAACAACTTAGGCCATATTTAGGGTATATATGACAGCTGACTTGCCTCTTGGTTCACTAGAAGCATTGTCATTGGTGTCATCAGTGGGGAGGACGGGGCATGAATCTTTAAAAATTATCACTTCTAATAAAGGTCTCTCAGTATAATGGAAAATACTAAAGTGAAACTGTTAGAAATGGGGTCTCTAGTTGGCAGTGGTTTGCACCATGTCCAAGTAGGGACTCTCACTCTACTCAGGGTAAGTGAGTCACAGATGTAAGATAACTGCTCACACCTTTGGTAGCTCGACTCAAGCAGTCAGGCTTATCTCAGAGGCAATGTGCACACACACATAATAAAACAGTAAGAACACTACAAAAGGACTACACACCATTTTCGAAAAATAGCCAATATTTATGTGAACACAACAAGACCAAAACGACAAAAATCCAAAACACACAAGCAAAGACACTCACTTTTAAAGATTAAATCTCAGTAAAGCGCTTAAAAACACAATAGCTACAACTCGGGCTATCACAACGTTTTTACGGAATCGTTCCCAACAGTGCAATGCCACTCAAGAGGGGGGACCAGTCATGGAGTCACACGAACCCCAGGTACAATACCTTTAGAAAACAAGGAAAGACAGATGTTACACAGAGTTGGGAGGAGCGGTGTTGCTGGAGCTGGTGCATCGCCAGTACCTTACTGCTACCAGGGAGGTGAGGCATTTGTTCCTTACGGTTGCAGGGGATTTGATGAAGTGTCAGTCGATGAATCCAGCTGGTCAAGATGCGATGTGTCAACTTTACGGTGTCATTGAAACCCTCACGGGTGAGTAGTGTGCTTTACAAATTCCCTGATTGATTGATGATCACACCATGGGGCCACAGGTGCTGCGGCAGAGTCGGGCATCACGGACGTCAGTGACACAGAACTCTGAACTCGCGCTATGGAAGGACTTCAGTGGCCCTGCAGTGGCATCGGGCCTCAGGAGTCGCTTGTGATCATTTCACTCAGTGGGGACCACGGATCAAATGCAAGCAGTGGCGTGGAGTTGGACAGCGGCACCAGTTTTGAAATTGATCTGGAGTCGATGTACTTGGTTTCTTCTGAGATACACCGAAACTCACTCCCAAGGGCTCAGAAACTGGAGTTGGCACCACTTAGTGAATCAGGACTCTGAGCAAGAGAGCCCTGGTGCCGGCAGATGAAGTCGTTAATGTCTCTCAGACTTCTAACAGGAGACAAGCTCAGTTCAAGTCCTTTGAGAACCTTTGGAAGCAGGATGTAGAAAGCAAAGTCCAGTCCTTTCACTCCCAGGGTAGAAGCAACAAGCAGCAGGCTAGCACAGCAAAGCAACAGGCAGAGTGGCAGTCCCTCCTACAGCATCTAGCTCTTCATCCTGGCAGAATATCCTCAGTCTAGAAGTGTTCTAAAGTTGTGGTCTCAGAGGTCCAATACTTATACTCATTTCTGCCTTTGAAGAAAGCAAACTTCAAAGGAAGGTCTTTGTAGTACACAAGATCCTGCCTTTCCTGCAGACACACACCAGGGGGTTGGAGACTGCCTTGTGTAAGGACAGGCACAGCCCTATTCAGTGTAAGTGTCAGCTCTTCCGACCACTCTGGCCCAGGAAGACCCATCAGGATGTGCAGAGCTCCCTTAGTGTGATTCTCTAGAGTGAATTCACAGCTTCACTGTCATCCTGACCCAGACGTGTATTCCATAGACAGGCAGAGACACAGAATGGTTAAGCAAGAAAATGCCCACTTTCTAAAAGTGGCATTTTCAAACTTACAATTCAAAAAACAACTTCACCAAAAGATGTATTTTTAATTTGTAAGTTCAGTACCCCAAACTCCATATCTCTATCTGCTCCAAATAGGAAATTACACTTAAAAGATATTTCAAGGCAACCCCCATGTTACCCTATAGGAGAGATAGTTGTTGCAATAGTCAAAAACAAATTTAGCAGTATTTCACTATTAGCATATGCACACCACACCAGTACATGTCCTACGTTTTAGATGCACTACACCCTGCCCTTGGGTCTGCCTTGGACTTGCCATAGAGGTGATTTACATTTAGTAAAAGGGAAGGTTTGGGCGTGGCAAGTGGGTGCATTTGACAGGTTGCAATGGCAGGTGAAAACTGCCTACACAGGCACTGCAATGGCAGGCCTGAGACATGTTTACATGGCTACTCATGTGGGTGGCACAATCGGTGCTGCAGGCCCACTAGTAGCAGTTAATTTATAGGCTCTGGGCACACATGGTGCACTATACTAGGGACTTACTAGTAAATCAAATATGCCGATCATGGATAAACCAATCACCAATGCAATTTAGACAGAGAGCACTTGCACTTTAGCACTGGTCAGCAGTGGTAAAGTGAGTCCCTAAAACCAGCAAAAACAAAATGCAGCATAGGATCAAAACAAACGATTTGGGAGTAACTCTGCAAAAAGGGTCATTTCCAAAAGAAATACTTTCCCATGTTAAAGAAAAAGACCAGCGGCGGCTCCTCTGCTAAAGCAGAGGAGCGTCGCCCCACTTCTTTATGCTGTGGATGAAAAGGAAAAATAAAATGATAATAACATGTTATTTTATTTTTACTCGGGGAGCCAGGTTAGGGCGGGACAGGGCGGGGCTGGAGGAGGAGAAAGGCTGGAGGTAGAGTGGTGAGGGCACATAAGTGCTTATGACACTTTGGCCGGCCATGTTCTGTATTGAACTGCCAGGAGGAGAAAGTGCACATGACTCTACTCCCTATCTGAGCGCTGAAGCAGGGCGATCAGGCCAATCATGATGCTGCTGTCATACTGTTGACAGCAGCGTTGTAATTGGAGGGTAGTCTGGAAGTCTTGTGCTTCCGGTAGTCCGAGGAGGACGGAGGGAGAGATGGAAGTGTCTCTCCCAACATAGAGGTACGTTTTTGTTTTTTTTAATACCCCTCCACCCCGCCCCCGCCCCACCACCCCTGTTGACAAGTGGCCACCACTGAAAAAAACAGTTGCTTTAATTTTGAAGTGATCTCATCATGTTTTTTCATGATGTTTGTTTGTAGCACAATTTACAAGCCAAACTATTCATAGGCTCCTAGAGCCAAGCAGAACATTGGCTTAGCTCTGCTTCAGATCTGCCTTTTAGTTTGTTGACTCTCCCACTGCTTAATAGTACAGAGAAGTCAGTGTTCTCATTTGATCATATTTGCAGCAATACAAGGTAAGTCATGATCAAAGATGGTAGTAGCACATGGACAATCTTCAGATATATAGGAAATACATAGA
The DNA here is from genome assembly GCF_031143425.1 of Pleurodeles waltl. Taxonomy (NCBI): domain Eukaryota; kingdom Metazoa; phylum Chordata; class Amphibia; order Caudata; family Salamandridae; genus Pleurodeles; species Pleurodeles waltl. Next base: position 616,615,395 of record NC_090436.1, read on the forward strand.
GAAACTGTGTTGAAAACACATTGCCTTCCACTTTTTTAAAGAACATTTTCTTAGGGATGGTAAACCGCAAACAGTCCTAAGGATGGTAGGGCTTTGCTGTCTTGCCATGAAAGTACTGTAATATTTTCTTAGTGTCTCTTCTGGATGTCTGGATTTTACACCAATTTGTGTGGCATTTCAGTTGTAAATGTGCCATTTGCAGCTATATTTCAAAATTATGTAGATTTTTGTAGGGGGAAAATCCCACCACCTTACCCTTTGAATGAAAGTTGGGTTTTCTTCTTTCGCTCACTCTGATAAACTGGAAGCAGGCATTTATCCCCTGCCACTTTCAAAGTTCACCAGCTACCAGTGCAGAACCCAAGGCAATTTTAGCACTTTGACTAATCTTATTATGCTCCAAAGTTGCAGTAAAGCTGGTTGTAACAAGCTCATATCAATTCATGTGTTGAACAACAGTTAAACATAATTTAACTGACTCATACTACCCAAGTCATCAGTGATATTCACCCTGCGCTACCTTAACCAAGGTAACGAGGAGTATTTGAATGTAAAAGATTATGGTGAAAAATATTTTGAGGGCTTAATTTTATATGGTGAAATGGCTAAAGCTGATTAAGACATCTCAAAGCTAGTAATCCTACGTCAGCAAATGAAAAACTGTCACCTGTGTACAAAGCATCTTTTTCAAGTACTGTAATTATCCAGCTCCTCTTACTGAGAACTGATCCCAAACCACATGTACAAAAGACTTTATATGCAAAGAAAAACACACTTGGAGGACACATGCTTCTTTCACAAACTGGACGTTTTTTGCTACTACTCAGCTGTAATATGGCAGCGGTGCTTCTCAATTTCTCTGTTACATTTATTAGGTGGTTATGACACTAAAACCATACAAAGCATGTTTGCTCCATGTGAAGTTTTTTGCTGCATGTTTTTGTGCATTCATGCATAGTTTAACAAATACTCACAAATATGATTCATGCTGTAGTTGTCAATGTGCTTCCTCACACTTAAACATAATGGATTTCCTTTCTCAAAAGTTGTTATATAGCGATCAATCAAAAGCGGTACGATGTACGTGCATGAAGATGTTTCATAGGATTTTTTCTAACTATTTACTGTATATGATGTCTAATTTATCAAAGCAGCAAGTTATCTAGTTGAGTGGCAATTTCAGAAAGGTATTTTTGTCCATACGTAATTGTTTATGGCCAAAAATATCTCTATTTATGCCTGCTACGAATTCAGAAAATGATTCCTGCAAGAGTAATTAGATCTACTCCTGTGGGTTTCTTTGCACAGGTATAAAGAAATGTGCACTAGGCAGTCCTATGCAAAGAGTAGGAAGTAGGTGAACAAGGTGTGGTTATTCTTGGAAGTTTTGAATGCTTACAAACGAATGTTTTTGCCCGCCGACAAACTGAAATCCTACCGTCTTCCACCCTGAAAATGGCATGAGAGTAACTCCAGTAAAGTGCTGAAGCATCTTCCCTTTTAAGAGGGAAAGTGCTTTTTGTACAGGGAAAACTATTTTACCTGGGACTCCATTTCTACTTTTCTTAAATCTACAATATATAGACTTCTGCACCTGAGAAGAAGAATACAAGGGGATTGTCATGTCATTCATATTAGTTTGCATGGGACGTTTCTGAATTCCCAAAAGTGGTAAATCTGCTACACAGACATTCTTTTATAGGTTCCGATTACTACTTTTGCTGTGAATGGGGTACCCGGAGGACTCATCTGCTCACTCTAATCACCGCTCTGCCTACCCACGCTCAGGGGAGTGCACATACTGGACGTGTTATCAGCACTAGCACACACCAGACTGTTCGAAATGACACTAACAAATAAAATATAATCATATAACATTTCAGACATCCATTAAGGAAAGGAAATCATGAAAATGGAGAGGAAGAGGTCCTTGAATTCAGTGCCAGACAGAGAATATATTTGGAAAGCGATGTACTTGGCCCTCTTTGCATGGTCACCCCCAAACATTTTGCCTTCACCTTACCTATTTTCTGAACCTGTTTTTGTTGGCTTCTAGGACTCTGTGTCCTTTATCACTGCTATCCAGAGCTAAGGGGTGATGCAGACAAGTCCCAGAGTAAGGTAGGGGTAAGGGTTCCCATGACCCTTGTGGGAAACAGGGGAAAGGTTCTGGTGGGCGATGGCCGAGGGTGCCCCATTTCCAGTCCCACTGGTTTGAGTGTTCCGAGCTAAGACACAAGCAGGGGAACTCTGTAAGTCTTAAGAAATCCCCCACTATTGAGAATTGTACAGAAGTGGCTAATGTGGCCTTGGGGCAGATGGTAGAACGCTACCTGGTCTCCCTTAGTTGGGAGGTAGACTAAGAAGGTAGTTTGCGATCCCTGAGGCTGGGAGTTGTCACTTCTGTCAGATTATAGTGAATAAGTTCCTTGTCACTGCTCTTAGAGTTACCAGTGCCAGCCAGACCATGGAGATGGAATGTTTGGTTTCCCCAGATCAAAACATCTGACAGGTGTGTAGGGTGAGTCACACCCTCGGGCTGGACTTTGTCCGCCCTATTGCTCTGGTACCCCTAGAAAGAGGTGAGGAGGTATCCTTGAGGATGGTCATTGTTATTACCCTGATGCCCATTGATTGCATTCTGGAAAAGGAGTTACCACCGGTATTGGAGGAGCTAGGAGGGGTGGACACCAAGAGTGCCCTGAAATCTCTGATTTCTTCTAGGTTCTACTCCCAAAGAAAGAATACACAATCCCAGCTGGAGGGGTAGGAGGTTGAAATAGTTCAAACTGGGAGGACAAGTGGATCATGAGTTGTCAGCTCTGAAGCCAGAGCATCCCAAGACTGACCCTGGTGAGGCCACTTATGATGGGAGGTACTTCCTGCACTGCATCAGAGACAGAGTGCTGCATACCTGCATCAGCCAGAACCCTGCATGACACAGACAGAATGTGTCATATTTGAGGGGTTGGTGGTTCCCCTGAAAGTTCTTGATTTCCAGGCACCTGTTCAGCCTCAAAGTACAGACCCTGGGCTGAGTGGCCAGTCTCAGGCTACCACACCTGGTCTGGTTGGGACGAAAGTAGAAGAAGGGTGCCTAACACCCAGGGCTATTACCCCTTATTTTGGGAAACCCCAGAGATCATATAATCCTGGATGGCCCAGGGCCTGGCCCTTGACAATGACATCTGCCAGTGGCTTCTGCTAGTTTCTGTCCTTATGAACAGAGTTTTCCTTGGATAAGGGACAGAAATCTGTCCCAAGGGGCAGATGGCCACATTACTTTGTTGGCCATGGTGGCACTGTCTGCCTATTGGGGTACATCTGTGAGCAAGTTAAAGTTAGGCGATTTGGAAATGGGGTCACAAGTGAGGACAAAGGTTCCTCATAGGTCAGTCCAATGGCTCACTAGAGTGTTGACAGAGGGATCTAACTGAGATTAGAGAGTTGTAGGACAGATTCAACTGAGATTAGACCGGTGTAGGAGTGACAAGTGCCACTGCAGAAGAGACCTTTAGTCCACATTATATCACCTAAGCAGGGAAGCCAATCAAGGTATTGATTAATCATCCCTGGCAGCCTGTGTCCTAAGATTTGGCTGGAGGGTTCATGTTGGACTTGGTCCTCTCTGCAGGGTTGCCCTCAAACATTTTGCTTTTAATCCTACTGTTTCCTGAACCCGTGTTTGTTGGCTTTTAGGACTTTGTGCACTTTATCAGTGCTACAGTGCTTGTGTTCTCTGCTTTAAACATGGTACTACAGGCTTATACCCAATGGGCATATTTAGTTTACTTTTCAGTCCCAGTGAAGTGGTGCTACAGGTACCCAGGCCGTGTAAATCAAATGTAACAAGTGGGCTTGCAGCACTCATTGTGCCACACAATAAAATATCCTTTTAAAACGCCTCAGCCATGCCATTGCAGCATGTGTACATTTTTAAACCTTAACTTTCACCTGGTAAAATATACTTTTATTCTGACCTAAGCCTTCCTTTTGAATACATAAAAGTCAACCCCTAAGGAGGCCCTACACAGCCCAAAGTGCAGGGTGCATTGTATTTAAAAAGTTGGACATTTACTTTTAGGTTTTACATGTCCTGGTAGTGAAAAACTCTTAAATTTGTTTTTCACTTCTGCAAGGCATACCTCTTCTATAGGACAACATTTGGTTGCCTTATTAAATCTAATAACTGATAACTTTTGTTTGGGGACAGGTGGAAATGTTGTGTTTGGTGTCTAAGGAATTATAATTTAAAACTTTCTTTAATGGTAAAGTCAGATTTTTAGCAACAATGCTGAAAATTCTACTTTTAGGAAGCTGCCATTTTCTTGTCCTAACCATTTGGTGTCTGCCATCTGTATCCTGGGTCACATAACTAGGTGTAGTTGGCCGTTGGCCTTTGTGTATTCTTGCAGACAGTATCACAAAAGGGGACTGGGTGCTGGAAGTATGAGCGATCCTGACTTGATGGGAGGGGAGGAGCTGTCACCTGCCACACTTGCACTTCTTGCACTTGCCTTGCCTCAGCACACACATACAAAGGACTTCAGACTACTCTTTTTTGACTCCAGACATCCTTGGACCAGAGAAGCGACAAAGGAAATACAGGAAACAGAGATGGGGGAAAAACTAGAAGTTTTTCCTACTGCAAAGTTGGCACCACCTATAAATAATGGAGACCAATGTTTCAGTACACTCCTGGACCAGTGGATACTACAGAAGAAGGACTGCCCTGTTTCCCGCGGACTGCCCTGTTGCCTGAGAAAGAAGGCTAGACCTGCTCCTTTTATTCTAGGCTCCCTGAAGTGACTTCAGTTTCAGATGACTGACCTACTGTTCAGAGATACAGGGACAATGCAAACGCCCAGCTGACCAGCTGCAACTGGACCTCCCTGGACCTGCAACTGAACCTGCTTGAGCCTGGCTGGCTTCTGCAAGGGTGAGTCCCTGATTCTCCAAGAGGCACCTCCTTAGGTTCTGGGCCATTGCTTGGCATCAGAGTGTACAGCTTTGAATGCAAAGGAGAAAATCTTACGTTTTGGGCTGCTTGCGACCAGGAAGAGGCCCATTTGCGCAAAGATATTGCCACCTGCGCTTACTGCCCGTGCGAAACTCAAATTAAACCAACTCTTCACACTACAGTGACTGCCACCGATGAACTGCAACACAAGATCTGCTCTTCATGCTACAGCATCAGCAGCTCGCTGTGACCACCACCACAAAGCTCCAGCAATGGCCATCTGTGACAACTGAGAGGATCTATGTACTACAGCAATGACCATCTGCAAGTCCCGGCCAGCTCTTGGCGCTACAATGATGACATCCGTGACTCTCTCCCTGTTCTTTGTGGCCTTCTCCACCGCAAACTGGACTCTTGGAAATGGTTATTAAGGAGGTAGCTCTTTCAATAGACTAACCGCGTCCCTGTAGCCTACCCATGCTCCATCACGGTCAGCCTGAACTTTTGACGTTCCCCCGTCTCGCATGACTAGACACCTGCAAGTGACGTTTTGTGTTTTTTGGCACTATATTCACCTAAATCTTTGAAACTGCATATCTCGGATTCTACTGATTGTATTTGTGTTGTTTTGGTGTCAAATAATTTATTAAAATCTACTCTATTTTTCTAAACTGGTGAGGGATTTTTCTTGTGTTGTATTTTCTCTTTATTACTCTTTAAGTGCTGCATAAATACTTCATACATTGACTCTTAGTTAGGTTAACCTGTCTTCTTTTGTGTCAAGTTACCAGAGGGTTAAGCACAGGTTAATTTAGTGACTTTTGAGGTTCACCCTGACAGGGATATTGGTTGTTTGAGAAGGGTTCTTCACACATCCCCAACCTAAAATCCAATTTCTTACAGAAAGTATTAAAATGGTGTGCATTGCATGACACACCTACATTCAGCACCTTTTTGAGGCAACGTGCAGAATTTGGGAGCCAGGGAAAGCAACACTATTCCGCAATATGATCATTTCTAAACCCTAATTGGTTCGCAACACTCTTACGTGAGCAATGTAGCTGCATGTTTTTGAATTATATAATTGTTACATAGTTTATTTTTACTGGTTCCCTGACCCCTCCAGGAAAAACGGTGTTTGCAAGTAAAGAGCAACCTTGCGTCAGCTATAATTGTTTATCTATCTGTACTTTGTACCAGCAGAGACGCATGAAAGTGCAAAGTGAACTAACGTTTATCTCCGTTATCTCCTGTACCAAGGACTGCTTTTCAAGATCACATATACTTGCAAGATTTCACTAACACACACCTTAAAGTGCATGTAAATGCAAACAGCGACGTTCTATGACAATAAACGCGCAATTATGTAGTCATGTGACTGGAGAGTAAACAATTAGTGTATTAATTATTTTTTAAATCTCGGTTGTCAATAAATGTAATCTGTAAACCACGATAATCTAATATAGTCAGTGATGACAATAGATTACTTGCAGTGAAAAAAACTGAAAACAATTAATTACAAAGGCGTTGCAATCTCACTGTCTCCTTTGTAAAGTTGGCAATAATCATGAATTTCGGTTAAGTATCCTCTGCAACCAGTATCTCCACTTGAATGTAAGCTCTCACTATCCTTTGTGATATATTAGAATGCCGGGCTACTCGCTCAAGCACTCACTCGTTCACACTGAATATCACATAGGCACTTAAGTGTTGAGCTATTATTGTTCCCATGACTGCCGGTGAATGTGAGTCGAAATCTAAATTTTCTTGATTGCACGCCTCATGCTTATTTGCCACCATCATTGACCAATAAAGAGGTGGCATTTTTCAGGTTTCAAAACCACCAACCAGCACAATGATGACATTGGAGGAAATGACATCAGAGGACATTGGTATCAGATCAGAGGAAAATCATTAGAACCGAGCACTGGCAAAGCCAAGAGTACTGAAGTACTCAAACACAGGCATGCGGAAATGAACACAGACTGAGAGGGTAATTTATTAAGACTAAGAGGGTACATTTTTATTAATTTATTTATTGCCTTGATACTCGAATGGCACAAAGCGTGACAAAGCATTGTGTCGATTTACTTACCATGGTAAATGCCCGTGGGTGCAGCACAAAACTGCAAAGTGCCATGCAAGATCCCGCACAGCGTTTACTAAATTATTTGTGCTATGTCTTTATGCACCCCGCCTCCTCCCGTCATTCCTATAACTCCGCCCTCCTTGCCGGGTATCAGCTAAGCAAACGTAGGGAATAAAAAAAAGAGCAACAAGCAAGCTTAGGATATAAAAAAATATGATACAGATGTGAGAGCCACAGATAGAAATAGGTGGCACTGAGACACAGCACAAATAGTTTATGTGGATTTGTGCATGTATGCACTAGCACAGTGGTACCCAACTGGTGGTCCGGGGACCCCTGGGGGGTCCGCAAAGCCTCTTCAGGGGGTCCGCGAATGCTTAGAAAATGTAATAATATTAACAGATTAGGTACACAACTTTCTGTAATGACACAGTGGGGGGTCCCCAGATTCCAATAATGATTCAGAGGGGGTCCCCGGGTTCCAGCAGTGATGAATTGGGGGTCCACAGAAGTCAAAAGTTTGGGAACCACTGCACTAGCACATTAAAGGCACTATATTCAGTGTATATGTTAGACAAAATTACAAAGTTCATACAGAGAATGATTGATTAATGAACCCTTAATCTTTTTGCCCTTTTAAATAGAGGGTCTAGCTTCTTCAGAGGCTGTTACACAATGACAGCAGAAAAGTGACTTTGAAGGAAAATTGGATTTGACATTTTCTGAAGAACACTGGTTCTATAGAAGATGCAGTAACATCTGCCTCTCCATGTCAATCCATTCTTTCATGGGGACGCGTGTCACTGTCTGATTTAAGGGTAGTGATTAGCAGACTGGTACTGACCAAAGAGATCATCCACCCAAGAGCCATTGCCAAAGGTGGAGAAACCCAAAGCATGTGCCAGATATGTTGGAGACCATCCTCCAGATGTGAACTCTGAATATAATTTCCTGTAGGTCTCTACTATAGGGTTTTTTCAAGTGGCTGCATGGGGTCCTGTAAACCCATCACATTACAGACTTCTATGTTCAGCGTGGCCTGTCAGCCCTTTTGGATGGAAACAATTGGCAATGCAGTTCCACTAGCTGCTTTAGAGTAAGCTGGGAGTGATTTCCCTGAGTGGTGTACTCTGTCTATGCACTCTTTCCACTCTTGTGGACTGGCTTGATCTTGCATCTGGCATTACAAGTGTCAAGGAGATCTGTGCAAAGCTTGAAGGTTGTGCTGCATCATCACATTTGCAGATACCAATTGCAGTTTAACCCCTCCTTGGGGAATAGTTGTCATAATGGGCATAGAAAAGTCTGTGGACAGTAGCTTTAAAAAGGCCCGCAGAGCCCGCACAGGGATAGGTTTCATCCACATAACCAGGGCCAGCCTGGAGAACCAAATGCAGCCCTGGCAAACATGCTCAAACCAGCCCGCTCCCATCATCTCCTCATGCTCTCGCTCTCTCTTCCATCTATTCTTTCTCTCACCTTTCTCTACTTTCTCTTCTCCTTCTCTTGTTGTTTTCTCTCTAGCTCCCTCTCTTGGACTCTCTCTCAAAGCATTCCCATGCCTTCTGCATTCAACCTGAGGGAGCTGGGGAAAGTGACAGAGGCACCAGGGGAAGTCATGGGCTTTCAAAACCTGCCTCCAATGTTCTTAGGCCATACGGGAAGCACCAGTGAAATAAAAAGTTTGCTGCAGGTGAGTGACCGTTGAAGGAGGGATATGATACTTGCTTATGCCTTATTAAAAACAGAAAAAAGAGCATCAGGGGTAATAGAAAATCAGCACAGAAGAAGGTGTCAGATGGAGTCAGGTGGAGCACATTGCAACTCGGGAAGCAGGGGCTTATCTAAAAACTTTAAATGAAACAAATAAAAAATGAACTTGATTAATACATGTAAAATGAGAAATGTGCCAGATCCACAACCTGCATTTTTTAATACTTAAAGTAGTACTACAGTCGTACTGCCTGCTACAAAATGCAATCCACAATTCTAAGAGTGGAAATCTCAATTTTTATCAATTTTGTCTTTTCTATGGGAAGATCTCACACTTGCAACTTTGCTACTTAGTAGTAAATGTGGGAGGGACCAAGGGGAGTGACTGGGAAATGGGGAATGCTTACTAGTAAATAGGAGGGACTTAGGGCATAGTAAGGGGGGGCTTAGTGGGGTTCTGGAGGGGTTTAGGCACGGGCAGACATTGACCCAATGGGGTGCAATTGATGGGGACCTGCTTTGCTCCAAGTTTTGCAAGCCTCTTTATGGGGTGGTGGGAGTAGCAGGTAGCCGAGGCCCTGGAGTAATTTGACTCTAAGGTGGTTTTATGGCTTAGATATATTGATAATATGTTTTTTATTTGGATAGGAACCTGCAAAGAAGCAGAACAATTTGTCTGACATCTGAATGCTAATCTATACAATGTTACCCTGACTGCACACATAGACACAACCAGTGTAGAATTTCTTGACATTATTGTGGGGGTTAAGGATATGAAGATAACATCTAGACTCCACGGAAAATCAACTGTTTGTAATACATTGGTGCATGCCTCTAGCAGCCACCCAAGGAATCTTATTGAGAGGATCCCTTACAGGGAATTCCTTAGGGCCAGAAGGAACTGTAGTACTGATCAAACATTTCAAGAAGAATGTAAGGTTATGTATCAGAGTTTTACACAGAGGGGATACAAACCCGCAGTCTTAAGATCAGCACCTGAAAAAGCTTGTGGACAACAAAGAGAAGATTTGTTAGTCTGATAGAGATGGTCTGTTGAATTGCAGATTTATTACAACATTTTCTGACAAATCCCAGGATGTCTCAAAAATCGTACGTAGACAAGTGAGAACACCCCTTCTGGACACATTGATGATGCCCCAGAAGTGACTTTTAAAAGTATGTTACAATAAAGGATAGACTGAGTGTTAGCGATATTTGTAAAGCCCATAATATGGGGGCAAGAAGGGAGTTCTTTCCTTGTATCAAATGTAAGGCATGTAAGAACAGCACAAAGGTTACAGAATACACTTCCACTATTAATGGGAGCACTATCCAGATAAGATTTTACCTAACCTGTCTCAATGGCTATATCATTTATATTTGGGAATGCCCTTGCCAATTGAAGTATGCAGGCAGCACCACTTATGCCACTAAGAAACTAGTATTAGAACACATGAGAGAGATTATATTGTAGCTTTGAATGCTAAAAGCTCTTACTGATTGAATGCTGATGAGGAGTTGGAGGTCCACTCAGGTTAACAAGCTTTGCTCTCTGATTGTAGGGTAGCTTATTATGTTACTCCGTGAAACCCATGTATTCTGAATTCTTCCTTCCTTGGGTTTGCTCTTGTGACCTTTTTTGGTTCTTTTGCAATATATTTTTTACTCTTTTAAAGTTTCTCTTGTTTGGTATTATACTGTAGTAGAGTTATAAGGAAAAATCTCTGTGATGTTCCTTTCCTTTATTCCACATCCTATCCCTACCAATCACCCCTGCCCCTTCTTCTAATCTTCTCCTTTCCTTCCCCTCTTCTTTGGTCCTTTCCCCGTCCTTCTCTTACTCAGGACTGTTTTTTGTCTTTTTATTTTGTACCTTTACAGCTATCTAAAGTACAAGAGGATTGTTGCGTTATTACACAAGTGACTGGGTAAAGTAATTTAGACTGCATGACCTGACTATGGATGGTATTTACACATTTTTGTTTGCTATATATTTTTGATATAATGATATTGATGTGTATGTTTAGTATAATTTCTACAGTGGAGGATTTATTATGAATCACTATACTTATGTTCAAGCATGCGCCCACTTGGGCTGGATTTGAGAGTACATGAATATTTAGCCCACTGGGGCTTGATTTAGGTTCACGAGTACTGGGCATTTGCGCAATTGGTTTGTAATAAATATGTACATACCATTATTTCGGTTCAGGCCATTAATTTTGATGCCATATTGTCTTTGGCCGTGGGGATGATCTTTGCTACTGACATATTGCAATTGTTTAATTTCAATTACCATGTGTTTGGCAATTGTTTTTCATTATGTACGGCTGCATTTTGTTTGAATATATTACGTAAGCCATTTACATATTATATACTGTATATGATAGCATACGGAAGTTATGATTAGATTATACAAATAAATATACAGTATAAGGTTTAATTTAAAGTTGTTTGTTAAATTTGGACTCATGGTCCGTTAGAAATGTTATTTGAGCTACTGTAGAGTAATCTAACTTAAGTGGAGGGTGTCATACAAACAACATGTTAAAATGGTTGCTGCATTGTCCTGAGTATGAATGAGGAGAGGTTTGTCCTTTTTTAATGTTGCTTACAGCATTTTACTATGGGCGTTACAAACAGTGTATGACAGGTGAGCAACCCACACGTGATCAAGGCATTGTACCCCAAAATGCTTTGGGTTTTGCCATCCTAGTTTATGCTCTTGATGGTGGGCTAAAGTAAATAAACCTCTGAACTGATGCATACAGCACTGAGAGCATGTGAATTCTTCCAGTGTTCAGATGGACTTTGGGAGAAAGTGCTTAATACTAAATAATATAGATATCTACACATATATGTCCCAAAACACTTTTTCCTCATTCTAAGTCAATATTCTTTTTTACATTTTTGAACACAACTACAGCCCAAACAACTGAACGGAATTGCACCAAATTTAGCAGAAAGCTAGCTCTTGGTCCAGAAAGCAAGATTTTCACACTTTGGTATTAGAGTTTTAAAAATTATAGATATATAGGGACACGGATCCAGACCCGCAAATCTGGGCCCAGATCCGTGGATCTGGAGTAAAAAGCAATACCCTGATTAACTGGCTGCAACCTAACAGAAAATTTGTGGCTGCCATATTGTTTGTCGCATCAGCTCGGGGGTGGGAAAAGAAGAGTGCAAAAATACATAAGGGGTCAGGATACATGTATCCTGACCTAATAGGACACATAGAGGGGTCAGTGGGCAAAACGTTGCCCAATTATTATTTTTTTCACCTGATCTGCGGATCTGTGTATCCACGGATCTGTGGACCTGCAAATCCCCTGGTGGATTCGCAGAGCCAGAGAAAAATTGAAAACAAAAACACTCACTGTCCCCGCCATGGTGCTGGTTATATTTACATTTGTGCGTGCTAAAAAAACCCATAGAAATTCACTTAAAAAAACAAAGGTTACAGGGACGTTTTAGTTCGGTTCTGAATTTCCTCACAGAAAACCATGAAAATTCAGCAGTTATAGTTATGGTTAACACAAGTAACTAAACTCATGCCGTAAGGTAACTATAACTTGCACCTTCGCCATGCACAACTAATTGCTCCACATATTACATCATTGATGACATCTTCAATGGCATCTTTGATATGATTATTGCAACATTTGCAATCAAAATATTGATGAGTACACTGTGCATGGAGGGGGCATGAATTATAGTTACCTGAGGGCGCAAGTTATAGTTATTTTCATGAAATATCACGAAGAGTCGAAGAAATAAGACAACTTCAGGTAGGATCAATAATTATTGCTTTAATTTGATGAAAAAAGCAAAAATGCCAATTGAATGTGATATTATTGTTAAAACAGGTGAGTAAGTTTAGATAGCATCAATAAATGTTAGTAGTGTAAGATGCATGCACTATTGTCTAGGCACTCTGAAGCTTCCATCAAAGGAATATGATGGATTCTTTTCCAATAGTCTCTCAGGCATTTCATTGCATTTTTTAATGCACACGGGTTCAGACTACCTGACAACAATTGCATCATTCTCATTTCCTGGAAATTCTTTTCTTTCTTCAAAATGATAGAGGTTAGTATGAGATTTACCTATAGAACTGTTGAAAGCTTGATGCCACTGAAGATTAGTATGCACATGGGAGGTTTTTCATTGTCATTCAGTAGGAAATTTTCATTAGCAAAAGTAACTGTAAAGGGGGTAATGTCAATATTAAAGTAGGAGTGAGGTGTTTTTCTCTCTGAATCATTCTCCTTAAATTGGGCATTGTGGGCATATTCATAGCAACAGGCATGGTGATGTTTTGGGCTACCTTCCTCAAAACTAAGCCACATGGTTCATTGGGTTTATTGAAGGCGGCCGCAAGTGTCTTGATGTGCTGATGTGTTAAATACAATCCCTAACTTCCGTCTCCATTGCAGAGGCAGAGTGGTTGCGTTCAGTGGTTCTTTCTACTGTCTCACCAAAAGTAACCGCTCTGCCTTTGCAAAAGGATGAAAATTACTCAACACAACTCCAATGGCTCCTGGGCTCAGCTAACCCCTCCTTGGAAAAAATATAGCCACCATATTTTAACAGTCTGTTGCCTCTTTTTGACAGCATGTATTTCACTTCCCTCCAATTGTCCATTCTGGGAAAATTTGGGGAAAAAACCTAAATGGTTTACCTTGGGATGAAATGTGTTTGTTTATTTTTCAGTACTGTTTTGCATCCATTCCTATAGAGAAAAGAGTACAATTTACAGTTAGTTCTTGAACTCTGTTGGGTGAAAATAAAACTACTTGATTAATGCTGGTTGTTCTTTTGGTGAAATAAATCAGTTTTACTATCCTGTTTCTGTTATAGAAATTAATTATTGATTAGATTTACATTGGCTGATTAATTTTTTGCTGGGAGTCTGAGGCTAGAGAGATATTTGTATGTCATTAATTATTTCGTACTGAACTTCTGTATGTTTTTCTACACTATTTCCAGTTCACATTGTATATTTAAACAGCTTTACCTTATTTATCGGTTTTTCTCCTCGGCTTGGATGGATGATTTGCTGGATTTTTTTTCTTTTTGTACAAGAGTTTTTTTTCCAATAGTTGTTTATTTCTGCTGTAACACATATAAAAAAAGAAAAATGTTATGTATTTTAATCCCCCAGTCTCTGTCCAGCTACCTCCCTGAGGTAGGTACTTGGCAGAGTCAGAATAGTAATTTTGCCTCCCAGTCACTGTTCAACACCTGCCCTGAGGTAAGTACTTGATACCATAAAGTCTTAATTACTGCTAATCGGGGCCGACATCCGTAATCTTAAGCATATCACCTCCAACCTGGAACACACTCTGTCCATACAACCGACTCACCTCCAGTTTCACAACACCCTAACTCCCAAATGTCACAATGAGGTCAGCTCTATTAAAACTCATGTCCCACAACATAGCTGGAGTTGCCGAATTTTGACCACTACTCCTGACCCAGTAGGCTAGTCAGACAAATATCAAATAATGATATTCTCTCCCTCCTTGCCACTTACAACTGTGCCAATGTTACCCCTGTGGGCAAAATTCAGACTATTATCACTCATCCTCACAGGGAATCCTACTCTAGATCCAGATACATTAATAACAGGACCCTCAAACAGGTTCCCATATCACATTCTTAAATGTTCATGACTCAATTGTCGTTCAGTGGTGAAACATGCAGCTGACATAGCTGATCTTATACTGAACCTTGACCTTGAAATCCTCATACTCACTGAAACTTGGCTGAACTAATCCTCATCCCTAATTCCTGACATTCCAGTCCCACCCAGTTATGACATCATCAGACTAGAACGTTCAGGCTGCTCCAGGGGTGGCCTACAATGTATTCACAGGTTCACTCTATCCATGAATCAAACATGTTGTCCATCACTACCCTCCTGCGAATACCTCTGGATCAACTTCTCCACCAATGACAATACTACATGCTCTCTCCACAGGATTAACCACCCTACTGAAGATAATTGCACATTCATCGAACTGATCATGGAGACCATTTCCTCCATCAATGAACAGCGAAACATCTAGATTTTTCTAGGGACTTTAACATTCATTGGAATAATTTCTATGACCCTCTGGTGAACAGTTTTAAGTCCCCCTTCTTGACCTCAACCTTATCCCAGCTTGCAACAGCCCTACCCACAAAAAAGGTGCCATTTTAGATTTAATCATTGCTAAAGAAAACTCCATTCAGTTGAATCCATCCTACCTTATGACTGGACTGACCACCATTGCATTACTTTTTTATATCTGAAACAGCAGCGAGTTCTACTAGACAACCTAAGAAAGCCAAGCATTGGGGGAGAGACATCCTCATCATCGACCCATTCATGTTCTCAGCCATTAGTAAAAGCAATCTCCTCCCCCCTAACATGCAAGATGCTCACAACCTCACTGATCATTACATACATTCCATGATAAAAAATCATGGACACCATTGCACCCAAACAACTAAAGAGAATCATGTCCAGAAGTTCCTACTCTTGGTTCAATAGCATTCTTAATGAGGAACGTCAATGCCTCAGACTTGCTGAAAGAGTTTGGAGGCATACCCCATCTCTGACCAATCTGAAACTTCTACAAGATGTAGTGCCTACAACAGACACATTAGAAACTCCAAAGCAAAAATTTTATGCAATCAACTCAACCCGGCTCCTAATCACCCCAAAAAACTGTTAGAACTTATCAAAAGTCAAATGACCAGAGAAAGCAACACAATCCTACCAAGCTCTGAAACTCTTGCCTCCTTATTTTCTGAGAAAACCTTGCTAATCTCCACCAAGATCCAGAATGTCCTTAAACTCCTAACATCTATACCTCTCCCACAACCCGTACCCCATGCTCTGGAATAATGGCTGACATCCTTTCCACACAAACCCCAAAACAATGCTGTTTGGTCCAGCTTTAGAAACCTTGGTGTCTTATCCAGGTGATTGGTTGACACCTGTTCGGTATAAGTCAATAAGGACGCTCAATGAAGGACCACACGCCAATTATAAATACAACTTAGCTTTACTAGAATTTCAGGGAAATGTATGAATTTAGCACTTCAACAATGGCAGAATAAGAATAGCAATAAAAAGCATCAATATATATATATATATATATATATATATATATATATATATATATATATATATATATATAAGTACACTACAAAGAGCATCTATGTATATATATGAGCAAAGAGTTAATTGACAGATATAAGCTTGGGATAACTGTATACCAAAATGTGTTACACTCGATGTTCAGGAAGTAAAATATAAACAAGTTGAATACTTCAGATAAGCTTTGATTTGCTGCACACCAAAATGCATGTTTCAATTACTGCAGCAGGTTCACACTACGATGTTCAGAAAGCAAAATATAAACGAGCTGAATACTTCAGATTATAAACACAGTGCAAGCATAATAATCAATCATAATAATAGAGCAGAGAAACAAAGGCCTTTCATCCCTGGGTGGAACTTAACTTAGTCCACGAAATGCTGGGAAGCCCTCTACCGCCCGCTTGGACCTCTCTCCCCCTCGAGCGTCACGGTCTCTGAACAGCACAACAGGGAGGCAGCTGTGGGTCTGAAGATGACAGTTTTCACAACTCCATCTGCGAGCTTCAATTCCCTCACCCGACTTTCAGTGCTTAAATAATCTGAAGCTTGGATTCTATCCCCTTCCAGCATTTTCTAGCTATGTTATCAGTACATGTCTCTTGGCTGCTCTGCCATTCCCTGGCCATTGTTTTCATTCCATCTTTTACTGTGGTCTCGTTCTCAAGGTTGAGACTGAATCTCCTTCACAACTTTTTCACGTTGCTCTGGCTTCAGCAGGCATCACGCTTATCTACACTGTTCAAGCTAATTAACCCTTCGCGTCACAATGTCTTCCGCACCTTTCCCTATACTGATCACTTGGCAAAAACTACATTTCAAAACTTCTATCCTCTCTGAAATTCTCAAACCACTTCAGTGATCCCCTTCCCTCCAAACTTCTCAATGAGTCCACTCACCTTGTACTTTCCTTATGGACAAGGATTATCAATGCCTCACTTACTCAAGGCTCCATACCTGACTGCCTAAAAAGTGGTCCGGTTACCCTGATCTTAAAAAAACCCAACTTCAACCAACAACTACCGCTCATCTCCAACATACCAACTGTGGCCAAACTACTAGAAAAATGTGTGCATTTACAGCTTTGTAATCACATCAAGCATTCCCAAATCCTCAACCAATGTCAATCGGGTTTTAGACCCGGGTGCAGCACTGAAACTGTCCTGGTCCACATTATTGGTGATGCTCTCCGTTCTCTCAACCAAATGAATCTTGCTTATTAATACTACTTGACCTCTTAGTGGTGTTTTATACTGTCAATCATGAAACACTTCTGAACCTATTAGAACATAGGATTGATCTCTCTGGCATAGTGTTATAATGGTTCTCCTAATTTCTTCACAACAGATCTCAACGGGTCCCAATCAACCACACTCTTTCTGATCAGTTTCAAGTTAAGCTTAGCGTCTCCCAAGATTCCACTCTCTCCTGACACTATTCAACCTATACACGGAGCCCTTGATCGAAATCCTCAAACTCTCTCACATCTACTATCATATGTATGCAGATGATACTCAACTATACATGAACATCACCTCTCCTGATGACATCAGAATCCTCAATAACACCTTGACTAAAGCACAACATTGGCTGACTCAAAACCATCTCAAACTTGATGCCCTTAAAACAGAATTCATTCTGATCTCTGTGCCCAGTAGGTCTCCGAGTATTAAAGACTGGCTCCCACATCTTAGTGCCTTGAATTGACCCACATACATCATTGATTCAGCTAAATCACTTGGAATAATCCTGGAAATGGCCTCTCCATGCAAAAGCACATTAGTGCCGCCACCAGAGAAGCTAACCATCAACTCCTTGCTTTAAGGATACTAAAACCTTTCCTTCCCTCGGCAGATCTAAAAAAAAGTCGGCCAAGCTCTTGTATTATCTAAACTAGATGATGGCAGTGCTACCCTTGTGGGCCTTCCTAAAGGCAAACTTGCACCGTTGAAGGCTATCTTGAATGCCACAGCAGGGCTCATCACTAGCTCTAAAAAAAAAAGAGAACATATAACCCTGACCTCCAATCACTGAATTGTCTACCCTTTGAGGTGACAATCCATCTCCAAATTGCCTGTTTGATCTGCAATGCACTATTTCACCCCTCCTGCCTGTCCCAGAAATTGACCTTATCTGGCAGAAACACACCTTCTAGAAGTACAAGCTCTCTTCTACTTAAGCCACAGAAATTAAAAAAAGAGACAAGCTACAAACAATCCTTTTCCGGAATTTCCCGTACAATCTGGAATTCCCTTTCTCCAGAGAGCAGGTGCAACCCTTCCACCTCCAACTTCATGAAATAAGTAAAACTTCTACTTGCCAACAGGTTCCTCTCACACTAAGGTCTTATGTCCTCGCCCATATCCTCGTAATCTGGGTTGATTCTTCATCTCTGATCCTCTACTCACCGCCTCACCTCCTATCGAATTTAGCTTATGCCAGCTTTTGATAGACTATGAGATCCAAGCTACTCCCTCAAGTACTTTTTAAAAAAAACATATTTTATTGTTTTTCAAAACAAGTCATACAGTGGTTATACATGGGCATTGTTTCATCGACATGTATGATGGTATTTAGCTTTTATCATTCCACATCACCAATATTGTCATAGAATTTTCCGGATCTATACTCCATGAGTAATAATCATCTTACACCATCATTGATGATACTCACTTATATTCTTAACAACTAACATTTTTTTCAACTGTGAACAATTTAACTAGACATCTTTGTGTTCTGGTAGTGGGTTCTATTTCTGCGTCATTGGTTATGATCTGTTGTATCTGCCTGTCAATGCGTATAAAATACTGTATGCGGTTGGGGATAATTAACTAGTTCTATTATATATGGCAAAGGCTCTATTTTGAAGTGCTTAGTTCTGACTTCATTTGTTTAATTGGATTCATGGTACTCGTTATTGTTATTGTCTTCCTTGTTTAATGCTATGAACGTATCCATTAATTCATCCCATTCTTGGGCTATGGGGTAGTTCCTAATTCCAGCGTTTTCTTCCCTTCTGAGGGCGACTCCTTCTGCTCTTCCCCACTCTATTACTTCCGCCTTCCACTGCGTTACTGTAGGCGCTGTTGTTGCCTTCCATCGCTTTGTCAATAGGCATTTTGCTAATAGAAGTGCCAGGTTTATTAATGTAGGGAGCACTTTCTTTTTCTTGGGGCGGGGGAGCATTCCCAGTATACAGATTTCCATTTTCCAATATATGGCCTTCCCTGTTAGGTTGTTCAGTATGGTGGTTATATTTTCCCAGTACTCAGTAATACCCGGACAACTCCAGAGCATATGTGCGAGTCCTGCTTCCTCTTCCCTACATCTGGGACATGCGGAGGGAAGTCCCGGGTATAGTATATGTAACCTGTGTGGGGTGAGATATGCTCTGTGTAATATAACATATTGGATAAATTTGAATCTCGTATTACGAGATATTTGACTTGGGTAGTTTAGTATGGTAGTCCACTCTTCATCCAGTAGCTCTCTTCCTATATCTGTTTCCCATTTGATTTTTAGCGCTGTCAGAGGTTGTTGTCAGGTGGGCTTTCAAACCCCTGTACAGCCATTTGATCAGGTGTGTACTGTCACCTACAGTATATATAGACTGCACTAGCTCATGTGTAGGTGGTTCTTTGTTATTAGGGGCCCAGTGTTTTTTAACATAATGTGTAATATTAGCATGCAGGAGGAAAAGTGAGGATGATAATTTGTGTTTGTGAATATAGTCAGTATGTGTAAGTAAGTGTTGATCTTTAAACAATGAGCCTATGGAGTTAATTCCTTCCTGAGTCCATTTTTGCAGTTGTGTAGAGGTTAAACTGCCTATGGTTACTGGCAGGCCCTACAGTGGAATATTAGGAGAGTAGGGAATCGCATCAGAGGTATATCGGAGTGCCATCTGCCAGTATTGTAGCGCTATTTTTAATAATAAAAAAGGAGTCCGCTCCGGTAGTGAGGTTCCGGGGCATAACAAGGAGTGCAGGCTGCCTTTGTCTAGCATATGTTGGTTGTATTCTATTTCTTGTAGATTCCGTCCACTTATCCAGCACGCCAGCCACTGAAGCTGACTCGCTATGCAATAAGCTTTAAAGTCTGGTGTGCCCATCCCTCCCTGCTCCACCGACATCTGCATCTTAGCTAGGCTTATTCTGCGTCTCCCTCTTCCCCAGATAAGTTCTAGTAACATAGAGTTGAGTAATTTAAAATAGGTCTCTGGCACTTTCACCGGTAAATTAGCAAAATAGTTTAGCAGGCGAGGTAGCACTACCATCTTGGCCAATGCCAGTCTACCCGCAATCGAAATTGGCAGCGTTATCCAAAACTGGATCTGTGGTTTAAGTGAGGAAAGGGCTCTTTTTAGGTTACCCTCCAGTAGATCCTCTGGTGTGCGATATACCTGAATACCAAGATATCGGAAAGTGTCTGATGCTACCTGAAGTTGGTGGTCTCCAAATGGTATTGTGTTATCTCTATATGATCCATAGAAAGAGAATGCTATGGATTTATAAAAATGTATGGCTAATTCGGACAGGGGCGTGAATTCTTCAAAGATACTTGCGGCTGCGACAGGGTTCTGTTTAAGATCTTTTATGTACAAAATAATGTTGTCTGCATATAGTGAAACCACATGTTGCGTCCGATCTATTTCAATGCCCCACGCATTGCCCTCCTGTCTCAGCAACTGTGCCAGGGGTTCTATAGCCAGGACAAACAACAAGGGGGACAAAGGACAGCCTTGTCTGGTGCCTCTATACACATGGTAAGTGTCCAACATATTTTGCCCTGTGCGGGTTCTGGCTGTTGGTGCCGCATACAATAGGCGGACCCATTGAATGTAGGCTTGAGGGGCTCGGAATTTCTCCAAGACCATTATGATGTATTCCCAACTTAGGGAGTCAAAGGCCTGACGGAGGTCTAGTGAGAGGCACCCCGCGTGTGGGAACCTTCCCATTGTTGCATCCATCACATGGTACAATCTACGTACATTTAGGGAGGTGCTCCTGGCCGGTACAAATCCACACTGATCCGTATGTACGAGACTAGCTATGTATGGGAGGAGTCTCTGTGCTAAAATCTTTGCTAATATTTTATATTCCATGTTTGGTAGAGATAATGGTCTGTAAGATGAAATATCTGTTGCGTCTTTACCTGGCTTTAAAAGGGATGTTACTAATGCTTGTCTAGTAGTGTCTAGTAGTCGCCCCTCTTCTAAGGACGTCCGGTATAATCGTTCTAAGTGTGGAGCAAGTTGTGTACTGTACTCAGTTGGGAGACCGTCTGATCCTGGCGTTTTATTACGTGCCATGGTTTTAATAATTTCCCGTATCTCCCCCTGTGTGATCTGTGCCCCCAACTTTTGCCCGGCCTCTGCGTTAAGTGCTGGGAGTTCTACCCTGGCCAAGAAGGTGTCAATCCTTCCCCCCTCTACTGCAGGCGGAGCGGAGTATAGTGCTGTGTAGTATACTTTGAAAGCTGTGTTAATGCCTAATTGGGTAGTTATATCACCTTGCTGTGCGGTGTTGATATGCAGTATGGGGGTGGGAGCCAGTTCCTCTCGTATAAGTCGTGCCAGGAGTGGTCCTGCCCTATCACCTTCTTTGTGTATTTGTTCCCTGTATCTAGCATAGTCAAATTTCTGCAGTTTTTCGACCAGCTGGGTGTGCTCAGTCCTGAGTTCCTGCAGTACTTTAGTTTTGGTGGGGTGTAAGATCGACTCTCTTTCCAGGGCGCCCAACCGATCCTCTGCTTGTGTAAGTTCCCTAACCAATGTTTTTCGCACTCCTGATATTGCTCCCATTATTGCACCCTGTATCACCACTTTAAATGCCTCCCACTCTATTAGTGGGAGGATGTCGTGCCTGTGTTATTGTGGAAGAAGGTCTCAATTGTCTGTGTTAGCTCCTCTCGTAGAGCAGTGTCTTCTAAAACCCTGGGCTGTAGTCACCATGTTGGGATAGGTGTAGATGTTCGCCCCCAGTTCATTGTTAGCTCCAAGGGATTATGATCTGATAGCGTCTTCCCCAGATAGGTGGTTTTGGTCATTTGCTTCTGTAGTGAGACAGTACAGACTATCCGATCTAGTCTCATGTGTACTTTGTGGGGATGTGAATAAAAGGAATATTCTTTCATGCCAATGTTTTTAGCCCGCCATATATCTGCTAGGGACCATGCCTGTAACCATCTCTGTAGTGTGTCTGCCTGTCTCCGCGCATTTGTTCCGGACAGTGGTGGGGTGTTCCGGTCCATGGTAACATCTAGTACTGCATTGAAGTCCCCACCAATCACCCATGGAATGTGTGCCCATTGTGTCAGTGCTCTCGACAGGCGTTCTAGAAAGACATCTTGTCCAGTATTTGGGGCGTATATGCTGCCTAGTACTCTAGGTTTCACATCCAAATTACCCCTAATCAAGACGAACCTGCCCTCGTCATCAATCTTAGTATCAACCATTTCGAAGGGTACACCAGCCCTTATCCACACAGCTGCTCCTCGTGCAATGGTTGTGTGGAGACGTGACTGTTAGAAGTCTCTCGCTAGTTGCGGAGTCATATCGGGAAACAGAGCCAAGCTCCCATCAGAGTCTGATGCTGCAGTGCTGTCCACCGAAGAAGCGGCCCGCGGGGAGAGGAGTTCATTTCTTGTAGGGAGTATGCAGATTCTAATGCATTATTTTGCCCCTCCAAGGCCTGCCGCGGCGTTGGGCCAGCTCTTCTCTGCAACATTTGGGTTTTATTCTGTTTGTCTCTGCGAGGCCGAGGAGGTTGTTTCGCATGGAAGTCGTTGCCTTGTTTTTCAGTCTGTGAGTGTGGAAAATTTTCATCAAGCCAGGTACATACTAGGTCGGGTGTTTCGAAGAAGTGCGTTTTTTGGTTATGCGTAATGTGGAGTTTAACAGCGCATATTTTATTTCCATTTTGCGTAGCCTTTGCTTTATTGACTGGAAGGATGCTCTTCGCTTCTGGACTGCCAGAGTATAATCTGGATATAATGAGATTCGGGCATTGTCTACCATAATTGGGTCCATCTCTCTTGCCACCTGTAAGATAACGTCTCTATAGTTCAGTATTCGTGCTATTAAGGGACTCGCTGGTGCTCCTGGGATGGGTTTTCTGCCAGGGATACAGTGCGCTATTTCCACCACAAAGTGTACCGACAATCTGTCTTTGGCTATAGATTGCAGCCATGTCTCTATATATCGCGTTGGGTCGTTTCCTTCTTTGCCTTCGGGGATTCCAATTATGCATACATTATTGCGCCGCGAGCGCCCTTCTACATCCTCAATCCTTTCTTGCAGGACCTCTATTTACTGTTGAAGTCTTTCAATAGCAACTTTGCTCTCATTATGGCGTCGGGAGAATTTCTGCAATGGTTGACTCCGTTTGTTTTAGCCAATCCGAAAGCTTTGTTTGATCATCCTTCAGGATATTCAGTTCCACTGTGATCGTGCCTAATCTACTCTCTATGGCTTGTCGAGAGTCTTTGATTTCATATAGAATAATGTCTAGCTTGCCCACATTTTCTGTTGCTGGTAGTATTAAGATTTGGTCCTGAGGAGTTGGAGCGTCTCCACCTTCCATTGGTTTACCTTTTGTGCGACCCATGGCTTGGTTCTTCTGCAAGGATATCGTTTCCACACCTCTAACCTTGTTGTCGTATGGCAAATGCAGGGGGCAAGGGATCTTTGGGCTGTGTGTGGTTACCGAGCGGTGGGTATTCTTGGATCTTTACTGCGTATTGTAATACCTCGTCAGGTTGTCAGAGTTACATTTCGTCCCAGCGGTATTCACTAGGGGATCCTGGGGACTCCTGGTTGGGAGCTGTATCATTCGTGTGAATTACATTGGTAATAACCTATTGCATGCCTCAGGCTGTCACTTTCCCTTCAGTGTCATCACCATTGATATGGTCCTAGTTTGTTAGTTCTCGTGACAGTCTATATTTTAATAAGTGCCGCTTCTCGAATGACCAGTCCGCCCCATGTGTTAGAATGATGGTGTTGTGCCCCACAGTACGTCGTGCAATTTAGCTCACATCACCACACAGCGCAGCGTCTTTTATGGGCCGAGTGTCTCCGCTCTACCGCTTCTCCGGCACCACAGGCACCACGAGGCCTCCCGCAGTGCACACACGGCTCTCGCGCCCGGCAGCTGCAGCGCCCTGACACCGGGGAGGACGAGAGCGGGAGAGGGGCAGCCAGGGCCGGCATCCACGACACAGCCGGGCCAGTCCTTAGCCTCTAGCCTTGCAGCCGCACCGCTATTCCATCCCCTCTCACCGCCTCGCGGCCGCGGCCAGCCATGCCGTTGTCCACCTTCCCGCCGTCTCTTCAGGCCCACTTCGTCTCAGCCTCGCTGTGCAACGCCGAGACCGCATCGGGGGTCGGAACTCGCTCCACCGATTCTCCTCCTCTTCCTCAGCCCCGTGATCACCTCCTTGCTGCGTCTCCGCTCCTAATTTAAATCGGATTTTGATCTTTTGGCGGGCCCGGTCAGGAGCTCCCGTTTAAGCGACCGCCATCTAAGGCGGTTAGCCACGCCCCCCTACTCCCTTATGTACTTATATTAAATTGTTCTGTATATTTTTTCTTATGTGAATTATTGTTCCATTGTATCTCAACCACCTCAGTTATTACTGTAAAGTGCTCTGTCACCTGTAAAGATCTTCTTGGCGCTATTTAAAACTCTGAAAATAATAAATAAATAAATATGCGTGGTAATGACAGCATGTGCGTGGTAAAGTCATGCTTTGCAATGTCATACAACCCTCCACATCTTTGCAAATATGGAGCAGTTCAGCTCTCTTCCTTCACCAACAAAGCAAGGCAACTTGCCTTGTTGCATTGTGCGAAACGTCCCTAATCTGCCCCCAATATGCTATGTGCAGAGTGATCCAGATAGGGACATCCTTAGGATTTTAGGGGCCCTGGGCCAAACGTTTTTTTGGGCCCCTGTTTGGAACAGTTTTGACTTTATTATCTAATTTCTCCTCTTTCATACCCTCTTTGCACAGGCACACTCGTCCAAATTCTAAATGTTTTTACATGTAATATTCAGGGAAAGTGGTGTGTGTTTTAATATTGTAACACAACAGTGGCTCACTAATGTTACTGCAACTGTGACACCCTCCCATTACTCATATGTGAGGTCCTGTTTTAATCTAAAAGAAACTTTTTTAGGATTGCTACATAAAATATAAACACGACATTTCTCTGTAAAATGTCTGTGATAGACGCTTACAGATCACTCACATTAAAATAACTCGAAAGAAAACAACCTGTTTGAGAATTATTAAAGGTCATCAGGGCAAGACTTTCTGCAGAGCAGAGGTGGCTCTATCATGGGGCCCCCTGAAAAGCAGGGGCCCTGGGCCAGAGACCACTTTGCCCATGCTTTAAAACGTCTCTGGATCCAGAATGTGAATAGCACTTCAGTAAAGCAGTGGTTGATGGGGGCTGACCCAGGGACCCAGAATAAGGCTATCAGACAGCTAAATCTACCAGGACATACTTAATAAATGGCACAGCATGGCCAATGAGTTACTTTCAAGCACTAGGGCCAGACTACCGTCACTAACACATATCTTCAGAAAACATACTTTTGCTGAAAGTAGCTCAAGTAACTGCAGGACGGCATGAATTACAAGTTACTATACCGCTGTCAGAGGGTTGTTGGTAAGTCTCCTCCTGCTCTGGGAGTTGGTTTTGATGTACTAACAAGGGTTGATCCGCATCCTCAGTTTGTCCAAGTTTGTGGACAATAAATCTGTGGACTATAACTATACAGTAGGTAAGTAGTGGTCTACCTCCTATATAAATAGCGTTCTGAAGTGCTAACTAAGACAGACATTTGTTTTTCAAAAAATGAAATATGTTATCCCTGTCTTCTATGTCTGTAGTGGTGGATTTGATGGAGGTAAGAGACACAAGTCAGCCAACTATATAACTATCGTTTGCATTTATTTAAGTATTTTTACACAAAAACAACAAACATTGGATAATTCAACACAGAGCATGGGGCGCAAGTGAGTAGGCCAGGAAGGGACGGTGTTAGATATTGGGTCTTTAGTTGTCAGAGGTATGTACCCTGTCCAAGTAGGGACCACAACCCTAGTCAGGGTAAGTCACAACACATCCTAAATTATCCTGTGTTCATCCTCTGGTAGCTTGGCACAGAGCAGGCAGGCTAAACTCAGAATCAATCATCCAGTCAATGTATTTGTAGAGCACACTACCCACCCGTAGGGGTCTCAAGGTGCTGAGGGGAGAGGGGGTGCTGCTACTGCTTGAATAGCCATATTTTGAGGCATTTCCTGAAGGTCAGCAGGTCTTCGGTCTGTCGTAGGGGCAAAGGAAGGGTGTTCCAGGTCTTGGCAGCAAGGTGGGAGAAGGATCTGCCTCCGATGGTCGTTCTTCAGATGCGGGGGGCGGTGGTGAGCGCGAGGTTGGTTGAGCAGAGTTGGCGGGGCGGGGTGTAGAAGGTGAGTCGTCTGTTGAGGTAGGCTGGACCGGTGTTGTGGAGCGCCTTGTGTGCGTGGGTGAGGAGCTTGAAGGTTATCCTTTTGTTGACGGGGAGCCAGTGTAGGTCTCTCAGATGGGGAGTGATATGGCTGTGGTGGGGGGCATTGAGGATCAGGTGCGCGGAGGTGTTTTGTATGCGTTGCAGTGGTTTGAGGAGTTTGGCGGGGGCTCCTGCGTAGAGGGCGTTTCCGTAATCAAGTTTGCTGCTGACGAGGGCCTGGTGACTGTTCTTCTTGTATCTGTGGAGATCTATCTGTAGATCTTGAGGAGCATGCAGAGGGTGTTGAAGCAGGATGAGGAGACGGTGCTGACTTGCTTGGTCATGGAGAGTGTTGAGTCGAGGATGATGCCCAGGTTGCATGCGTTTGTGGTCGGTGGGTGTCCGAGCTGCTCCCAGAGCGGTTGGACACCAGGAGTCGTCCCAGGCTGAGGGGTTGGCGCTGAGGATGAGGACCTCCATCTTATCTGAGTTCAACTTCAGTTTGCTGTTCTTCATCCACTCGGTGACGGCCTTCATTCCTTCGTGGAGGTTGGATTTGGCGGTGAGGGGGTCCTTGGTGAGGGAGAGGATCAGTTGGGTGTCGTCGGCGTAGGAGATGATGTTGAGCTTGTGTAGTCAGGCGGCGTGGGCAAACTGGGCCATGTATACGTTGAACAGTGTAGGGCTGAGGGATGATCCCTGGGGGACACCGCACATGATCTTGGAGGCTTTGCGGATTGGAAAGGGGGGAGGGGGACGCTCTGGGTTCTGCCAGAGAGGAAGGAGGTGGTCCACTCCAGCGCTTTGTCCCAGATCCCAGCGTTGTGGAGGCATGTGCGTAGGGTGCGGTGGCAGACAGTGTCGAAGGCGGCAGAGAGGTCCAGGAGGATGGCCGTTGTCGAGCATGGCCCTGATGTCATCGGTGGTGGCGATGAGGGCAGTTTCGGTGCTGTGATTGCTGTGGAACCCTGACTGGGATGGGTCCAGGGTGTTGTTTTCTTGGAGGTAGTGGGTCAGTTGTCTGTTGCCATCTTCTCGATGACCTTGGCCGGGAATGGAAGCAGGGAGATGGGGCTGAAATTCTTGAGGTCTCTCGGGTCCGCCATGGGTTTCTTGAGTAGGGGATTGATCTCAGCATACTTCCAGCTCTCGGGGTAGGTCGCGGTCTCGAAGGAGATGTTGATGACTTTGCGGAGGAGGGATGCAATGGTGGCGTTTGCTTTGTTAAAGATGTGGTGCGGACATGGGTCTGACGGAGATCCAGAGTGGATAGTGCTCATGGTTTTGATTGTGACGTCTTTGTTCACGTTGGCCCAGGCGAGCAGGGGGTCGTAGTTGAGGGTTGGAGGGGAGTCTGAGAAGTCAGTGGTTGGCCGGGTGGTCTGGCTGTTGTGGATGTCTGTGATCTTGTGGTGGAAGAAGGTGGCGAGGGAGTTGCACAGGTCTTGTGATGGTGAGATGTCGTTTGTGCTGGAGCTGGGGTTGGAGAGTTCCTTCACAATGTTGAAGAGCTCCTTGCTGTTGTGTGCGTTGTTGTCAAGGCGGTCTTTGAAGGAGGTTTTCTTTGCAGATCTGATGAGGTGATGGTGTTTGAGGATGGCGTTCTTGAAGGCAGCATGGTTGTCCTGTGTCTGGTCGAGGAGCCACTTTCTCTCCAGTTTCCGGCAGGTTTGCTTGGAGGCTCGAAGGTCTGAGGTGAACCAGCTGGCTCTCTTGTTGGCGCCTCTTTTGGGGGGTTTATTGAGCAGGGCGATAGTGTTGACGCAGTCATTGATCCAGCGCCAGAGGTTGCAGGCTGCGAGGTCAGGATTGGTGGTTTTGATGTGTGGTTTTCGGGCAAGGCTGGTGTTCAGCTGGTCTTGGCTGACTTTGCTCCAGTTGCGGTGGGGGATCTGATGGGTGCGGTGGTGCACAGTGGGTTTACGGAAGGTAAAATGGATGCAGCGGTGGTCGGTCCGTGGGAGTTCGGTAGTGTGGCTGAAGGTGACATGAGGGCTAGCGGAGAAGACGGGGTCCAGCGTGTGGCCGGCGGAGTGTGTTGGAGTAGTGACGAGTTGTCTGAGTCCTAGGTTGGCGAGGTTGTCAATTAGGGTGGTGGAGTTAGGGTCATTGTTATTCTCCAGGTGAAAGTTCGCAGAGGAGGATGTAGTCGGAGGAGGCTAGGGTGTGCCTGCTGACGAGGTCGGCGATGGAGTCGCAGAACTGAGGCCTTGGCCCGGGCGGTCTGTAGATGAGAGTTCCTCTGAGGGTGGTGTTGGGGTTGGAGTGGATCTGGAAGTGCAGGTGTTCGGCGGTGCTGAGGGTGTCGTCGGTGCGGGTCGTGACCCTGATGGTGTTCTTGTGGACGATGGCAATCCCGCCTCCGACTCCGTTGGTGCGATCCCTGCAGGTGATCTTGTAGCCATCCGGAATGGCTATGGCGATGTCTGGGGCCGAGGAGGCGTTTATCCAGGTTTCAGTCAGGAAGGCGACGTCCGGGGTGGAGGTGTCGAGTAGGTCCCAGAGTTCATCGGCGTGTTTACGTGCAGAACGGGTGTTTAGTAGGATGCATCAGAGGTGGTTTGGCGATTTGGAGGCTGGGGAAGCTGCAGTTCTGGCAGGTGAAGGGTGCCTGGGTGTGCTTAGGGGAGGCCAGGAAGCAGGCGTGTGCTGGTCCGGTGTTGAGTGCGAGGAGGGTGCTGGCGGTGTAGTGGCGTTGGCTGACATGGCAGTCTTGGGGAGCAGGGGTCCTGGTGCTGGGTGCAGTCTGGGGGCGGACAGGTGCAGACGGGCTTGCCTTTGGCGCGTCTTCGGCGCCAGCGACACACCCGCTGCATGGCGACGCAGCAGCTGCCATATAAGGGGAGATGGGAGGGAGGGGCAGCTGGGAGCGGGTCGGCGAATGGGTGAGTGGGGGGCGCGGCCACAGGGACGCAGCAGCGGAAAAGGAATCAAGGAAGAGGGAGGGGGCGGGGCCGCAGCGGCAGGGAAATTGACAAAAATAAGTTAGGAAATTGAGGAGGAAGCCTGGAGCAGCGGCAACCGGCACAAGGTGCAGGGGAGCCACCTGCCTGAAAGTAGGGTCAAGGGTCGCTCCCTTCACCACGCAGCAGCTGCCATATAAAGGGAGGTGGGAGGGAGGGGCAGCTGGGAGGTGGGAGCGGGTCGGCGAATGGGCGAGTGGGGGGGCAGGGCCACAGGGACGCAGTTGCGGGAAAGGAATCGAGGAAGGGGGAGGGGGTGGGGCCGCAGGGACGGGGAAATTGACAAAAATAAGTGAGGAAATTGTGGAGGAAGCCTGGAGCAGCGGCAACCGGCACAAGGTGCAGGTGAGCGACCTGCCTGAAAGCAATGTATTTGTGCAACCTATACAGTAAAATAGTTAAAACACCACAAAAAGTCAAGATATCAATTTTAAATGTTTAGATGAGTCTCAATCCTTAAGAATCAGTGGTTGTATCATTTTAACACACAGTACCTGGGATGTGTCAAAATTAACAACACAGTGCAGACACAGGGGAGGAGATGTGTCAAAAAGTAAAGTGGTGCATCGATTTTTCTGGTATGGCAAAGGCAATGTGTTGTTTCTTTCCATGCTGCAAGGCTATGCGTTGGTTTCCAGGAGTGCAGCCTTTGTTCCTCACTGCAAAGTGGGGATATTTTGATGCCCAGAGATGATGCATGGAAATTCCAGAACACGTTTAGAAGAAGCAACAGGCACTATATCGATCCAGCAGGCAATGCAGTGATTTTTGTCAGCTGCGAGGCAGGCACTAAGTTGATCCGGCAGGCGTTGCAACACATTTTGCAGGCATGCGTCGACTTGCTGACATGCTGGGTTTTCTTCTCTTTGATGAAGTCTTTGATAGCCCTGAGACCTCAGAACAGGAGACAAGCTCATTCCAAGCCCTTGGAGAGCACTTGTGGAAGAAGGCAGAGTTCTTCCAGCAGAGTCAGGGGTCTGCAGGCAGCAGGGCAACAAGCAGGCCAACAGTACTTCCAGTAAAGCAGTCCAGATGAGTCCTTTGGGCAGCCAGGCCGCCCCTCTGACAGAGTCCAGTTGTAGGTGTAGAAGTGTCTGACTTTGTGTGGTCACAGACCCAGTATGTAACCCAACGATGCCTTTGAAGACCCATCAGTATGCAGATGAATGCAGATGAATGCAGATGCAGCTGAGTGTCCTGTGTTTATGGCTGTCTGCGTGGAATGCACAATGGGAGCTGTCAACGAACACAGTCCAGACGTGTATTGGAGACAGGCTGGAAGGCACAGAGAGCAGTAAATGCAGAGAAATGCCTACATTCTAAAAGTTAAAAAAAGAAAACTGAGCCAACACTGACAATACTTACAAAATATTTTCATTCAAAAATAAAGTGTAGGTGCAAATAAATTAGCACTCCCATGTTTTAATTATGGAATCATCAAATAATTCAGTCAAATATGTACATGCATGTCACATACAGAAAGACAATCAAGCAATGTACAAAGACTCAAAATAATCAAGTGGCACAACAGAAAGTATTTTAGATACACATCAAACACATACATAAAATGACAAGCATTAATAAAATCTTGAATCCAGGTTCTGAGACATTTTTTAAGAAGAAAGGAGCTGAAGTCATTTGCAGTTCATTAACAGCTCATAACTACAGAGCCTCGCCTAAAGGTGCAAAAACCAGAATCAGCAATGTGGTCAATACAGGGATAATGTCTCTTGTAGACCATTAATTCCAATTCTCCCTAGATGCCCATTCTATTTTATTTGTGCTTTCATGATGCTCAATGTTTTCAACACGTTTCGAACCCAAACAACTAATGGGTTCTACTCAGGACACAGAACACAGGACACAGAACACATGGCATTCACTGCAAAAAGCAAAAAAAAACAGCATATACTACTCACATAATCTGATACAGGTGCCCTAAAAATATCATGTAGTCACATACCCCTTCTATTCATTACCTCATATTCTGACTTGTAGGCATTCTGGATATTATTCCTTTTTTTTCTATTTCTTAGGCTCGGATGGCAAAGCTGCTTGAAAGTTTTGCTCCAGAAGTGTGAGGAAACAGAAGTTCAGTTCTATCTCCAGGGGCATGGTTCTTCGACTGGAGGCTGTTGATTCCGGACTGTCAGACTGTGTTATCGTAAGCTCCGTTGAGCAAAGAAAGAGGAAAGATTGTGTTATTTCAGAATTATATAGGGCAGGGACGCCTTATGATTGGAAAGTTAAGGGCTAGAGGTCTTGGGATATGTAGTTTAAAGTTGTTTTGTAATGTTATTGACTACTGTGCTTTACATCAGTAAAGAAAGAGAAGCATAATCCGAAGCCTCCGGTCCTGAGATAGAATCACAATGTATTGCCACTCCAAACCTCTAAACTAAACACTTGCAGAAAATGTTGCCTATGAAGTAAACACAAATTGTCAAAATACATTGAAAATCTCATTTGGGAATGTAAACCAACCAGTTCTTAGCTGGCAACTCATTTAATACACACCGCTATGACGAACCAGTGAGGCAAAAGGGTCCGCCTGGGGTGAATCGAGTGTTAAATCAAGCTCGACCCTTACAGATGACATACAACTGACGCCCCATGATTTTATTAGAGTCAATTGTGCCTAATGTAATCAACCTGACACAAACTTGACAGTACTACACCAGGCCATACCCGAATAGGCAGTATAACAATTATTACATTTTAAAAAGAACATTCATACACTTACAAAAATACAGGCCATGTTACAAAACCAATTGCACATGATAGGGGAATTGTGGGACATGTAGTCCAGATCCATCTTCAGTAAACAATCAATGCAATGAAGTGACAAAGATCTAAAATTTTAAAAACATCTGACATCTCCAACCTCGAAGCACAAATTCAAAATAGGACTTGTGTAGAATGAATCCCCAACTTGACAAAACGGGGATAGCAAAATCACTATCTCTACGTACCAGAAGAACCCGCGCCCTTCACAAAAACCATCTACTTGAAAAGGGAATTCTACTCCAGAACCATTTTAATTGCTCAGACCATCCACTCAAAAAACAATAATCCTAAGTAACACAATGCCTCATCATCTCAACCCCTAAGCAGTGAACTGGAAGAAAGATGGTATTACATGAAATGAACCGAGATACCACTCTACACCGTGGGCCACAATGGAAACTAGTCAGATTATTTGCAGGTCTGCTTAACACAAGTTGACAATCTCAAGGAAGTGGCAGACAAGACTTCACATACAAATGATGTCCCTAATGCATTATATATTTCCACACCAACTATTACAGTAAGTTGTGCAACTCATTAAGTTAATTTAATCCATCTACTGCAGTGTTAACATTTTGAATTAAATGAGCTTCCTTCCTCTTGAGTAGTACATCTAAATCACCTCCTCTCTGGCCAACAGATACCACTGCCAAAACTGTCCAATTCATATCATTTTTTGAATGATGGCTTTCTAGAAAAAGGCTAACTACTGGTGCTACCATCACCTTACCTCTGATTCGAGACTTAAGTTGGATAATTCGTCGTCTCACTTCTTGATTTTTCTTTCCAACGTACTGTTTTTTACAGTGATAGACAATTACATGAACAACATTTTTGGTTTTACAGTTTGATAGTTCAAAATTATTCCATTGTAGTTCTTTATTCACAAACTGTTTTCCTTCAATAATAGAACAACAACACACAAGACTCGCACTTATGGTGCCCTTATAGCGGGCCAAGTTCCAAATTTGGCGCAAATCACTTCTAACCGAGACTGGTGATATGCATGCTCATACTACTTGGCTACCAATACTGTGGTCATTTTTTAAGGCAAATAAAGGTCTCTCAAAAGATTTATCTAGTTTGGCAATCAAATGCCAGTTCTGCAATATTATTTTCTTGAAATTATTGGTCTGATAACAGAAAGTGGATACACAAACCAGTCTTTCAGAAACTGCCTTATTTTGTTTTTTTTAACAATTTTTCACATGGAGTCTACCAAGCCCATTTCATCCAGTTTTTTACCAGTTGTTTAGGGTAACCTCTCTCCATTAGTATACCACACAATTTCAAAGCATGTTCAAAATATGCTTCAAATTAGTAAGAACTGCCGACAGGTGAGGTTGTCATGAAGACTCCAAGGATGGTGGCTTGAATAATGCAAAGCTTTATTACAGTCAGTAGGTTTTGTGTACAGAGTAGTTGTTAATTTTCCGTCCTGAGGAATTCCTTCAACATCCAAAAAAGTAATAGCTTGGCAACTGCTAGTTGAACTGAATTTTATATAATTTGGCCTCTGGTTCAACCAAATGGCAAACTGATTCAATGAATCAGCTGATCCTGTCCAAATGCAAAAAATATCATCAATAAATTGAAACCATTTCCCAATATTTTGCACAAAGAGATGTTCTTCAAACAGTCCGGTAAACAACACTACTAACTCTAAATTGAAGGGACAACCCATTGCTGTCCCTTTTACTTGAACAAAAAATTAATTGTCAAATTTAAAATAGTTTCTTTTAAGGCAAACAGAGCTAATTTCAATATGAAATCAATAGGAAACCCCACGGGGCCTTGTTCTGTTCTCCAGAAACACCTCTATTGCATTCAAGTCATCTTCCTGGGAAATCTGTGTATACAAGGACACAACATCTAATGTAACCAAAATATGGTATCCAGGATTAAAATCAAGATCTTCAATCTTATTGATGAAATCAGTGGAATCCCTCAAATATGAAGGCACCTGTAATACCAAAGGCTTCAAAAATACATCTGCGTATTTGGCAATAGGTTCTAACACAGGGTGGCGACCTGATGATATTGGGTGACCTGGGGGCTGCTCTTTGTTCTTGTGCAATTTCGGTAAGAGATACAGCACTGGAACATACAGGTTTTGTTGACAAGATATTCACACTTGTTAGGCCCAATCAAACCTTCTTCAAAAGCCTTTTTAACCATAGTTTCAACTTCACATTGGAGTTCTTTAGTTGAATCTTTTTGTAGCTTACGGTAAAATTCAGGGGTATCTACTTGACTGTTTCCCTATCTTTTGTACTCGTCAGCAGACCAAACCACCATAGCCCCTCCTTTCTCAGCCTGTTTTCTGACTATAGAACGGTAATTTTTCAAGTCTGACAAAGCTATTTTCTCATCTTTTGAAATATTGTGTTTAATGAGTTATTTTTTATTTTCTAGCTGAGTGATGACAGATAATAATATCTGTTCAAAGATCAGTACATCTTTGGAGAGCATATTAGGGTAGGATAGAACGTGAATCTTTTCTTGAGCTCTGATGCCTCTGGTGAGAGGAGGGCATCATGGTTCAAGATAAAAGCCTTCAATCTAAATTTCCGACAGAATTCAAGCACCTCTATTTTTAAACGTGCAAAATTTGTGTGTTTAGTTGGAACAAAATAGATTCTTTTAGATAGAACTTTTTCTTCAGCGTTAGTAAGTGATCAATCTGAATCGTTGACAAATGGTGATGTTATCGGTTTTTGCAGTAATGACGATGCGTGGTTCTTTCCCATGGTTGGTTGGAGTACCTGTTGCACCCCCTGGCTCTCTGCCTGCCTCTTCCTAAAAAAGCCTGTTAATGTCCTTGAGGGTTCTGATTTGATGGACCCTCTCCCAGATCAAAATCACCTGTCGAGAAGGAGGATGTTTTGGAGAAAGTAATGAACTGACATCTCGACCTTGCTTCAAAATCTGGTAAATATCTCCTTGACTCAGATCTTGGATAAAAATCACTTTTGAGATAAGGATAGACTGTCTCTAAGTTAAAAGATTTCCCATCCTTTTCAAACATATTCCTTTTTTGATTTACAGTGAAATCTTTAAATTCCCCAATCTCCTTTTCTATTTTGTCCAATAGTGTTTGTGCTTCAGATACTGAATGATTGTCCCTGAGTTCCTGTTGAAGTGCCAAGATCTCTTCAAGTTGTTTTTTGGAAAGTCTCTGTGCATTCTCAATTGTGAACACCATCAGGTCTCTACTACATTTTGAGTCTATACAGCTATATCCTTTTATATATTTTCAGGGTCCTCTATAAAAATAACTGGAATTGTTTTTATCTGAAGGCCCCAAGGAATAGTGCCAGCCCTACGGTATTCTAAGAGGAAATGTCCATGTTACTCCGTCCAAATCTGTTTTTTCATTAGCCTAAGCAATATATCAGACTCATTCTGTTGCCTAGTGGTGGAATGCAATGAAACCGAAGAAAATGTAGAAGGGGCACTAATTAGTCTTTGAATGTGGTCTTCTGTGTAGGTCAAAGTGTCTCGCTCAGACATTATTTGAAAGGAGGCTTAACAAGGGACACAACAAAGATTACCCACTGTACCTTACAACCATAACCTATCAATGGAGATTTAATCAAGGGCAGTTGGGTTGCCCATCAAATATATGTTCTGGAACATATTTTAAGAAAAAAGGAGCTGAAGTCATATACGGAGAATTGGAATTAATAGTCTAAAAGAGGCCCCTGTATTGACCATAATCAGAGGCGCAGGGGCTCTCCCACCCTTTCAAGGGCCCCCCAAGCCTTCAGAGAGCCCCCATTTAGACCAAGGTCAATCAATATCTGTGAGATACGAGGCATTGTGCCCCTTTTCACATTCAGCAGGGGCACGGGGCATTGTTTTGTATTACACTTCTAGTTCTAACATAAACCAAAATAGAAGCATAATTAGTCTGATTCACAAAACATTTTTGCGAGAATTCGTAATAGCATGTCCGTAGCATATGGCAATTGGATAATTTTTCAGTTCACAAAAGCCCCTTTGGAAACCTATGCAGAGTAGGTGCCAGATCACCACCAGGGTAATTGTCTATCATGTCAACAGAATTTTATGCAGCGGAAAATTTACTACGAAGATATAAATGTGGGCACGTGCAAGGGAACGGAGCAAAGATTGGGAGTATCTCCTAAAAAATGTGTAAGGCTATGGGAGGCTCAAGTAGTAGTAAACCAAACAGGCTCAAATTTACAGCCACCCAGCCTTGGAATAAGTACCGCAGCAAATACTGGCCACTCATAGGAAGTGCAATGGTTTCTCTGAAAGCAGTGGAGTAGTGAATAACATTAGTGTGCCAAAGGCAATATATATTAAGTGGAATAAAAATGAAATGTTACAACAGCATGCACACAGCCAAAATCATCACAATAATTACATATTCATACCTCAGGGTCAATGTGTTAATCAAATAGACATGACTTTAAAAATGTAATCAGGTAACACAGTAACAGAAGAAAGCATATAGCAAAAGATCTAGCTGGCCACGTCAATACAGAGAACATTATCTCACACCAAACACACACAGAAAACAGAAATACTGCAGAATAGCCAAATCTTAAAATAATTACACATAGAGATCACTCCAGAGAGGGGGCTGAACTGCAGTAATTGAGAATACCTGCACCACACCCCAGTTATCAACCCTCCAGTCAATTTAATACTGATCTGCACCATAAGCCAGCCACTGAAACAAAATATTTTCCACAGTGATGACATCAGTGTTTGTTTCACTGTACCCAATCATGAGGTACAACTACTTTAGGAGGTGAGAGAGAATATGCAGACGGGGAACTACTCTATGAAGAGTTGTAGGTGCAGTAGCAATTTCCTTACTGAGCGAACCTACAGATGAATGCAGAATGGAAAGAGGAGCTAACATCACCAATAGCCCGGTCTCGAGACAGACCTGTCCATGTTGAGGCATTGGCTGCACTCTTCTTTCTTGACACTGGATAATTCCAGAAGATCAGAAGGGCCATGGCTGGCCTTTCACAAGCAAGCCGATAATGGTGTTTGCAAGGGATATTGCTAAGCATTACTAATCAAGTGCAGCAGGACATCAACAATATATAGTTACTGTGTCACAATACATGGAACAGCAGTAAAAGGTCATTGTCCATTTCTCCTGGGTGCTTGGAGCCAACAACTGTCCATGTGTCACCTCAGTCATAATGGCTCATGGCACCCCATTATGACAATCAACACCAGTGGCACTCTCACACAAACCACCAGTCTGTCCAATTTGCCTATCAAATTCACACATCACCAACACAAAACAAACACAATATATACATAACCTTTATCCCTTCAGACACACTCCCTGTTCATACAAGGCACCAGATCTACCCTCTACTCACTCTTTACAGGCCCTTCTCCATCACTAGCAATAGTCATCCCATTCTCATATCATCCACCAACATCCTCTTCCTCTTTTTCCCAAGCACACACAACCAAACAATCCTTACACTCCACTCCACCACACATATTATCTCTTCCTGCTACAAAATCTAATAAAACCCCTGTCCATCTTCTTTCACAAAACATATACTCTCTTCGAACACACATAGTTGCCCCTTTAACATTCCACTTGTACTCACCAACAGTACGTTACAACAAGAAATCCACTACTACATCAATATCTCTTCTCACTACTCCAAAATACAAAATATAACACACCAGCACATCAAAATCTCTCACACACACTCTTTTATACTACATTCCATATAAACACACACTCCCACCCTCAGGACTACACAAATGATATGGATCCTAAACCACCTTTACTTCAAACCTTTCTATCTACACCAACACCTACGTCAAACACCCTAACACAATAAAACTCATTCACCTGTCTTTCATCCATTGCACAATGTAGAGCCTTAAAACATGACCCACATGTTCCACTACCCCTATGCCACACACCTTCCACCCTAAACATCACAAACAAAATAAACAACATACCACTCTTCACAACTTCGCATCTCCTTGTCTATTACACAAGACTACTCTACAACAACACAACCCACCAACTCACTCTCAACCACCATCTCTACCAGCTGCACATGCAGACCCAATAAAATGGCTTCTGTGCCTGCTGGATGAGGATTACGATATTGCTAAACAACACTACTGCTATTCTGATACAGTTAATACCAACACTAATAATGCACCTGCTACTAGTTCAAAGAATGCTACCCACTCTTCTAGAAAACAAAGGCACACCACCACTAAAACACAATCTCTAGAATGCCTACTAGTACATGCTCAATCTCTCTTTTAAAAACAAATACCAAGTCTACGACCTACTCACTGACACACAACCAGACTTACTCTTCATAACTGAATCATGTTTGGGAGATGAAATGGCTCCAGTACTGAATGAAGCTGTTCCTTCAGGCTATCAAACTGTCACACAAAATCACACAGGAAAAAAGACAAGGTGGATCGTTTGTGATATCAAAAAAACAATAAATCTTACCAAAGCTGACGTTTCCATACAAGGTTGTGAGGTCCTTATTACCAGATACAACACTACACCAACTTCCTCCTGCAAATTTCGCCCTCTTTAGAGACCACCGCCAAGCAATGCAACATTCCTAGACTTGTTTCCAGGCACTGTTTCAAACCTTATGATACTACACTCCAACATATGCATCCTTGGTGATCTAAACATATGGTTTGACAAACCCAATATGCCCCATCCAAGAGCTACCATCAATGGCATAGATACAATGAACCTATATCAGATCATTCACAAACCCACAAAAATCGCTGAACACATCCAAGATGTAATTTGTGGAAATCCAGAACTAGTTACCTTTCAAAGGATTATTCCAGTCACATGGTCAGACCACCATCTGGTAACTTTACAACACAAAATACCACAAATCACCACATCTAAGGCCACCTTACATGCAACCACATATCGACCGTGCAACAAACTCAGTGGCTTATTCACAAGGAGCAAACACCGCCAATGTGTCAAAAATGCTGACGCGTTGGCAGCATAGTCAGCACTCCACATTTACAAGATGATGCATCTAGGCCAAAGTCACTTTAAGTAGTCCTGTGTCTAAATGTTACTGCGTTTGAACCAGCTGTGTAACATAAGTATTTATATATGCAAGGGAGGCATGCCTGCGTAAGTTCCACCGCAAAACTGATGCATGAATACTTACACATTTATGGAAAAGTGACGCATTGATGGTAAGTGTTGCACAAGTGTCCAAATTTGTCAAAAGTTCTGCACATCAGTAACCCGGTAATGACACATTTGCTTCGACATATAAAGAGAAGATAGACAGAACAGTCTGGCAAATTCAACTACAACATGAAACTCCTCATTTTGCATCTGGGAGTTGCAAGGAGAAGACCACAACCACTACCACCCCAACAACACACACCTCCCCCCCACCACCACCACAAAGTAAGTGTGAGAGAAGGCAGTACGTTTATCAGCAGCGGATTACTCTCATTGACCACAAGGAGAATGATTTCATCCCCCACTATAGACTCCACAGGGAATCAATTGTCCAACTGCCACTCCAAAGAGCGCTAAGGCTCCAGTCCTCAACTTGGAGGTCAACCAACATCCTGCCACAGTTGAAGCTCATTGCTGTACTTCAAATGCTGGCATTTGGGTCACTCCAGATTACAACAGCCAGAGTGGCTGGTATCTCCCAACCATCTTTCTTGGATTACCTCAACACTGACCTGGATGAAATCATATGATTAAGAACATAGTACACCCTTTTCCGCAGCACAGAACAACTGCAGCTGGAGAACAAGCAAGGCTTCTATGTCATTGCCAAGTTTCCACATATACTCAGTACCATTGACTGCACACATGTACAACCGGTTCCCCCGGAAGCTACATCACATTTCTATAGTAACTGGAAACACACACACTCCATGAATGGCCAGGCCATCGTTGACCATTGTGGCATGCTCACCAATGTCCTTGCCAAATATCCTGGGAGTGTGAATGATGCATACATCTTCCGCCACTCCATCATAAATGAGAGATTCCAGAATGGCCAACATGGGAATGGCCTACTGGTTGGAAAGTACATCTGAAGTACATGACAGATCTAATAATAGCCAATGAAGAATGACCCAATGGACGTATCCATTTGTGGTACCTCAGAGAGTGCATCTGTAGGAGGGGTGTACCTCACACTTGCACTATACATCTAGGCACATCCGCAATGCAAACCTCAAAGTCACCCTTTTTGAGACATGCTAAGCTACTGTGTTTGTCTATCAATAGTGTGTCAAAACTGATCAATGCTACACTTGAAAAAAAATCTGCATTGCAATACTGTGCACAAGAAAGGGCTGCCATGGTTGTTGTCTGTGTGTCCAAATGTAACCCCTATGATACGTGAGGTATGTCATGTAACATACACCAGGGAACCTGTGTGGAATGCACCACATGTACTCACTTGATTACACATCCTATAGGAAGTGAACAATTCTAAGGCTCCGTCATTGGTAGGTCCTGCAGCTACTACATAAGTGGTTCCACTGGGACACATGTATGTGTGCATGTAAAACAGGATCATACTGATACAGACTATCTATGGATGACAACAAACCCCAATGTGTGATCAACATACCATCACTTACAGTGCAAATTGAGCTAGCAAAACATCTATCACACTAAGCTACAGCCCAATTGTGTGTGTCTCATTGAGCCACTGACAAAAGTAGCAGGCCAAGCACATGTTCCAATCTGACAATCTGAAGATGTGGATAGAAGGGAAAACATTGGCACAGTTGCTGGGACTCATTGAAGGAACACCATATTGCAGAATTTCTTCACAGAAGACTGATTTTGTGGGATGGGTAAAAATGCCAGTCCTATTTTTTTGATCCAGAAATGTCTGTACACATGTAAATAAATTAATGAAGACTTCCTTATGTACAGACTTTCATTCTACAGTCACTGTAAAAGTCCATACATTGACATCACCTATTCAAATTAAGGCCATCACAAAGTTCTGTATGTAGCTGTCATTCCCGCCCCAGTACACCATCTTGTGGGCCAAAACATGTATGCATATTAACAACATGTGCCAAATTCATGTGTGTGGAAGTATCACAACAAACAAGGTTAGCAATGTGGAACACTGTGCACATGTACTGGGTATGTGTGATGCAACTGTGTACTGACTGTCAGAGATCCCAGTACAATCCAAAGTGATTGTAAATCTCAGTAGTGTGCAATGACTGTGTGTGTGTGTGTAGTCTGTAATTACATATCTTTACTGTATCACACTCATAGAAGGCAATCTAGTGACCTGTTTGCCCTGTGACTGTGCACGGAAGCCTTTATGCTGGTAATGGGCACAGAGTGCAACCTAGTAAGTCCACATATGCAACACAAATGTTTGCCATTAAAGGGCTACATCAGTGTTGCACCTCACATAACACATACAAATTTGAATTCCTGCCCTGTGCCAGTGCTAGATTGGCTACCTAGCCACAAGGCAGCCACACTTGACCCACTAGACAAGGATGCAATTGAAACATGCAGGATTGGATGTAACCATGTCATTCTGGCTTCTTCTGAAACAAACAATGTTGTGACTCCTACACCTCCATACATGTGGTCCAGCTTGTCCAGGACACAAAGCAAATAGATGTCAAGGTCTAACTACATGTGCTGTAACTCCTGGCAAAGTAGTATGCACTGGTGGATCCTAGGTCACAGTGGCGTAACATGTCAATGACAGCACATGTGACCATCTGGAGTGAATGCCTACCCGCATTCTAGGCTCATGTTAGCCCTCTTTGTTTTCAAAAACTGTGATGCATGGAAATGCCAAACATATTCTTACTTGGAAGACATCACACTTGTTAGGACTATTTAAGCAGACTTTGTGAAGCACAAGATAATGGGTAACAGTCTTGGCTGACCCTTTTCTGCAAGTGTAATTTGCATGTGGCACACATATAGTGCCAGACACCAAGCTCAGACAGTAGATGTGTGTGGAAAAGTATATCATATGGTGGCAGTTGGAAAATATAGGGGGTCATTACGAACTCGGCGGTCTTTTCACAAGACCGCTGAGGGACCACCGTGCTGAAGACCGCCAGTGGTGGCGGTTTTCCGCTCGGCGTATTATGACTGCTGGCAGCCCTCTGTCCTTTCCCGGACGTAAAGCCGCCAGCAGCCATACTGGCGGGTGGCGGGGAAGTGGAGGTTGCTCCACCTCCACCGCCCCGTCAACAGAACACCGCCCACTGAATCACGTTCTGTGATTCTGCATGGCGGTGTTCTGTTGACGGGGTGCTGGCGGCAGAGCTGCCCCCATGGATCCCGTCTCCTCCCGGAAGATCAACAGACAAGCTAAGTTGATCGTCCGTTAGGGAAGGGGGAGGGGAGGTGTTGTGTGATGTGTGCGTGCATGGGGGTGTGCGTGTGAGTATGTAGAGGGGGTGTGTGAGTGTGTGTATGCATGCGGGGTGTGTGTGAATGGAAATGTGTGCGTGTC
Source organism: Pleurodeles waltl (assembly GCF_031143425.1). Taxonomy (NCBI): domain Eukaryota; kingdom Metazoa; phylum Chordata; class Amphibia; order Caudata; family Salamandridae; genus Pleurodeles; species Pleurodeles waltl. Next base: position 616,658,079 of record NC_090436.1, read on the forward strand.
TATCTGTATGTATGTCTGTATGGATGTGTGCATGTATGTCTGAATGTGGGTGTGCGTGTATGACTGTGTGTGTCTGCTGGCATGTTTGTTTGTGTGTGTGCAGGAATGTGTGTTGGTGGTGTCTGCATGCGTGTCAGGTGTGTGTCTGTGTTGTGATGTCAGGGGTAGGGTGGGGAGGGTGGTCCTGCCACCTTTGGTGGGTGGCAGGGGGGTGGCAGGTGTCGGGGACGGACTCGGGGTGGGGGGTGGGGCAGACCCCTATCAGTGCCAGGGAAGGAATTCCCTGGCACTGATAGTGCTTACCGCTATGGATTTCATGGTGGTTCCAAACCCCATGAAATCCATGGCGGTGAGCCGGGTCATGATACCGCCGGCGGTCTTGTGACGGCCGCAGGGCTGGAGACCCAAGTCTCCAGCCCAGCAGTCGTCTCCGCCATGGCGGTCTGATCGGAGAAGTGGCGGATGACCATGGCGGTAACCATGGTCATAATTCATTTTTTTTTACCGCCAGCCTGTTGGCGGTAGAACCGCCACTTCTCCATCAACCGCCAGGGTCGTAATGACCCCCATAGTCTGCTGTATGATGTCATGCACATATAAGCAGGTGACCTATTGGTGTAGCAAAATACTGTACACATCTAGACAGTCAATTTGTTAGCTGGGTGCCACATACAATGTAGACAGGCTGAAGTAGCCAGTGTATGTAAATTCCTGAGTGTGTTTTATGCCCATAACACAACCTTTGTAAGTAATGCAGACGGATAGTTTGAACTACAAGTATGCCCACAATCATGCCTGACAAAGTGGATATAATTTGCATAGTAGTGCAGCTTCTGGGAACAAAAAATGACATCTACGCAGATAACTACATCAATGCAAGCATGATACCAACTGTAATTTATATGGATAATGTCAAGATGTGCACAAATGACAGTAAGTCTGTGTTACTCACAGCAATATGTTGTCTGTCCTAGTGTACACAGTCATGAGGAATCACACATATGTGTACTGTTAACATATACTTGCAACACATACCAAGTCTAAATGCATGTCAGCAGAGAGCTTTTCACCAAGAAAAGAGAACCCAGGGATACCAAGTCTACATGCATGTAAGCAGAGAGGTTTTCACCAAGAAAAATGAACCCAGGAATTTTTTCACTGCATTGCACTAATCATTACACTGTACCAGAGACAAATGGCTAGTTGCGTCAAGGAAATAACCTGCATTGGCCCATTGCATGACAGATTTCTCATGGAGCGTTGTTTCGGAGGCCACCCATCAACTTCAAAGCGTCAAAAACAATGCATTGTACATTGTCATGTGCAGTGTCTTACCCACGCATTGTCTATGTGACTAGCGATGCATCGGAAAAAACTACGCTTTAGTAGGCAACACCAAAGCTTAAAAACAATCCCTTATGTATTGTAATGTTTTATGTGTAAATTGCATATTGGTTAAATCTCTAGCGATGCGTCTTAAAAAAATACACTTAATTAGAAAATGTGACGCTTTCATTGGAAATGTGATGGATCCACACAGAAAATGATGCAATGGCTCAGCCTTGCTGCAAACCAGGAAGTGTGAAGCTCCTTTCACTTACAGGCTTTTTTTCTGTGCTGGCTGTTGGAGGTGTTTGGTGTGTGCTGCTCAGAAGTGATCTGTTTTTTGGTTTTGTTAGTGTCTCTGCTGTCCCTGTTGTGTGCGTAAACTGTCCTTTGTGTAGTCTAATTGTATATTGTATTGTTTTGTCCACTGTATTTTCGGGTGTTTGTCCATTTAGGGATTCCGGAGTTTAGGGGTGGGGAAAGGGTTTGTTATTTGTTTTTTGTTGGTTTAGCGTGGGTATTTTTTGTGCTGGGAGATCCAACATGTCGGAGGAGGAGTTTGGTGCCCTGCTGTGGTTGTTGGTGTATTACCTGCCCAACATGATTGGGAGTGAGAGGAGTGCGAGCCAAGACTACCCTACACAAGAGAGGTGACAGCGTTATGAGAAGGTACAGTACTAAATGGGTCGTGTATTCAATGTTCAGTGGAGCATCCATCATCTAAAACACTGTTGGGCAGATGTTGTCAGCTGGGAGCAAGATCTCGTCAATCACCTGGGGATTGAAGTTGGTAAGCATACCTGTAAGTCCCAATATACCATGAGATTGTTGCTGTGTGTATTTTGCACACGTTTAATATTTTGTTTTCTGATGAAGGCTCAGATAAGTATTTGTGTTAATATGGCCTAATACGGGCTGCCTTACTAAAATGAACAGTCCATACCACAGGGGCCTGTTCACAGTGGCATGACAAATGCAAAAACAGACAATGCTGTGCCGGCTAGCCCCATGGGGAAAGTGTGACCCATCCGGCACTGTGGAGGGAGTAATATCACCCAACCTGCTAGGTCATTACTGACTCTAAACTGTGTAGGCCAGTTGGCATATATGTTTCAGGGGAGCACACTCACATGTCACCAGGCCACAGGTTGTACAGGGTGTTTGCTTTACCCCTCATATTATCACACATGCATGTATATTTGGAGAAATTGTCATAATTCCTTTATGAACCTGTACAGGCTCATTATTCATTTACAGTGCCACATTTACAGTGGTCACATGTGAGGAGCTAAGTGAAGATGATAAGTAAGCATGGGTACTGTCTGATAAGTGCATCATTGCAAAGAAGCCTGACGCCCCCAGCATTTTTATACTATGCAGAGTGCGGTCAGTCAAATTGGACTGCTCTCATAGACATCAGATCAAGGCATCCTTGCACCATGTAGCACATTATGCTGGTGTTGTTCCTTGTCTGCACTCTGTGCACCTGATACATTTGATGTTATCTGACTTCACTGCAACATGGCAGGCATATGTCCATCATTAAGACATTCCAACCTTGACTCATGCTAAATGTCCAATGCTCAGACAATATCATTTGTGTGTGCTTCATATGTACACAGTGTACGTGTTCAGCTTTGACAGAGCAATGTACCATGTTCTTATCATGTAGGTGGACCCGACTTATACAGCCATGGCAATTTGGACAGCTTCCGTGATCCAAATGCTATAAGTGAGTGTCACCTGGTGGTTTCTGTGCTCTGTAAGGAGTGTGTGTGGCCACACATATTGTTTACAGTGAGATGTGTAAAGGGTATCAGCAGTCAGTAGTAAGAAGCTTTTCCCGAGATGACAACTGAAGTAGGAAAAGTTGCACATGCAAATGATAGGGCCAAATGACAATGCTGAATAATTTTCAATGTATGCAGGCCTACATGATGGTTGACTCAGAATCTGCTGTGCCGATGTTGTACCAGCTATGTTGTGGATGCTTATGGCACATGTACCATCACCTCCCTCAAACCATCAAATGGGAATTAGTTCAAATGTCTCTCACCCATACTATGGACAGTAAGTAACAACATGTTACCCAAAATATGTGACAGAAATGTTGCATTGAGTAGGCTGTGATTTTCCTGACACAGTATGCTTGCCTAAGTCCACATTTTACCAGGACATAGATGTGGTTGTGATGTAGCACATATACCAGACAGTACTACCAATTCTCAGTAGCACATTTAGGCCCATATTTATACTTTTTTAGCACCGCATTTATGCCGCTTTGTGATGCAAAATTGGCGCAAACTTACAAAATACAATTGTATTTTGTAAGTTTGCGCCGATTTTGTGGCAAAAAATGACTCAAATGTGGCGCTAAAAAAGTATAAATATGGGCCCTAATGTTGACATGTGCACAGTGAACATCTTCTGCAAATGTGTCCTCCTTTTGTGTGTACACATCATACCATGCCCATGGCCTCTGAATATGGCCCTCCACCCTATTGAAATTGGTAAAGCCTGAATGATTGAAGGCATGTCAGACATTCCTGCCACCCAAATAAGAAAATGTTCTGGGATTCATGTACCAGTAGTCCAGAGCCTAGCTAAAGTTTGTACTACAATGAGGTTTGGTAACCATGTGAGCAGGCTCAGCACACTGAATCATGCTTCCTTCCTAGTATAGATGCTGCATATGTATTTGTGTAGTGGCATAGTTACAATGTAATGTTCATGATAGCAAAAGCAGTGGCAAAGTCACATGTCTCCATTTGTTTTAGAGAGTGTGTAAGTCCATTGTTTATACCAATTACTTACTTAGGTTCACCCCTCAGCCCACATTCATTATGTTATGTGGCAACTGTCATCCCGTTTCGTTGGTACCTGCGCACCCCTCAGAATACTGCATATGGGTGACATTTGAGATGGGGTGACAGCGTCAATTGCCAAAATGGCATGGTGGTATGAAGGAAGTTGTCATGGAAGTGGATGTGAACAGTGGATTGGAGGATCAGCTTCTATCTGCCTCTCTGATGTACATTGCTATTGTAGGAATCCACATGGCAATGTATGGTCAATCTTGTGTGGCAAGTCCACACAGGTTGTGTTGATTTCCAACTCACTGCAGACATAATCAGCATGAGTTGATGTGGGGCATGTCACCATTCCATACTTGCCAGTGCAGTTACATGCCTGACTCATGCCTGACTAATGCCCTCATATACCCAATTTCCTATGGCAGGCACATGCTCATAACATTGTTGTGATTTGTGAGGAATAAGGGCAATGTGTTGAGTACCACATGCATGTATGCACACTGTTGTCTGCATACAGACCATTTCACATCCAACCTACTGATGTTGTTGCCCATACTGTCTCCCCCATGAATTGTCATAAATGAACCTTTTCAGGCAATTACCTGCAATGTACAGGGCAATATACTCATACATAAGAGATCCATAGTATGCATGCACACACTCATCACATTAATTAAATATGAGTTGATGTGCATCTTGATTATAATCCGTAGAGAAATGTATGGACAGACACTTGACCATGTAAAGGCCACACGGAATATTTTATTTTTCATTACGTGATCTAAGTAAAAGTGTTATAGGTACGTCCATATTGGAGAAGTGTCCAACAGTTCTGTTGATTTGGAGCTAGCTAGCCATACTCTGTCTATGTTAAAACTACATGGCACTGAGTCATTCTATGCTGCAATGTGTGTGGCCTTGTGTTCTTGCCACAACAGTGAAGCATTACTGAGGCACAATATGTGTATTTGCTACACAATACTCATTTCATAGAGATGATTGGCCATATTTCGTATCCTGTTTCATGCTGCCAGACAATCCCCAGGTAGGACCTAGATTGATCAGGTGTACCATTTCATGTGTACACAGCATCATTTTTCCCAATCTGTCTTAAAATTCATATCTGCATATGTTTACTATGTCAAACACAACCATTTCATGTACTTACCAGGCAAAAACATTAGCTCCTTAGCATTGTAACTACAGGGAAGGTACAGGCTTCTTATGACGGTTGGTCATGATTTGTACCTTTTTGGCTGGACATGCCACTTTTGCTTCTAACAGTTATTCATGCATGTAATTGATGAAACTTTGGACAACTTCAGCTTGGTCTGATTAGGGGGACCACCCGTCCGTAAATTTCACGGACTGTCCGTAATTTTGCCCTGCTGTCCGTTGTCCGTGATGAAAGCTTTAACAGACGGCATTTGTCTGTAATTTTAGCCTTTCACCTAAAGGGCAACGGAGGCAGGGCGAAATTAAAGGGCAGATCACTTTCCCCAGCTGGAATGTAAGGCAGGGAGTCTCCAGTGCTCTGAGGGAGGGGCAGACAGATAAGAATCAGACCTTCTTGCCAGGGGGCCTCCTTCCCTAAAGACATGCAAATGTGCTCAACTGGTAAATCTGCAAATACAAAAGGGCTTGAAAACCTGCATTGACTTTACTAAAAGGAGTCACTTGAAGTTTTCTGGTGGCAAAGATATTTCTTTTAGAGAGGTATTGTAATGGTGTTCCAAGGTGAGCTGTGGAGTGTGTGCTTTTAATGGAGTGTTATAAATTTTTTTGGTACTAGGTATAAACTGTATATTATTCAAATCTGTATTTGAGAAGCACTTTTTTTTAATTTAACTGCAATGTATTTGCTCATTTTGTAGCAGCCTTTATTATGATGTAATTGTATTTTTCACAGTTCTTTTAGGTACTTCGGTACCTCATGGTACTAACAAACATTGGCAAAGCAATAGGTCTCATCTACAAAGAGTTATTGGCTTTGCTAATGTGTTTTGGCTCTTAGCCATTTTATACACCAGAGTAGCTGCTGTTCAGCATGGCTTAAAGTTAGTGGCATAGTGGTGTGGAGTGGAGTAGAGTAGCATAGGAGCAGTGGCGTAGAGCCCAGTGGTGCAAAGTACAGTGCAGTGGGGTACAGTGCAGTTGTTTAGAGTGCGTTAGCCTAGAGTGCAGTGGTTTAGAGTGCAGTGGCATGGAGGGGCGTGGAACAGAGTAGAGTGGCATAGAGTGCAGTGGAGTAGAGTGGCATACATTAGAGTGGCAGAGAGCAGTAGTGTAGAGTGGTGCAGTGGCATAGATTGCAGAGTAGACTCACGTTGCAGGGAGTGCAGTGGCGTAGTGTAGATTGGTGCAGAGTAGAGCAAAGTGCTGTAGAGTGGAGTGATGCAGAGTAGAGTGGCATAGAGTGCAGTGGCATAGAGTGCAGTGGCATAGAATGCATTAGTACATAGTACATTGGTGAATAGTACAGTGGTGGAGAGTGCAACGCTGCAGAGCAGAGTGTCAGTGCAGTGATGTTTAGTGGAGTAGAGTGGCACAGAGAACAGTGGCGTAGAGTACAGTGGTACAGAGTAGAGGGCAGTGGCGTACAGTGCAGTTGTGTAGAGTGCATTGGCACAGAGTGCAGTGGCATAGAGTGGCATGGGGTAGAGTTACATAGAGTGCAGTGGAGTAGAGTGGCATACAATAGAGTAGCAGAGAGTGCAGTAATGCAGAGTGGTGCAGTGTCATAGAGTGCAGAGCAGACTCATGTGGCATAGAGTGCAGTGGTGTAGAGTGGTGCAGAGTGGAGTATTGTAGAGTGGTGTAGAGTAGAGTATATTGCCTAGAGTGCAGTGGCATAGAATAGAGTGATGTAGAGTGCAGAGTTGGAGAGTAGAGTGTCAGTGCAGTGATATAAAGTGGTACAGAGAACAGTGGCATGGAGTACAGTGGTGCAGAGTAAAGGGCAGTGGCATACAGTGCAGTTGTTTAGAGTGCACTGGTGTAGAGTGCAGTTGCATAGAGTGGCATTGGGCAGAGTAGAGTGGCATAGAATGCAGTTAAATAGAGTATATTGGTGCAGAATACAGTAGTACAGAGCAGAGTGGTGTAGAGTATAGTGGCGCCCAGTGCAGTGTTGCAGAGTGTCAGCTTGCAGTGGTGTAGAGTACATTGAACTAGAGTGCAGTGGTCAGAGTGGTATAGAGTACAGTGGTGTAGAATAGATTGTTTCAGAGTAGAGTGCAGTTGCATAGAGTGGAGAGGTGCAGGGTAGAGTGCAGTGAAATAGAATGCAGTGGCACAGAGTGCAGTGGCATAAAGTAGATTATTTCACAGTAGAGTGAGGTGGCATAATTTGGAGTGGTTCCGAATGGAGAAGAGTGCAGTGGCATGGAGTGGAGTAAAGTAGAGTGACACAGAGTAGGGTGCAGTGGCGTGTAGTGGTGCAGAGCAGAGTGGAGTTCAGTATGGATGATATGCTAACACACTGCCATTACAGACAACACATTTTTTATTGAAATGACCATTACATTTGCACAGATATACAGTTTTTCAAATCAAACTATACTGTGCACAGACGATGATGTGTGGAAATTGCTTCACCTAATACAATGATTTGTTTTAATCATGTAAAGGTATTTGTTTCCAGCACAGTTCAGAATTAACAAAAATTTGCTTGATTTGTACTTCGAATTCTGATATATTCTGAAGTTTATTTAAATGTTGTCATTTGATAGAAAAAACTCTTTCCTAACCCCAGTATCCAGCAAGATTGTCGCAAAAAATCCTCTCACTTTGAAGTCAGCTTTAGAGTGGAAAGAACTCCCGATGGCGCTGCAGTGACCAAATCAGATGTGTGGCCTATCTGAAGAAGGAATGAAGGACGAGCAGGGGAAGGATTGCAAAAAATACTATTATTGGGGTAGCACACCATCTTCACTAGTGCCACGTGGCCTTTACAGAAAGCAGAAGAGAAGACCAAAAATCAAACTGGGCTTGGAGGGACCGTTTGCTCTGCCGAGATTTTCATCCTGGAAATCAGTGTAAGAATGGTAGATATTAATCACTAGGTATCAAAAGGTAACTGGTTCCCAGTTCAATCTGAGATCTAATTGTATGTGAAGGCGAAAACAGTGCCATATGTTAAAGAAACACTAATTAAAATTAAAAATAAATAAATTTTGTTTGTGCAATTTACATCCCAAATATTTTGAAGATTCTATGTGTACTTGACACTTAGGGATAACCCAGATTTCTAGTTTGGCTTTTGCTCAATTTCAAAACCATATAAAGACACGGACAAAGCGGGCAATTGCCTTGCACAACCTTGCAAGGGGTCTGGCCTCTGCTCACCCTTCAAAAGCACTAACAGCGGACCATTGCACCAGAAGAGTTTGCCAAGGTGGATGGGTGCTGCTTGTTCAACCACTTGACAGTGCCTCTTCTGTTTCTCCCCTGTGTGCAGAGACAACTCCCCAGGTAGCCAATACCTTCGAATAGTCTTGGTGGACCCATCTTGTCTGATTTTAGGAATTGTCCCACCTTGTTCTTCTCTTCTTTATTTATCCAGTTTTTAGCCACAACCCTTTGAATTACTTGCCGTGGATCTCCCATTTGATCTCAATTTCATCCTCCTCTTTTATTATCTTTGATAGGTAGTCCGGGCTTCCATTTCTGAGATAAATGTAGAGTCCCATTCATACACTCTAGTGCAGTGAGACTACAGACAAGTTATGGGTACATCACATCCTCACATTAGGTGTGAGACTGTCGCCCACACCATCTGCCCTGCCTCCTTAAAAAACAATTAGGTTGAAAGTCCATGGGCGGTTGGGGTAAGCCAGATGTTTTTGTTCAATTTGTTTAAACTAGCATAAGGTTAATTACCTTAATGTGTCCCAAACTGTTTGCCAGGGGTTTTAAAATGTTCAGAAACATAATCAAAAATTTGCTGCTACTTTCTCTTCAGGAAAGATCAGGTAGATTTGGGTAGGGGTGATGGCCTTTGCAGCAGTACTGAAGGGGATTAATTTTTCTTCTGAACAAGGACGTAATGTGACACCTGAATGTAGCATACCAGGAGGCAATCACAAAAGGTCCACAGTGAATAAATAGTGCTATGTTAAAAAAGAGTAAATAAATGCACTGACAACATAGGGGGTCATTTTGACCCCGGCGGTCTTAGACCGCCGGGGCCAGGGTCGGCGGGAGCACCGCCGACAGGCCGGCGGTGCCCCGCAGGGCATTCTGACCGCGGCGGTAAAGCCGCGGTCAGACCGGCAACACTGGCGGTCTCCCGCCAGTGTACCGCCGCCCTTTTGAATCCTCCAAGGCGGCACAGCTAGCTGCGCCGCCGAGGGGATTCCGACCCCCCCTACCGCCATCCAGTTCCCGGCGGTCCGCCCGCCGGGAACCGGATGGCGGTAGGGGGGGTCGCGGGCCCCTGGGGGCCCCTGCAGTGCCCATGCCACTGGCATGGGCACTGCAGGGGCCCCCGTAAGAGGGCCCCTACGAGTATTTCACTGTCTGCTTGGCAGACAGTGAAATACGCGACGGGTGCAACAGCACCCGTCGCACCTTCCCACTCCGCCGGCTCGATTACGAGCCGGCTTCATCGTGGGAAGGACGGTTTCCCCTGGGCTGGCGGGCAGCCTTTTGGAGGCCGCCCGCCAGCCCAGGGGAAACCTCAAAATACCCACCGCAGTCTTCCGACCGCGGTACGGTATTTTGGCGGCTCCCGCCGGGTGCGCGGTGACCGCACCCGGCGGGAGTCAGAATGACCCCCATAGTGAGGCATGGCCTCTCTTGCGTGTGTCTGTAAAACTGACGTTTGTTCTTGAATTTTTGTCCTGAATTTTGACCCTGTGTGCTGAATTTTTTACAGTCCTGTCCAGAATTTGCCTCAATGCCAGGTGGTCACCCTAGGTCTGATACATATATCCTTTCTCTCCAACAGACAACATAACCCAAGAACAGGAGAAGGCATACTGGATACACATGGAACGTTACCAGCAACTTAGACACATTGCCAAGGCCTTCATGCATGTGGGGTGGAAGCATGAGGAGTGGAAGGCAACACGGACCTGGAAATCTCCACCTCAGGGCCAGAAACTGCTGGACAGGCCATGACTTTGAGCAGCAGCCCCTGAAGGACAATGCAGAAGTGAAATTGAGGCTAGCTGGCCTGGAACTGTAGGTGGCCTCATTTATGCAAATGGTCAGGACTTTGCAGCAAACTGTGGACCGGATTGCCACCCAAATTTAGGACTGCCACTAACTTGCTGCCCCCATCAAGTGTGTAGAGTTGGGTAAGTTAAGGTTAGGTAGGTTAGTTGGAAGTTAAGTTAGCGTAGTTTACATAGGAGTACTTAGTTAATGTAGGTTGGGTTTTTAGTATTTAATAGTGTTTATAATAAAAATCTTTTACACTTCAAGTTAGCGTGCCGGTCCTGCTCCTGACCGTCAGCGGTGCTCGTCTAGTGGCGCGCGCTACCTCGCCTTTATCTTCACACTTTGTTTCCCTTGTTTAAAGGAGATACGGCTCTCCGTGGGCATATTAGTTCGTTAAGATTTATTTGCACAAGAGAACGCGTTTCGGCATTACCGCCTTCATCAGCTTCTCATAAAATCTTTTATGCACTTTCCCAACTGCTACCTTATATGTGTTGCTGGATTGAGCACATCCTGTATGTTACCCTGGCAGTGTTTGTATACATGTATAACTGTGTGAAACACCTAAGGAGTAGATACTGTCAAGTTTGCAATGGAGTCACTTAAGGAATCTTCCAACGTGATTGCCACCGAAAGTGGCAATCTTGCTGTGAATGGAAACACAGCTCAAAACTCGTATTTGCCTTCTGTTGCACTGTGTGTACATGATGCTACATGTTCTGTATGAGTGAGTAAGTGATACAATTGTGAGAAATCAAGGATGTGTTGTGTCACATACTGATGGCAGCCACTTACACACTATCCCTCGCACCACTTTACTGTCACATCAGTGTTCACTGCGGGCTAGTATCCATGAAAGTGTTCCCTACCTGGCCAGTAACTTCATTCAGTCTTACCATTGACTGATTGCTAATTGTAGCACTTCATGCATATGAGCTTAGGTAACCACTTGCCAGTTCAGATGCACATAAAGTTGACATATACTATTGCCCTTGGCGTGTGCAGATTTTGTTATGGATCTATTGAACACAATTCCATTTTGGTAATATGTTGGATCTTGTCAACACCAGGACAGTGCGCGCTCTACGGGCATCTAGAATGCAAAAACCCAACACTCGCAAGATAATGTAATTTATGCATTGTGATGATATGTTATTGTTTAACCTTTTGCATTGCAGAATTCCATCCAAAAGATTCATTTTTAAGGTGCTTATAAATACTGTACATTTGCAATGTATTGCTGCAGACATTCAGAGTGTGTTAGGGTGTGGTCCCTTTCCAGGGCCTTCTAGAGACTTTCCCTGCAACATGCCTGGGCGTGGTTCTAGGCTGGGCCAAGACTCTATAAAAGAGAGTCAGCCCAACTTCCAGTGCTCACAATTCAGAGGTCCCAGTGCAGAGCAGCAGCTTCTTCCTGAGCTTCTGTCCCGGCGGCCTATTTGGATTTTCCAGTCTTCTGCACTCATCTCTCATTCGTGATCACTGTTTCCAGGTGGTAAGACGGTGTTTTGACATTTCCCAACACCGTAATTGAGAATTTTCATATTCTTGATTTTAATTCTTAAATGAATAACAGATTACTTGTGTGCTGCAATTTTTTGACATTTGTATGGTGGTTTGCAAATAGGGAGGACGCGCAATTTATTCCATAAAGATTTGACTTCGTTATTACATTGTTGTTCATTGCGCGCTGATATTTCTTGACATTTACATGATGTTTTACGAGTTGGCAAGACGTGCAACTCGTTTCATGAGCATTTAACTTTGTTGTTCATTGCGCGCTACCTTTTCTTGACATTTACATGGTGGCATTCGAATCGGCGAAACGCGCGATTCACCTCTTGTGTGTAATTCATGCTGTTCATTGTGCGCTACCATTTTCTGGCATTTACATGGTGGCATTCGAATCGGCAACACGCACAATTCTTTCCTTAAGTGCTTTTTCATGTTATTCATTGTGCACTACGATTTCTTGGCATTTGCATGGTGGCATTTGAATCGACAAGACGCGCAATTCTTTCCCTGAGTGCTTTTCATGTTGTTCATTGTGCGATACCATTTCTTGGCATTTGTATGGTGGCATTTGAATCGGCAAGACGCGCAATTCTTTCCTCGTGTATAAATAATGTAAATTACTGTGCGCTACTATTCTAAGACATTTTCTTGGTAGCATTTCAAGTTGACACGTTGCGTGATTTATTCCTTGAATCTACTTTGTGTGATTTCATGGTGCACAATCCTTTATGGTGTTTAATACTCATATAAAAATCTGCAATGTGCGCAATTCACTTCCCAATGTTTTTTCTGAGATGAACACAACAATACCAGAGTTCTAGATGTAATGCTGTGTGTTCCTGATATATATTCCTAAAAGGAGATTCATATGGTTGTTTAGAAATTGCTCAGAGTGTTTCCTGATTCTCATGCTAAAGAAAGTACTCGAATCTGAAAGTCCTATTTAACTTTTCCTGTTTCCTCCTCAGGCATTCGGTCATCTAAAGCCTAGTTTGTTTTAGGACTATTTTAGGGTTGTTCATGTTTTTTCGGAAAAGACGAAGCTTAGAGTTGTAGCATGGTACTGATTTCATGAGATATAATTTTGATGTTGTGTTTTAACCTTTTGCTTCCTGCAGGTCTCCTTCCCAGCTATTCCCGTCCTAATCCCCTTTTCCCCACTTGGACTCTCTTAGACTCTCTGATAAATCTAATCAGAGTATTGGAGCTGTCTTGTGGTGGAAGTGTTGGGAACGTGCACAGACCCCGAGGATCTGGTGACTCTGACAGAATAGTGAGCCCACAAATTATTATCCTCCTGGTTTGTGTATGTTCTCAGCATGGCCACACTGGACGAACTAGTCAAGGCTATCACCCAGCTCCAGTCAGAAGTGGTATCATCAAAGGATATGACAAATAGTCTAGCTGAGAGGGTGAGTCAGTTACAGAATAAGGTTGAGAAGAAAGAACAAAGTCCCACAGGTGTGTCTTGGCCAGGTACTTCTTCTCAGACTTCTGGAGGTAATCCGACTAACATTTCCCTCAATGTTCCTTCAGCCATTCCTTTAGCTCCCCCAGAACGCTTCTCAGGTGATCCCTTGAAAGCGCAATCTTTTCTGGTTCAAGTGGAACTTCACTTCACCTGCAGACCACATACTTTCCCTGATGCCCAGTCTAAAGTAGCTTTCTTGTTGTCAAATCTGTCTGGAGATGCAGCTACCTGGGCTATTCCTCTTGTGCGTAAAAATAGTCCCCTGTTGTACAACTGAAAAATTTTGTTCGTGAATTTGAGAGAGTTTTCGATCGTTGAACTGTAACACAGTCAGCAGATCGTGAATTATTAGACTTACGCCACGGGAATCAGGACTTAGGTGGTCATTCTGACCTCGGCGGTAAAAGGCGCCTACCGCCGGTCAGAAATCCTCCATAATCCCGCCGCGGTCGCGGAAACCCGCCACGGTCATTCTGACCCGCAGAAGGCAAACCTCCGAAAATCCGACCGCCACAACAGACCGCCAGACCAGCGGTCGGCGGAAAGGTGGAGGTGACAAAACCTCCACCGTCACGCCAACAGAAATACGCCTATGCCATTACGACCCACGAATCCACGCGGCGGTCATTCAAACGCGGTATTCCATTGGCGGGACACACCGCCGCGGTCAGAATACACACAAACGAACAAAACTCAGCCACATTGGACGATTTGAATCCCACACACCTGATACACATACACACACCACTCCCACACACACAATACAATATAAAACACCCACCCACATCACCCACAAACCCCTACGCTAAAAAATTCGTAAAGAAGGCAAGAGCGAGACACCAGCATCCAAAAAATAACAGCCACAGCCACTCAACACCATCACCCACACACTATCCACACACAAAACAACACACACCACCACACTCAACTCACTTAAATACACATACTCCACCCCACACATCATACACACCACCCCATGGCACCCCAAAGACAACCCCGCTTCACAGACGAAGAACTCAGGGTCATGGTGGAGGAAATCGTTCGGGTAGAGCCCCAGCTGTTCGGCACACAGATACAATACACCAGCATTGCCCGGAGGACGGAGCTATGGCAGAGTATTGTCGACAGGGTGAACGCAGTGGGACAGCACCCCAGAAATCGGGAAGACATCAGGAAGCGATGGAACGACCTACGGGGGAAGGTGCGTTCCATGGTATCCAGGCACAACATCGCCGTGCAGAAGACTGGCGGAGGACCCCCACCTCAACCCCCACAATTCACATCATGGGAGGAGGAAGTCTTGAACATCCTGCATCCTGACGGCCTCGCAGGAGTCGGCGGAGGAATGG